>NC_087352.1:100007363-100310394 GCF_030014295.1 Loxodonta africana
AATGCTTTACTTACCAGGGGCCTCTTTCCTTCCATACGAAGTTGGTGATTTGTTTCTCCATCTCATTAAAAAATGTTGGAATTTGGATCAGAATTGCATTGTACCAATAGATCACTTCTGGTAGAAGAGACATTTTTACAATGTTAAGTCTTCCTATCCATGAGCAAGGTATGTTTTTCCACTTATGTAGGTCTCTTTTGGTTTCTTGCAATAGTGTCTTGTAGTTTTCTTTGTATAGGTCTTTTACGTCTCTGGTAAGATTCATTCCTAAGTATTTTATCTTCCCGGGGGCTACTGTGAATGGTATTGATTTGGTGATTTCCTCTTCAATGTTCTTTTTGTTGCGTAGAGGAACCCAACTCATTTTTATATGTTTATCTTGTATCGTGATACTCTGCTGAACTCTTCCAGTAGTTTTAGTAGTTTTTTGTGTATTCTTTAGGGTTTTCTGTGTATAAGGTCATGTCATCTGCAAATAGAGATACTTTTACTTTTTGCTTACCAATCTGGATGCCCTTTATTTCTTTATCTAGCCTAATTCCTCTGGCTAGGACCTCCAGCACAATATTGAATAAGAGTGGTGATAAAGGGCATCCTTGTCCAGCTGTGCATCTCAAGGAGAATGCTTTCAGACTCTCTCCATTTAGGATGATGTTGGTTGTTGGCTTGGTATAAATGCCCTTTATTATGTTGAGGAATTTTCCTTCTATTCCTATTTTGCTGAGAGTTTTTATCATGAATGGGTGTTGTACTTTGTCAAATGCCTTTTCTGCATCAATTGATAAGACCATGTGGTTCTTGTCTTTTATTTAGATGATGGATTACATTAATTGTTTTTCTAATGTTGAAGCATCCCTGCATACCTTGTATAAATCCCACTTGGTCATGGTGAATTTTTTTTTTAAATATGTTGTTGAATTTTATTGGCTAGAATTTTGTTGAGGATTTTTGCATCTAAGTTCATGAGGAATATATGTCTGTAATTTTCTTTTTTTTTTGTGGTGTCTTTACCTGCTTTTGGTATCAGGCATATACTGGCTTCATAGAATGAGTTTGGGAGTATGCCATCCTTTTCTATGCTCTGAAATACCTTTAGTAGTAGTGGTGTCAACTCTTCTCTGAACGTTTGGTAGAACTCTACAGTGAAGCCATTGGGCCAGGGTTTTTTTTTTTGCTGCTGTTGTTGTTGAGAGTTTTTTTATTACCAATCTCTTCTTTTGTTATGGGTTTATTTAGGTGTTCTACCTCTGTTTGTGTTATTTTAGGTAGGTAGTGTGTTTTTGGAAATTTATCCATTTCTTCTAGGTTTTCAAATTAGTTAGAGTACAATTTTTCGTAGTAAGTTGCTATGATCCTTTTAATTTCATTTGGGTCTGTTGTGATATCGCCCATCTCATTTCTTATTTGGGTTATTTGCTTCCTCCCCTGTTTTTCTTTGTCAGTTTCACCAGTGGTTTATCAATTTTGTTAATTTTTTCAAAGAATCAGCTTTTGGTCTTTTTAACTCTTTCAATTGTTTTTCTGTTCTCTATTTCTTTTAATTCTGCTGCAATTTTTATTATTTGTTTTCTTCTGGTGCCTGAGGTTTTCTTTTGTTGCTCCCTTTGTTATTGTTCAAGTTGTAGGGGTGATTCTTTGCTTTTGGCCCTTTCGTCTTTTTGGATATGTGTGATATAAGTTGACCTCAGTACTGCTTTCGCTGTGTCCCAAAAGTTCTGATAGGAAGTGTTTCCGTTCTCATTTTTGGATTCTATGAATGTCTTTATTCCATCCTTAAGTCTTCTATAACCCAGTCTTTTTTGAGCAGGGTATTGTTCAGTTTCCAAGTGTTTGATTTCTTTCCCTACTTTTTCTGTTATTAATTTCTGCTTTTTTGGCCTTATAGTCAGAGAAGATGGTTTATAATATTTCAATGTTTTGGATTCTGCTAAGGCTTGGTTTATGATCTAATATATGGTCTATTCTACAGGATGTTCCATGTGAGTTTGAAAAGAAAATATACTCAGCTGTTGTTGGGTGGAGTGTTCTGTATATGTCTATGAGGTCAAGTTGGTTGATTGTGGCATTTAGATCTTCTATGTCTTTATTAAGCTTCTTTCTGGATGTTCTGTCCTCCACTGGACGTGGTGTGTTGAAGTCTCGTAGTGTAATTGTGGAGCTGTCTATCTCACTTTTTAATGGTGTTAGAGTTTTTTTTAAACATATCTTGCAGTCCTGTCATTGGGTGCATAAATATTTAATATGGTTATACCCTCCTGGTATATTGTCCGTTTAATCATTATGTAGAGTCCTTCCTTATCCTTTGTGGTGGATTTAACTTTAAAGTCTATTTTGTCAGAAATTAATATTGCCATTCCTGCTCTTTTTTGATTGCTGTTTGCTTTATGTATTTTTTCCATCCTTTGAGTTCTAGTTTGTTTGTGTCTCTAAGCCTAAGGTGTGTCTCTTGTAGGCAGCATATAGATGGATCATGCTTTTTTTTTTTTTTTTTTTATTCATTGTTCCACTCTCTGTCTCTTTATTGGTGCATTTAGTGCAGCTACATTCAGTGTAATTATGGATAGGTATGAGTTTAGTGCTGTCATTTTGGTATCTTTTTTTTTGTGTTTTGGTGACAATTTCTTTTTCCAACTTAATTTTTTGTGCCGAGTATTTATATATTGTCTTTTCCTTTTATTTGTTATTGTTGATTTTGTTTTTGCTTAGTCCTTATGTTTTTCCTGTATTTTATTTTCTTGTGTAGGATTGTTAGTCTCCTTTGTAGTTACCTCAGTATTTACCCTTATTTTTCTACATTTAAATCTAACTTTTATTTCTTTATATCGCCTTGCCTTCCTGTCCATATGAAAGATCTGTGACTACATTTCTTAGTCCCTCTTTATTGATTTAATGTTGTCATCTTTTACATAATGACTTTGCTATTTCCCTGTTTTGAGCATTTTTTAATCTTGATTTATTTTTTAATTTCCATATCTGGGTTGATATCTGGTTGCTCTGTCCTGTGTTCTAGTCTTGGGTCAATGTCTGGTATTATTGATGTTCTAGCCAGAGAACTTCCTTTAGTATTTCTTATAGTTTTGGTTTGGTTTCTACAAATTCCCTAAGCTTTTGTTTATCTGGAAATGTCCTAATTTCACCTTCATATTTGAGAGACAGTTTTTCTGGATATATGATTCTTGTATGGGAATGTTTTTCCTTCATTGCTTTATATGTGTCATCCCATTGCCTTCTTGCCTGCATGGTTTCTGCTGAGTAGTCTGAGCTTATTCTCACTGACTCTCCTTTGTTAGGTAACTTTTTGTTTATCCCTGGCTGCTCTTGAAATGCTCCGTCTTTGGTTTTGGAAAGTTTGATTATGTCTTGGTGAGTTTCTTTTTAGATCTGCCTTATTTGGAGTTTGATGAGCATCTTGGATAGATATCTTCTCATTTTTCATTATATCAGGGAAGTTTTTTGCCAACAAATCTTTAACAGCTCTCTCTGTATTTTCTGTTATCCCTCCCTATACTGGTACTCCAATCACTCGTAGGTAATTTCTCTTGATAGAGTCCCACATGATTCTTATGGTTTCTTCATTTTTTTTAATTCTTTTATATGATTTTTCTTCAAAGGTATTGATGTCAAGTGCTTTATCTTCAATCTCACCAATTCTGCCTTCCACTTGCTCAAGTCTTTTCATTTTCTATTGAGTTGTGCAATTTTGTTATTTTATTGTTAATCTTATGAATTTCTGATTGCTGTCTCTGTATGAATTCTTGCAGCTTATTAAATTTTTCATCATGTTCTTGAATAACCTTTTAAAATTATTCAATTGCTTTATCCGTGTGTTCCTTCGCTTCTTCTGTGCATTGCCTGATCTCCTTCCTGTTCTCCTTCCTGAAGTCTTGAAGAGTTCTGTGTATTAATCTTTTGTATTCTGAATCCAGTAATTCTAGGAAATCACCTTCATCCAGAAGATCCCTTGATTCTTTGTTTTGAGAACTTGTTGAAGCGATCATGGTCTGCTTTTTTATGTGAGTTGATATTGACTGTTGTCTCTGAGCCATCTATAAGTTATTAGTTTATTTTATTTTTGCTTACTGTTTATCCTAGCTTCTTGTTTGCTTTGTTTTGATATGCCCACATAGGTTGCTTGAGTGAGGTAGCTTGATTATTTTTGCATTCGAAGGTCTAACGTCCTATCACCAGGTGGCTAGAGCTGTTATCAGATATGTCAGCCTAGAGATCCATTCACTTTCCTTGTATGGATGCAGCTTAGCTGTCCAGGTAGTTGGTCATCAAGTGTGTGGTACAGGGTCTGTTCTACAGTGTTAGAGGGGCAGGGGTGATTGGTGTAGGCACCACTGTCTTGTTGCCATAGGGGGTCACACTCTGAACAAGGCAGGGGGTTACAGCCATCTGCCGATTCTCTGTGAAGAAAATGTGTTCCTGTTCCCTAGAGTTCACAGGTGGGTGGGTTCTTCAGAGGGACCATGGGCAGTCAGTGCTTTTGGTTGTAAGGACTGGGAGATACCAGTTAATCTTGGACCCCTGTCACAGGTGGCTGGATTACCCAAGTTTAGCCACTAGTCCTTATGCCCCTGATGTGGGTAGGTGCGGACCCTATTTAATAGGCAAAGCGGTGTCAAACATCAAGCACCCGCCTCTCCACTGCACAGCTGAAACAGTTGCAGTGTGCCAGAAAAGGCCTATTCTCCTGAAATAGGCCCACACAGGTTCATGCAGGGAGGAACAGCTATTCAAAGTCTATGGGCCATTTATGCCTGGACAGGAGCTGCTTCTGTCCTGAGCTCCCCAGGTTAGTGGAACTGGCAGATTATCTTTTCCCTGAACTTTGAATTAATTCCTTCTTTATGCCTGGGAGAAAGTCTCAGGATGCTCAGCAGGGCCTATCTAAGGCCTAGGGAAATCAACAGCTACTGAAGCCAGCTTGGGCACTGGGGGGCATGGTAAAATATACGCAAGTACTTAGCTTTTGCCAAGAGCGCCGTTCTTTTTTGGTTCCAGAGATGTGAGTAGGCTGTGCGGCTGGCTGTTTCTCCATGAGGAAACTGAGGCTGAATGCCACCACCAGCCTGCTGCTGCCACTCCCGGGAATGTTGCCTGAGGCTTCCTGGCAATTCAGTTCTGGCAACTCCTCTCCGCTTCTGAACCATCTCTCCTCCCCTTGCCACTCAGTCCATTTTCTTACATTGCCTTTGATGTTCAGGGATCCTAGCTTGTCATAAGTATAATCGTTTCACTTTTTTTTTCCTGGTCTTTGTTGTAAGAGGGATCACCGGTAGCATCTGACTACTCCGCCATCTTGGCCCCACCTTTACTGGCTCTTTTGAGAGAGAGCACATTAGGGGTGGTTGGTGGAGGGGTAAGGTGTGAAAAAGGAGAAGGGGGTGGAAATTTTAAAGCTTAAGTACAGTATGTGGAACTGCAGTGCCCACATGACAGCAAGTGGTGTTTACAATTGGGATTCCCCTTTGATTTGTTTCCGCAGGCTTGTTCATGTTGGTGAACACATCTGGGAGACCGGAGGGGCAGAGAGCCCATCTCCTTTTACCTCAGCTTAAAGAAAACGACACCCACTGCATTGACTTTCACTATTTTGTATCCAGCAAGAGTAATTCTGCTCCTGGGTTACTCAACGTCTACGTTAAGGTCAATAACGGGCCTTTGGGGAATCCCATCTGGAATATATCTGGAGACCCCACACGTACGTGGAACAGGGCGGAGCTGGCAATTAGTACGTTTTGGCCTAACTTTTATCAGGTATGCTCTTTATTTTCATGTTTTGATACAGCCTTTGTTTCTAAAAATGTAAATTGTTTTTATGTTAGTATAATTAAGAGAATGTATAAGTAATGTTTGTATTTTTTATAACATGTACAGTAAAAAAAAAATTAAAGCCTATGTTATTTGATAAGCAGTGTCTTGAGGCTTTGGTTGTTGTTAACTCACTGTGAGAAATGAGGAAAAGACAGAATTCAAGTGTATTTATGTCTGGTATATATTGTTTTAAGAAAATAAAAGCAGTGACTTGCAACTGGACAGTAAATGCTATCTCCAAGGGTATTTTGCTCCTTATGTTAAGGAAGCCATATCTGGCCCAGGGAGACACGGCCCTTGAGCTGAAAAGAGGAATCCCTTTCTTCTGTGGGTGGGTGTCAGGAGTGAGTAAGTCACTAAGAAGTGAGTCCTTGTGGAGGTCAGGTAGTGAGGTGCAGGTCCCGAGTCCCACCATGGTGAGCAGATGGGAGAAAGCACCCTTTGTAGACTGAGCCCTGCCCTTTGAGTGATCTCCTGTGGCCCAAATGGCCCACTGAAAGTTCCCATTGAAAGTAACCGAAGGATGGAGGCGCCGTAGTAGTTGAGAAGTGATAGAAAAGTAATTCTTGATGTCCCACCCATTCCACTGAATACCTATACCACAAGAGCATCCTGACTTGGGATCAAAGGTGAGGAAATTAGTGACAATGGGCATTTGGGTCTCTTTTTTTCCTTTTATCCATAGCATCTTTTAAAAATAGCTTAATGTTAGGAATACTCAATTTCAGGCTAAAAGAATGCATTAGGAGGTTTCAGATAGTTTGCTTTTCTCCTCCCGACTCCTTTGACTCACTCAGGAAATGTGAACGTGTGTCTGGGATCATTTCCCATTTGTGTTTGAGGTTCTCAGCTAGACTCACAGGAGGGGAAGCTGAGTCTTTTCAGAATGGGTGTGGCAGCTCAGATCCACTCTGAGCTCTGAGGTTTGTTAGGGAAGATCATCAACCCTAAGTCCTCCACTACTGGGCTTTATAATGGGAATAAGCAAACTCTAAATTTCTTACTCAGTTTACCTTTGTAGCCTTTGTATCTGTAGTCATTTCTGGTATGTAATAAGAGATAAATAAATGCTTCTTAGATGGAAATGAAGACTAGTGAAAGTCCTGTTGGTACATATGTAAATCGTTAAAATGTAGGGTATACGTTGGTAGTGTTTCAAAAGCATTAAAAATTTTGGTCTAAATTTAGCAATCTACTGTTAGGAATTTTTTTTTTTTTAATTGTGCTTTAGGTGAAAGTTTACAGCTCAGGCTAGTTTCTCATACGGAAATTTGTACACACATTTTCATGTGACCCTCGTTGCAATCCCCAGATTTCCTGTGTCCATTCAGCCAGCTCCTATCCCTTTCCGCCTTCTCATCTCGCCTCCGGACAGGGAGCTGCCCATTCAGTCTATTATTAGGAATTTTTCAGAAGGAAATAACAAGGGTGATTGCCAATGATTAATTACAAAATATTCATGGAAGTTTATTTATAATAAGGAAAATTTAAAGCAATATTATGTCCAGTGATGAAGGTTAAGTTAATTTATGCTACCTTAATATGAAGCTTCATTTTGCAGCCATTAAAATAATGTTATGGAAGACCATTTAATGGTGTATTTAATCTTCTGCTTTTAAAGTCTGAAAAAGACATAGAAAGCAAAGTATTAAATTTCACTTACTAAAGCATATGTGTGTGATATATATATACATATATATATATATATATATGGCTGGAAACCCTGGTGGCATAGTGGTTAAGTGCTACAGCTGCTAACCAAAAGGTGGGCGGTTCGAATTCACCAGGTGCTCCTTGGAAACTCTATGGGGCAGTTCTACTCTGCCCTATAGGGGTCCCTATGAGTTGGAATAGACTTGACAGTAATGAATTTGGTCTTACAGGTTTTTATAAGTATGTATGATATATATTTAGATACATATATAAAAAACAAAAAAACATATGTAAAATAAAAGCTAAAATATATTATGAACTAGATATATAAAATAGGGTATCTCCCTAGTTAGTGGGATAACAGGTGATTTGAATTTTTTTCTTTCTGCCATCTGACATTTTCCAAATTTTCTCCAGTGTACATATACTATTTATAAAATAAAAAGAGTAAAAACTGGTTTTTCCTCCAGAGATACAATAGCTTATTTAATGAATAACCTTCTTTTTATATAAATGTATTGGTAACCAATCAGTGGTATAATTAAAAAATATGGCCTTTGGGGTCCAGGTTTGTCTTTCACAGGATTAAAAAGCTAGTAGGGGAAGGAGGTCTGGCCAGGCAAGACTTTAGAAGGTTTTTGTGTGGTGGACTAGGCTTAGAGACGGAGCGTCATTAAGCAGCCTCTTTTGGGGGAGGCAGGATCTGTAGTGACTGACTGTCCGCTCCCCCACCGCCAGAAAGTGCTGAAGGCACTTCCTTGGCCTCCAGGTGTCTGCTGGCTGAGGCCAGTAGGGTGCCCTTCTAGACGAAATCAGAAGGTGCATCCTGCTCGTCTGTACCCTGGTTCTCTTCTCTTTGGCCTTAGAAGTGTCCATCCCAAAACTCTAGGAGTCTGCTTTCCTCTGGGACCCTTTACAACCTCCAGAGCTGCAGTGCATTGGTGTAGTTTTGACACCGGCAACAATCCAGATAAAGAATTTTTATTTCACCTTTTACATATCTGCTACAGATTAGGAATAATTTAATTTATAACCACCTTACGAGACCAGGGTTTAACAAGGAATTATGGAATTACATTGAAGTCAGGCCATTCTTAAGTCCTATCAATTCTTGCTTTCTGTTAATCTCCCATTTTGCATTCCCAATTGTCAGGATCCAATCCTCGCCACCTCACCCCCCACTCGCCACTGTGAACTCTTTCATATTATGGAGTAGGGCATGATTTACCAATTAAATTGGAACTTAATTCTCATTATAGCTTTTTGGTTCACTTCTGGGTTTATTGTTTCACTGGGTGATTCATTAGAAACAGCTTCTTACTTGGAATTTAAAGGTAGATTTATAGAGATTCTTTAATGCGGTGTTGCTAGATGTTTAAGGACCTGGTGATCAATGTCTGTAAAGGGTGTGGTAACACGCACTTGTTCTTTTAATAACCAAGCACCACAGGCAAGCACGAGCCCTTGATGTTTCTAAGGCACACCTAAGGTGGGCTTTCTCTTATTTCCTCTTCATGTAGTGGAATCATTACCCTGATAGCAACGTAAGCTGTTAGGCAGACTGTACAGTGTAGATGATGCTAGAGAGATGCCAGCAGGGAACTCACAAAAGCTGAGCCATCGGCCTTAAAATCACCCTTGGAGACCGGGACGGTGTGGCCCAGTCAGGATGAGAAGGACGAGCAGAGTTTGATTGTAGCCCAACCAGCTGTATTAAACAGGAAAAGGAAGGAAAACACCTACCGAACCCTATTTCTGCCACTGGCCCAAGGTGTCATCGTAGCTGGAGATGGTCAGAAAAACATGTAGTGAGCATTCAGCCAGCAGCACTGACCATGGGAGGGCTTGTCTGGGCTGCGACTCACGCCAGCCTGCAGGGCCAGCACACACTCCCTGAGGAGATGGCCTGGTATCCTGATGCTCTTAAAAACGTGAACCATGCGACGGGCCATCTGCCTTTGATTTAATTTCCCACATAGATTTCTCCATCGGGAATTTGCCACTGGCCTGAGGACTATTATATTTCTAATTGCAAAATATAAAAGTATTTTTCTGATGTTATGTGTGCATAAGTATGTGGACTATCTTGTGAACATGATTCATAAAAGTCAGCTCCGTGTGATGCAGTCTTAGCATATGGGGAAGGCTGTTCTGACATCCCTGGGTAGTACAGATGTTTAAGTGTTCAGCTGCTAACCAAAAGGTTGATGGTTTGAGTCCATTCAGAGGTACCTTGAAAAAAAGGCCTGGCTATCTGCTTCCAAAAAAATCAACCATCCAAAGCCATGTGGAGCATAGTTCTACTCTGCAACACATGGGGGTTGCCATGAGTCGGAATTGATTCTACAATGACTGGGTTTTGTTAAGTCTGTTTCTGGGCCAGAAAGCTAAGCACCAGATAATAGAACATGGGTATCTAAAGGTGAGGTGCCCTTAGGAGGCCGTCTCTTAGCATACAGGGAGTCGTCTTCCCCAGATGTCACCTCTGCAGTATCATTTATCCTCCTAGGCTGCAAGATATAGAGACTTAAGAAAATAACGTAAACTTCATGAATAATTGAAACATTAGTATATGAAATACATTATATTCATGTAGTACTTTAGTTCTATATACTTTTCACATTATTAAGTAAAGATAGATGAAGTAACTTTCAAAAGAATTTCATGTTATAATATTTCTTGAAAATGGGTAGCATCATAGATAGTAAAAGAATATGCACTTTAGGTCAGGCAATTGGATTTGAGTGTCAGCCCTGTTTACTTACAAGATTTGGGGAACTGATTTAAACATTTTGAGCCTCGGTTTGTTATGAGGCTAAATACAACAACTGTTTAGGGTGTGAACATGGAGGGAAAAGCACACTCGGGAAATACTAGGCTCTCTATAAATGGTGGTAATTTATTGAGATTAAGATTTGTGGGAGGCAGTAAAAAATAAACAGTTAAAACCCCAGGTACTACGTATCAAACTAGGAGGCAGAACAATGACAACTGGTCTGTATTCACCTGGAGCAACAGAGGAAGAAGGAGAGTCAGGAACAGGAGGAGGATATACAATGATGTGGCTAATTGCCTCCATGAACAACTGTCTCCTTTGCCATGAGACCATAAGAACTGGATGGTGCCCAGCTACTATTACTGAACATTATGATCAAAGGTTCTACAGATGAATCCTGATCAAAGGAGGAAAAACACAGAACAGAATTTCAAATTCTCATGGACTCTAGGCTTTCTGGAGCTGTGAGGGCTGGATGAACCCCTGAAAGCATTGCCCTGTGATAATCTTTGAAACTTTAACCAAAAATATCCCCTGAAGTCTTCTTAAGACCAGACAATAGTTTAGATTAGTAAAAATTGTCTGCCTTGAGCACTAAGGTCTTTTAAGAACTATCTATATTGGATCAAAGTGACAACAGCAACTTGATAGATTAGATAGGAAGCTTAGGTGGCAGTGAGCTCATGTTAATGAGGGAGGAAAAAGTCAGAAGAGGAGGTGAGAATGGTTGCACAACTTGAAGAATGGACAAGTGCCACTGAATTGTACATGTAGAAACTGTGGAATTGGTGTATGTGTTGCTGTGTACTGTATTTTTATGCAGATAACACACGCCTTCTACATTTGTTTGCGAACTGCCCCCCACTATTTTTTTTTTTTTTTAATAGCAACATGTAAAAAAGTTGGCATGGTGGTGCTTATGAAAATACCTCATGGTGGAGGGGAGGGCGTGGTTGGCAAACAAACATAAAGGATGCAGCTTATTTGTATAAAATACGGTATATTCTCAACAACAACAACAAAATAAAATTAAAAAAAAAAACAAACAGTTAATAGTTGATTGCTTTCTCCCTACCACTAACAAAAAAAAATTTTTTTTTTTTGAGTCTCTCCTTAAATGTGCTTAATGGACTTTCAGAAGGTGTGAAATAAAAAAAGGGTTTCCAGGAACAAATCCTTTTGTGAAACACTGGACTAAATGAAGTGAACCAAGCTTCTTTACATCAGGAGGTTCTGGGTCCAGTAAGGTACAAACCTGTGTGTGTGTGTGCATGCGTGCGTGCGTGCGTGTGTGTGTGTGTGAGGTTCCCTGAGGGTTCATGGTATTCAGCCTTCCCTGGACTCTTCTGACTACATCCTGGGGAGTCTGTGCTCTGGGAACAGCTGTTGGGCTCTTTCCATCTCTCCTTTCGCTTCACTTCCGTGCTTTCCTAAAGAAATGTCCATTTCTCACTCTGTTTTGGCTGAAAAATACTAACCACTTTTTGTCTTGGTCAGAACGTGAGCTTTGTAGTTGTTGGATTTGGGGAGGTTTTCAAAAAATACAGACATAGCTGCCCTGTGTCCTTTTAATAAACATAGTAGGTTTTCTTGGGCATGTCTTGTTTTCCTAGTCTTCCCCTAGCCTTATCTTTATCAGGTATTTCCAGAGTTTAGAAATGTTTCTTAGGAGAGTAAAAGTGTTCTCGTCAAGTAGCTGTTATATGTAGCCGGTTTTTAGTATTTATGGCAGACTGGGTCCTACTGGGAAACCCTGGTGGTGTAGTGGTTAAGTACTACGGCTGCCAACCAAGAGCTCGGCGGTTTGAATCTGCCAGGCACTTCTTTGAAACTCTGTGGGGCAGTTCTACTCTGTCCTATAGGGCCGCGAATCGGAATTGACTCGACGGTGCTGGGTTTGGTTTTTTTTGCTTTGGGTCCTACAGGAACAGATCACAAATGTAACCTGCATGGAATATAGCTAATTGCAGGTTAATTGCTGTTCATTAACACATCAATTGTCAAGTATTTGGTGATTATCATGTATTTAATTCCTTAATTAAGGTTTGTTCTAAATGCTGCTACTTAGTACCAGCCCCTCTGTTAGCTCTGCAGCCTGGGGAAGCTCAGGCTACCATCTTTCTCCAGGGAACCTGGGCTATGATCTCTGCTTCCTCTCATTAGGCCTCATTGACTTCCTGCCAGTTGAATAGTATTTTCCTTTTACATCCACCCCCTGCTTTATTATGCCAGTGGAAAGAATGTTTTCGGCTTTGGCTCTGCTTTCCTGTTCTTAGCCGTGTTCCTGGAACCCTGGTGGCACAGTGGTTAAGAGCTCAGCTGCTAACCAAAAGGTCAGCAGTTTGAATCCAACTCGGCTCCTTGGAAACCCAATGGGACAGTTCTACTCTGTCCTGTAGGATTGGTGTGAGCTGGAATCGACTCTGTGGCGATGGGTTTGGTTTGTTTGTTTTTTTCTCCTGCCCCTACAAGTTTCTGACTCCCTGGCCGCAAAGGAACCAGTGGTGGGTTTCTCTGGGTACCTAACCAGGAACACACTCAGTGCTGGAGTCTCACGTGCTGCCTGTCTCCCTGTTTTGCAATGTTCTGAATCCAGTGAGGGGGAAGGAAAGGGGTGATCTGTAATAACAAAAAACATAGGTGCTGGGAAAAGAGAAACCTCCTCCACCTCCTTGCTTCCAGATGAAGGGGCTGGGTGAGTGGGGGAGGCAGGCAGGACAACAGTGAACATGAGGATGAAGTAACCCAGGGCTGTCTTGTTGGTTCACTAGAGCCACCTTGTTAAAACAAGTTCTCTTAGATATGTCGAAGGGCTCTGGGAGAAGGTTAGCAGTGGAATCCAGCTGGTTCCTACCCCAAGTTTTTGTGCAGTAGGTGAGAAAGGAGCGTATACTTTGGGGGAAGGCTGAGGAGAGACTGACCCTTTAGCAGCCTGTCATCTTCCCTGGTAAATGAGGAATTGAGAGAATAGGAATGACATGATCTTACCCATCTCTTCCAACGTAGCTTCCACTTCTGTTCCCCACACACACTCCCGGTCTCTTTGTTGTATTTGCCTTCAACCCATTTATTTTACTAAAAATAACACAAAGCTACAGCTGAGGCCGAGCAGGCCCACATGCATTGGACAGTGATGTAGGACTCAATAGTGAGAGTTTTCCAAAGTGTATTCCACAAATCCAAGGGCTGTTAAGAGGCATTAGTGACCGGGTGGAAAACACAGATTTAAATAAACAGAGTTAAACAGACTGTTTCTGCCCTGGAGCAGTTTTGGAGCTGTGGTTTGTCATGAGTTTCTGGGAGGGCAAACGGCATGTGAGAGTGCCCAGGTAGAGTCTGGCATCAATGTGGGCCTTCGCAGAGCAGCTCTTGAGTACAGTGTTCCTTGGGGCACACTCAGGAAACACTGAAACGTATTAATAGAAAAATAGGACATCCCTTGACTCCGTAAATTCCTTGTCTATGGCCGTATCCCAAGGCAAGACTGTTGAATGGTTTCACGCCTTTAAGACAACCTGGGGAATTAGATGTGGCAGTGAAATACACCTCTCTCTCAAGCAACAGTGCTGTGCTAAGCAGCTGCCCCTGAACTCTGCAATTTACGATTAAGAAAGACAAACAGTGGGTTTTAAGAAACCAGTGGAGACATACTTGGTTGTCACTTTAATATTGACAATGTAGATCAGTTTGTGTGACTTTTTTATCCTGGAAGATATTTATTTTTTTTAAAGCTTAGCGCATCTCTAAATCTCATTCTCAGCTTGTATTTGTTATTTGATGATCAAAGATAAGCACTTCTCTTGTTTCACGTCCTGTACGTCAGCCGTCTGTTGCTCCTTGCTTATCAGCACTTTTCCTTAAAACTTTTCTGTTTGAAATTTTTGTCACATCCTGTTTTATAAAATGAGTGTATGAGCCATGGTCATATCATGTTAGCTCCTTTTAAAAAGGAGGAGGAAACAAAAAGAAGTGTGAGAAGAGTGGAGCTTATTGGGAGAAACAACAGATGGAGACATTTAACAATAGCATGACGAAGCACCACTCGTTACTCCATTGCCAACTTATCTTTTGAGTGCCTTTAACTTTGGAAGAATAGGTTTTTATTTTATTTCTGGTAGTGTTTCAATATAAATAAATGCCTGCATATTTGTTCCTGATTTTTTTTTTAATTAATTTTATTTTGTTGCTGAGAATGTATGTACACAGTAAAACCAATTCAACAGTTTCTACATGTTCCATTTACATTGATTACATTGAGTTGTGCAGCCATTCCCAACCTTCTTTTCTGAGTCATTCTTCCCCTATTAACATAAATTCACTGTCCCCTGAGGTTCCTCCTATCTACTCTTTAAAGTTGCTGTTGTCACTTCAGTCCCATATAAAAAAACAAAACAAAAAAAAACCATTGCCATCATATATAGATAGTTCTTAAAAGAGCATAATGCTCAAGGCACATGTTTTTTAGTAGTTGAGGCTTCAGGGAGTATTTCTGGTTTAAGGCTTAGAGATTATCTCCAGGCAACCGGTTCATCCAAACTTCATGGCTCCAGGAAATCTGGAGTTCATGAGAATTTGAAATTCTGTTTTGTATTTTCCCTCCTTTGATCAGGATTCTTCTGTAGAAACTTTGATCGAAATGTTCAGTAATGGTAGCTCGACACCATCCAGTTCTTCCCGTCTCATGGCAAAGGAGGCAGTTGTTCATGGAGGCAATTAGCCACACATTGCATTTCCTCCTCCGATTCCTGACAACCAGTCTCCTGTTGCTCTAGGTGAATAGGGACCACTTGTGCCTTGGATGGCTGCTTGCCAGCTTTTAAGACCCAGGCACCACACATTGAACTAGGAGGTAGAACAGCAGCACTAGACATGTTATTAGGCCAGTTAACAAGGAAGTCTCACGAAACTGTGACCTTGAGGTTTTTAGTTGTACATATGCAACCTCAGTAGCTACTCTTTTTTTTTTTGTCATCGTAAGTGTATCTATCACACCACTTTTGCCAATTCAACTTTTTACAAGAGTACAGTTTGTTGACAGCAATTACAGTAATTGTGCAATCCTGCCGTTAATAAATGCTATGTTTCTATCACTGTTTACCCCTAGCCCTCCGCTCAGGTAACCACTAATAAACTTTGTTCTCTATACATTTGTCTTTTCATGTAAATGAGGCCATACAATAGTTGTCCTTTTGTGATTGCATAATATCTTGCAGCTCCATCTATATTGTAGCATGTATCAAGACTTCATTTCTCCTGCTGGCTGAGTAGTATGTACCATATTTTGTTTGTCCAGTTGTCTGTCAGTGGGCATTTAGGTTGTTTCTACCTTTTGGCTATTGTGATAGTGATGCAATGAACACTGGCATACAAGTCTCTGCCTGAGTCCCTGCTTTTCAGTCTTTCGGGTATACACCTAGGAGTAGAATTGCTGGGTCATATGGTAGTTCTACTTTTAGTTTATTGAGGAACCACCACAGTTTTCCACAATGGCTGTACCATTTCGTATTTCCATCAGCAATGGGTAAGGGTTCCACTTTCCCCACATCCTTGCCAACATTTATTATTTTCTAGTTTTTTTTTTTTTTTTAGTCTTAGCAATCCTAGGGGGAGTAAAATGGTATCTCATTGTGATTTTGATTTGCAGCTCTCTGATGACTAATGATGCTGAGCATCTTTTCATGTGTTTGGTGGCCATTTGAATGTCCTTTTTGGTGAAATGCCTATTCAATAGGTTCTTTGTGCATTTTATGATTGAGTTGTCTTTTTGTTGTTGTCAAAACTTTATATATATTTTGGTTATTAGATTCTTGTGGGATGTATGGTTTCTGAAGTTACTCTCTCAGTTGGTAGCTCATTTTTTCATTTTTTTGGTAAAGTGTTATGATAAAGTTTTTTAATTTTTATGGGTCCCATTTATTTATTTTGTCTTTTGTTGTTTGTGCTTTTGTTATTTATTATCTTAGATATAATCAGTTGTTGAAAGCTAGGCCTGACAGCATTGCCCTTGCTTGTTCTTCTAAGAATTTTATAGTTTTAGTTCGTACATTTAGGCCCTTAATCCATTTTGAATTTTTTTTGTGCATGGTGTGAGACATGGATCTATTTCAGTTTTTCTGCATGTGGAAATTCAGTTTTCCCAGCACCATTTATTGAAGAGACTCTTCTTTCCACATTGAATGGACTCAGCACCCTTGTCAAAATTTAGTTGGCCATAGATGTGTGGGTTTATTTCTGGGCTCTCAGTTCTATTCCATTGATCTTTGTGTCTATTGTTATACCAGTGCCTGGCTGTTCTGATTACTGTAGCTGTATAATATGTTTCAAAATCAGGAAGTGTGTGTGGTCCTACTTTGTTCTTCTCTTTGAACAGTGCTTTATCTATTTGGGGCATCCTGACATTCTATATAAAGTTGAGGATTGGCTTTTCTACTTCTGTAAAGAAGACTGTTAGAATTTTGGTTGGGATCACGTTGAATCTATAGATCGCTTTGAGTAATATACACATCTTAATAGTATTAAGTCTTCCAGTCCATGAACATGGAAGATCTTTCCATTTATTTAAGTCTTCTTTATCCTCTTTCAGCAGGGTTTTATAGTTTTCATTGTGTAAGTTCTTCATCCCTGGTTAGATTTATTTCTTAGTATTTTATTCTCTTAGATGCTATTATAAATGAAATTGTTTCCCTAATTTCCCTTTAAGATTTCTCATGTTTCTGATTTCTTAATGTCAAACAGTTTGTGATTTTTCTTTGGTTATTTAACGTTACAGAAACTTTTCTTTCTCTGTATGTTTTGATTTTTTTATTTAACTCATTTGACAAAACAACATGAAGTTTTTGTAAATGGTATGATCCACCTTTGCTGTTTGTTTAAATCAAAACCAGAAAGGGTCTGCTAGGCAGCTGTGGGAGGACAGACAGATGGCGTAATCCCTTTTGTTCTTGGGGACTGACGAATGACTTCCACCAGCACATTTGCAGAGATTTTTATTGGTAAGCACATCCCTTTTCTTTTCTCCCACACGGCAGGAGAAGCTAATTTTGCTCTTCACTGAAGCAGGGAGGAGCAGAGACGCTGAGATGGTGAACGCTTCCCCTTTCCTGTGAAGTCAAACCTCTCACAGGCCAGCTTGTAGGAAGGCTTCTCATGCACATGAAAGCACTGGTCAGTGGTTTAACTGTTGTGTCCCAAGGGCTCCCAAGGCTGTGGGGATGCGACGTCTTGTCTCCTGTGCTGAGCCAGTGATGTATTGGTCCCTGGAATTCTGCATTCCTGCACATCCCCAGGCAGCCAACAAGACCTGGGAGCCATCAGCCAAAGGATATAGCACATCCTCTCTCTGTCCAAATTCTTTGCTGGAAATGGGGACCCAGAGTGAAACAAAACACGCTAATACTTTCTGTTAAGCCAAGGTGATGAAAAATTAACTACTGTGTTGTGGCAAAATTATTTGTGTATACAATGGGATGTATCTGTGATTCTGTTATATTGATCTACCACTTTAGCGTTCAGTTTTTCAGCTAATCACAATTTGGGTTGGGCTTGAGGGCAAAGAAAGGCATTTTCTCCTAAAAATGTAGATTTTTTTTTGGTAAGAAACAGATGCTTCCCCTCCCCTGAAAAAGCCTATTTTGTTGAAATCTAGATAATACCAAGGAGATGTTGTGTGGAATGAGGTCTGAGCATCAGGCTTTCATGTTAGAGTGTTCCAGATTCTCACTTGGTCAATGTCTTTGTAGATGATTTGACTTCTAAATGAGTTGGTTATTATTGCTGTCTGTTCTCTTCTCTTTTAGACAATGTTTTGGGGTCTGTAAAGTGATTCTTTTCTATGGTTTTGTTTTTGTATATTCCAAGTATGCATTTTTGAAAAAAAAAATTGGTAATGTTATTACTAGCTTAAATGGGTATTTTAAAACAACTAGATATAATTGAAAAAACAAGCCAAGCTGGAGAGAGGGTGTTCTCCCTGCCTGTGAAGCTTCCACATGGAGTAAGAGGCGTGTTGTATGGGCTGTAACAAATTATTGACACATGCTTTCTTGTTAACCAGAGGATGATGGTGTGCTGGGGAGCCAAACAGGAAAGTTGTCTCTTAAAGCAAGGGGCCAGAGAGTAAACATTTTAGGCTTTGCGGGCCAGACTGTCTCTGTTGCAACTTCTCAACTTTGCCATCATAGAAGGAAAGCGACCATAGACAGTACACACGAATGTGCCTGCCTGTGTTTCTAATACAAATTTGTTTAGGGACATTGAAATTTGAATTTCGTATAATTCTTGTGTATCACAAAACATTACTCTTCTTTTGATTTTTCCCATGATTTAAAACTATAAAAACCATCCTTAGCTTGTGGTCATACCAGATTTGGCTCATGGACCGGAGTTTGTTGACCCTTGTTTAAAAAATACACGACTAAAGCAATGTTAAATAATTATTCCTTACATCTCCATTTCCAAGTCAAATAGATGTTTATGACATTCCTTACTTAACTCTGGAAGGAAAGATTTCAGAATACACCCACCCCCGACACCCACTCATTAAAGGACCTGTATGGAAACCCGGATGGCGTAGTGGTTAAGAGCTACGGCTGCTAAGCAAAAGGTCAGCAGTGTGAATCCCTCAGGCGCAACTTGGAAACAACGTGCAGCCATTCAACTCTGTCCTATATGGTTGCTATGAGTTGTTATCAACTTGATGGCAGTGGGTTTGGTTTGGGCTTTTATTGTGTATTTTATATATGTTGTTGTCAGGAGCTGTCTGGATTTTGACACAGAGCAACCCCATGGGACAGAGTGGAACTGCCCCATAGGGTTTTCTAGACTGTAATCTTTACGGGGCAAACCCTGGTGGCGTAGTGGTTAAGTGCTACGACTGCTAACCAAAGGGTCAGCAGTTCGAATCCGCCAGGCGCTCCTTGGAAACTCTGTGGGGCAGTTCTGCTCTGTCCCATAGGGTTGCTATGAGTCGGAATTGACTCGACGGCACTGGGTTTGGTTTTTTTGGTAATCTTTACGGGAGCAGATTGCCAGGTCTTTTATCCCACGAAACTGATGTATGAGTTTGAACCACCAACCTTTCAGTTAGCACCTGAGCATTTAAACACTGCACCACAGGGGCTCCTTATTTTATATATACATATGTGGATAGGTAGGTAAATAGATAGATAAATACATGTATTTGTGTATGTGTGTGTATGTATATATAATTCATATATATGTATATATGACATTTGCAGTGTGTAAATATTCTCTGTAGTCTCTCAGGAAGCCCTGGTAGCATAGTGGTTAAGTGCTACAGCTGCTAACCAAAGAGTCGGCAGTTCGAATCCACCAGGTGCTCCTCGGAAACTCTCTGGGGCAGTCCTACCCTGTCCTATAGAGTCTCTATGAGTCGGAATCGACTCGACGGCACTGGGTTTTTTTTTTTTGGTTATAGTCTCTCATACCTGGCAGCTAAGGAAGTTTGGTAACATGAAAAGAATCTAGACTTGGAAGTAAAATAGACTAGGATTATGTCCCAACCTGGCAGTATGCTAGTTGTGTGACCTCAGAAAAATAACCTAGCCTCTCTAAATCATCCCACTTATCCCTCGAAGGTAGTTAATATAACCTATCACAGATTATTGATCAGACAAAATCAGATAATGTATTCAAAATATTCCTGGGACATGGAAGTGTACAATAAATAAATAGTTTTTGAGTCTTTGACTTTTTTTAAATGACTTGGCTTAGCTTCCTAAAGAGACCCAAGCCTTACTTCTTAAAATAGAAAATTTTCAATATGTTGTGCTCTGTTTGGTAAAAACAAACGTGAACACACCCCCATGACTTTATTCCACCTTCTTTTTCTTTCCCCATTGGTACCACTCGTCTTCTCACGTTACTGTCTCCTCTGACTTCATCTTCCTGGACCGAGCTGCTGCCGCTTAGAGAGATGTCTCGCTTCCCGCTGGGTCCTGCAGTACTCCTGGCTTCCCGCTGGGTCCTGCAGTACTCCTGGCTTCCCGCTGGGCTCTGCAGTACTCCTGGCTTCCCGCTGGGTCCTGCAGTACTCCTGGCTTCCCGCTGGGTCCTGCAGTACTCCTGGCTTCCCGCTGGGCTCTGCAGTACTCCTGGCTTCCCGCTGGGTCCTGCAGTACTCCTGGCTTCCCGCTGGGTCCTGCAGTACTCCTGGCTTCCCTCTGGGTCCTGCAGTACTCCTGGCTTCCCGCTGGGTCCTGCAGTACTCCTGGCTTCCCGCTGGGTCCTGCAGTACTCCTGCAGTACTCCTGGGTCCTGCAGTACTCCTGGCTTCCCTCTGGGTCCTGCAGTACTCCTGGCTTCCCGCTGGGTCCTGCAGTACTCCTGGCTTCCCGCTGGGCTCTGCAGTACTCCTGCAGTACTCCTGGCTTCCCGCTGGGTCCTGCAGTACTCCTGCAGTACTCCTGGCTTCCCGCTCTGTCCTGCAGTACTCCTGCAGTACTCCTGGCTTCCCGCTGGGCCCTGCAGTACTCCTGGCTTCCCGCTGGGCCCTGCAGTACTCCTGGCCTCCCGCTGGGCCCTGCAGTACTCCTGGCTTCCCGCTGGGCTCTGCAGTACTCCTGCAGTACTCCTGGCTTCCCGCTGGGCTCTGCAGTACTCCTGCAGTACTCCTGGCTTCCCGCTGGGTCCTGCAGTACTCCTGGCTTCCCGCTGGGCTCTGCAGTACTCCTGCAGTACTCCTGGCTTCCCGCTGGGCCCTGCAGTACTCCTGGCTTCCCGCTGGGCCCTGCAGTACTCCTGGCCTCCCGCTGGGCCCTGCAGTACTCCTGGCTTCCCGCTGGGCTCTGCAGTACTCCTGCAGTACTCCTGGCTTCCCGCTGGGCCCTGCAGTACTCCTGGCTTCCCGCTGGGTCCTGCAGTACTCCTGGCCTCCCGCTGGGTCCTGCAGTACTCCTGGGCCCTTCAGTACTCCTGGGTCCTGCAGTACTCCTGGGCCCTGCAGTACTCCTGGGTCCTGCAGTACTCCTGGGCCCTGCAGTACTCCTGGGCCCTTCAGTACTCCTGGGTCCTGCAGTACTCCTGGGCCCTTCAGTACTCCTGGGTCCTGCAGTACTCCTGGGCCCTGCAGTACTCCTGGGCCCTTCAGTACTCCTGGGTCCTGCAGTACTCCTGGGCCCTTCAGTACTCCTGGGTCCTGCAGTACTCCTGGGCCCTGCAGTACTCCTGGGCCCTGCAGTACTCCTGGGCCCTGCAGTACTCCTGGGCCCTGCAGTACTCCTGGGCCCTGCAGTACTCCTGGGCCCTGCAGTACTCCTGCTGTAGTCTGCGGAGCGGTACCTGCACTTTCAGTAGAGCAGTCCCTTACTTGACGAAAAGGAACAAAAATATTTTTGCTTTTGAAGCTACTTTTGGAAGGACGCTGGCTAGAAAGGAGGGCAAAACGGAAAACGTGTGAAGTGGCACAAGTTTGTAATAGTGAAATGTTCATGAGCTTCTCAAGTCTGTTTTAAGACAGCGCTTCAGGCAAGCTTCGCCTTTTGAACTGCATGTTTTTACACTCTCCCCCCCTCATTTTTTTTGTTAGAAACAACCAAGTTTCTCAATGGCCAGGCGTTTAAAATGAGCGGTCTGAGACTGCTCGACAGCATCTTACTTCAGATACCTTCCTTTATTTATTTATTTTTTCCTTTCATACTCATTTCAAAACAGTAAACTTTTCAGTAGAAGTCACACCCACTTTATAATGTGGTACATGTGGAAACATTTATATACTGAATTATGAACTTGATGAGGCAGCTAGTTAAACTGGTAGTCATAAGTACCTTAACTGAATTTACTAAGAAAGGACTGGGAAATGGTCTTTTCAAAGACTTGCTTCATTTTCTTTTTAAAGAAGCATTGAAGTTATTGTTTCACACTTTAACACGTCATCTACCTCTTTATGTGTAAATGCCAAAATGTGTCATGTAAGAAAATGTTTTTATATATTATATATAGATTTATATGTGTGCACATGTATGTGTGTATACTCACATAAATGTATCTATACAGATTCCATTCCCCTTCTTGGCTCTACAGTTAACGTCAAGTAGACAGTGGGCTAACCTGCCAAATTTGAGAGGTTTACTTTTTCACGTTTACTGAGAGACGGGCTGTTGTTCTCTTAGTATATCTGTAGTCAGATGCTGCCTTTCTCTGCGTCTTGGTATTTGAGTTGGAAGACTGAGAGCTTATGGAGTTGGGGAAATAAGCACGTGGTTAATTATTTTGTTGTGGCCTCACCAACGAATCAGCCTGCTGAGAGACCTGGAGAGTTTCCACTAGTCGCTGAGTATCTGTCTCTACTCTAGCGGGGATAAAGGGGAAATGTTTGCTCAGGGGTCTGTGAGTTTGCACTAGAATGCTGGGGAATGGCATTGCTCGGTGAAGCCTGTGTTGCTGTGTCATAGGCTTCCTGGCTGTTCAACAAGGAGGAGGCACAGTGGTGTGGTGGAGAAAGGTCTCATTCCTGCAGGCTCCTATTGCTTGAACCTGTCACTTGGCAATCGTTGGCTTGCCCTGTTCTTTCATTGTGTTCCTTTTTTTTCCCTTTCATTTTAAAATTCTATAAAATCATCTATTTTTTCTTTATATCTCCAGAGCATGTAACAAATATTCTGTAAACATGTGGACCATAAGATCCAGAAATTTTGAGCTAAAAACTTTTGGCGGTCATAAATTCTTTAATGTGATGGAAGAAAAACCAGATCCAGAGCTAACTGGTGACTTTTCTAGTCTCTCATTTCTTCCTCTCCTTCCCTTCATTCTTTTTCTTTTCTTTGGCAGAGATGTAATTTAAATAAATAATTATTAATTACATTTACACATATATGTCAACCTCAAAAATGGGCACATACAGGCATGTTCTGTGTATAGACTATATTTGACAAGAGGTAGTACATCCCTTCAAAGAAGGACCCTTCCATTTTTATTAGAAGCCTCAGCCCTCGTAGTAGGTAAAGTAAAACAATTTTCTGTAAGAAGAAGGATAATGAGGAGAGGGATCTTCATCTGTTCGTTCATGATATATTCCAAGTGCTTGTCAAAGTGCCTGGAATAGAGACCCGAAACCCGTTGCCGTGGAGTCGATTTCAACCTATCGTAACCCTATAGAACAGAGTAGAACTGCCCCATACGGTTTCTAAGGAGCAGCTGGTGGATTTGAATTGCTGACCTTTTGGTTAGCAGCTGAGCATTTAACCACTGTGCCACCAGGGCTCCGAAACAGAGACAGTCCTCTGTAATGCCTTGAGTTGAAAGAATGAATGAAAGGAAGAAAGGGAAGAAGAAATAAAATAAGGAAAGAAGGGAGGAAGGGAAGAAGGGGAAAAGGAAGAAAGGAGTAAGAGAAGAAGGAAGGAAGGATAGGTGAACATTTCTGGGTTTAGCTTTTAAAATAACATTTTTTGTGACTAGGGTGACTGTGTCCTTGGGCAGCTGGTGGTTGTGGTCATTAGCACTGCCTGCCGAGCTCTCTCTGTTGTAGCCATGATGACCAGAATAGCTCCTTGGGGTGCCCACCTTCGCTGTTTCCCCTGAGGAAGGATGTGACTGTTATTCAGGGGCCTGTTTTATAGGCCTCTGGAATGCTTTCCCCTCTACTTGATCTCCATGTTCATCTGCTTTATGTCTCCTTAATTGTTGTCTTGTAGACTTTAAGAGTAGAGAGGAAAATTAGCAAGATCCCAGCAAAGGAATATCCATGTGTCTCTTCCTTGCTCCTGTAGCTTCAGTGGAAAATAAATAAATAAATAAATATTTTTTAAAACTATATAAAATATTGTATGACATCACTTATATAAAAAGACAAGAAAATGCAAATGTATAGAGACCAAAGTTGATGAGTGGTTATCCGAGACAAGAAGGTGGGGAAAAGGGGCGTTAATGGTGATGTAAGCCTCGTGTTAAGGGTAGGGTTGCACAGCTGATTATTGTGATTGCTGTCAGTAAGTTGTACCTCTGGAAAAAGCTGAACTGGCAAAAATTGTGTGATAGATATATTTACAACAATGACAAAAAAATGAGTAGGTGCTGAGGTACTTATGTACAGCCAAATACCTCATGGGATTTGGTTCCTTGTTTTGGAGGGTTTTGGTCATGGTTTCATAGATATCTCAGTTAATTGGCCTAATAACATTTGTTTAGTGCTTCTGTTTTATCTCCTAGTTCATTGCATAGGGCCTGGAGTCTTAAAAGCTTGCAAGTGGCTATCCAAGGCACAATTGGTCTCTATTCACCTGGAGCAACAGAGGGAGAAGGAGAGTCAGGAATAGGAGAAGGATTTGGAATGCATGGCTAATTGTCCCCATGAACAACTGCCTCCTTTGCCGTGAGACCAGAAGAACTGGATGGGGCCTGGCTACCATTAGTGAATATTTTGATCAATGATTCCATAGAAGAATCCTGATCAAAAGTGGAAAAATACAGAACAGAATTTCAAACTCTCATGGTCTCCAGACATTCTAGAGCCATAGGGGCTGGATGAACCCCCTAAACTCTTGCCCTGAGATAATTTTTAAACTGGAAAAAAAAAAAAAAAAAGCCCCTGAAGTCTCCTTTAAACAAAATAATAGTTTAGCTTAATGTAAAAAACCTCTGCCTTGAGCATTATGCTCTTTTCAGAACTATCTATATGGGATTCAGTTGACAACAGCAACTCGAAAGATTATATGGGAACTTTAGGGAGCGGTGAGTTTATGTTAAAGGGGAGGGACACCTCAGACAAGAAGGGTGAGGGGATGGTTGCACAACTCAAAAAATGTAATCAATGTCACTAAATTTTTCATGTAGAAAGTGTTGCATTGGTGTATGTTTTGCTGTATATATTTTCAACAACAACAAAATAAAATTTAGGGGAAAAAAAAAACCTGTATGAAACTGATGAGCAGGAGAAAGGATTATTTCATTTCTGTTCTTTAGTTGAGCCTCCTCTCTGTCCTGCAGGCTCTGTATTTTATGGTGGTAGCGTTGTGGCACCACGCCGTCTAGCTTGGTGGGCATTTCTGGATGACTTTCAGTCTAGCAGGCCCCCTGAGCTTTTCCATTTGGAGCTTTGCTGATTGCTTCCTCCATCTTTGCATCTACCGCACAAACATAAATGCCTCCCTGAGTTGTTCACTCCCAGAACTGAAGTTTTTGTATATTTGGAATCACAAAAAAAATGGGTTTGTAAGTGATAGCTTCAGTAGACTCATTTACAAAATTTTGGACAGTTACTTTATATCTGAATTTCTTCATTCTTGAAATAAGAAAACCTTGAAGAAGTTTTACATGTGCTAATAAATAAGTTAACAGAATGATTTTCTGCACAGTATTTGTAACATTGTGTGCTTAGTAAACGACAACTTACAAATACTTTTTTAATTGAAAATTAGAATTGAGGTCATTGTGGAGTCACATGCAGTAGGAAGAAGTAATACAGAGCCTTACCTGGTTTTTCCCAGTGGTGACATTTTCTAGAACTATCATGTAACATCACAGCCAGGATATTGACATTCCTACAATCCACCAGTCTTACTCAGATTTCTCCAGTTTGACTTGTACGTGTGTGTGCATGTGTATTTGTTCCGTGCAGTGTCATTACCTGTCAGGATTGTGTATCCACCATCACGGCGAGGACACCTGACACTTCTGTCGCTGCCAGGACTGCTGGTGTTGCCCTTTATAAGCACACCCCCTCCCTTCCTCTCACCCTCCCCATCCTAACCCCTGGCAACCACTAATCTGGCCTCCATTTCTACATTTTTGTCATTTCAAAATGTTGTATAAACATATAACATTTCAAATAACAAAGTGTACAAAATGTTGTCGTTGTTCACTTGCTTGTTTCACTCGGCGTATGTTGCAGGAGCTTCACCCGGTTTGTTGCACATATCAATAGTTATTCCTTTCTGTTGCTGAGTAGTACCCCTTGGTGTGGATGTACCACGGTTTGTTTAATCTTTCACCTGTTGAATGACATCTGTGCTGTTTCCAGTTTGGGGTTATTACAAATAAAGCCATTGTAAACATTTGTGTACACGTTTTTATGTAAATAAAAGTTTACATTTCTCTGGGATAAATGCCCAAGAATGCAAATGCTTGATTGTACTTTAAAACTAAGGGCCTTCATTTGCATGAGTCATAGTTCACTTGCTGTTGTTGTTGTTAGGTGCCATCGAGTCCATTCTGACTCACAGCGACCCTATGCACAACAGAACGAAACACTGCCTGGTCCTGCGCCATCCTCACAATCGTTGTTATGCTTGAGCTCGGTGTTGCAGCCACTGTGTCAATCCACCTCGGCGTTGAGGGTCTTCCTCTTTTCCGCTGACCCTGTACTCTGCCAAGCATGATGTCCTTCTCCAGGCACTGATCCCTGCTGACAACATGTCCAAAGGATGTAAGACGCAGTCTCACCATCCTTGCTTCTAAGGAGCATTCTGGCTGCACTTCTTCCAAGACAGATTTGTTTGTTCTTTTGGCAGTCCATAATATATTCAATATTCTTCGCCAACACCGCAATTCAAAGGCATCAACTCTTCTTCAGTCTTCCTTATTCATTGTCCAGCTTTCACATACATATGATGTGATTGAAAATACCATGGCTTGGGTCAGGCGCACCTTAGTCTTCAGGGTGACATCTTTGCTCTTCAACACTTTAAAGAGGTCCTTTGCAGCAGATATACCCAATGCAATGCCTCTTTTGATTTCTTGACTGCTGCTTCCGTGGGTGTTGATTGTGGATCCAAGTAAAATGAAATCCTTGACAACTTCAATCTTTTCTCCGTTTATCATGTTGTTGCTCATTGGACCAGTTGTGAGGATTTTTGTTTTCTTTCTGTTGAGGTGTAATCCATACTCAAGGCTGTGGTCTTTGATCTTCATTAGTGCTTCAAGTCCTCTTCACTTTCAGCAAGCAAGGTTGTGTCATCTGCATAACACAGGTTGTTAATGAGTCTTCCTCCAATCCTGATGCCCTGTTCTTCTTCATATAGTCCAGCTTCTCCGATTATTTCCTCAGCATACAGATTAACTTGGTACGGTAAAAGAATACAACCCTGACACAAGCCTTTCCTGATTTTAAACCAATCAGTATCCCCTTGTTCTATCCGAACAACCGCCTCATAATCTATGTAAAGGTTTCTCATGAGCACAATTAAGTGTTCTGGAATTCCTGTTCTTCACAATGTTATCCATGGTTTGTTATGATCCACACGGTCAAATGCCTTTGCATAGTCAATAAAACACAGGTAAACATCCTTCCGGTATTCTCTACTTTCAGCCAGGATCTATCTGACATCAGCAATGATATCCCTGGTTCCACGTCCTCTTCTGAAACTGGCCTATTCCCTATCGATATACTGGTGCAGCCATTTTTGAATGATCTTCAGCAAAATTTTGCTTGCTTGTGATATTAATGATATTCTATAATTTCCACATTCGGTTGGATCACCTTTCTTGGGAATAGGCATAAATATGGATCTCTTCCAATCAGTTGGCCAGGAAGCTGTCTTCCATATTTCTTGGCATAGACGAGTGAGCACCTCCAGCGCTGCATCTGTTTGTCGAAACATCTCAATTGATATTCCATCAATTCCTGAGCTTTGTTTTTTGCCTGTGCCTTCTGAGCAGCTTGGACTTCTGCCTTCAATACCATCTGTTCCTGATCATATGCCACCTCTTGAAATGGTCGAACATCGACTAATTCTTTTTGGTATAATGACTCTGTGTATTCCTTCCATCTTCTTTCGATGCTTCCTGCATCGTAATATTTTCCCCATAGAATCCTTCACTATTACAGCTCAAGGCTTGAATTTTTTCTTCAGTTCTTTCAGCTTGAGAAATGCCAAGCGTGTTCTTCCCTTTTGGTTTTCCATCTCTAGCTCTTTGCACATGTCATTATAATACTTGGCTTTGTCTTCTCAAGATGCCCTTTGAAATCTTCTGTTCAGTTATTTTACTTCCTCAATTCTTCCTTTTGGCTTAGCTGCTCGACGCTTAAGAGCAAGTTTTAGAGTCTCCTCTGACATCCATCTTGGTCTTTTCTTTCTTTCCTGTCTCTTCAGTGACCTCTTGCTTTCTTCATGGATGATGTCCTTGATGTCATTCCACAACTTGTCTGTTCTTTGGTCGCTAGTGTTCAATGTGTCAAATCTGTTCTTCAGATGGTCTCTAAATTCAGGTGGGAGATACTGAAGGTCATATTTTGGCTCTCGTGGACTTGCTCTAATTTTCTTCAGTTTCAGCTTGAACTTGCATATGAGCAATTGATGGTCTGTTCCACAGTCGGCCCCTGGCCTTGTTCTGACTGATAATATTGAGCATTTCCATCGTCTCTTTCCACAGATGTAGTCAATTTGATTTCTGTGTGTTCCATCTGGTGAGGTCCATGTGTATAGTTGCCGTTTATGTTGGTGAAAGAAGGTATTTGCAATGAAGAAGTCATTGGTCTTGCAAAATTCTATCATTCGATCTCCGGCATTGTTTCTGTCACCAAGGCCATATTTTCCAACTACTGATCCTTCTTCTTTGTTTCCAACTTTCGCATTCCAATCACCAGTAATTATCAATGCATCTTGACTACATGTTCGATCAATTTCAGACTGCAGCAGCTGATAAAAATCTTCTATTTATTCATCTTTGGCCCTAGTGGTTGGTGTGTAAATTTGAATAATAGTTGTATTAACTTGTTTTCCCTGTAGGCGTATGGATATTATCCTATCACTGACAGCGTTGTACTTCAGGATAGATCTTGAAACATTCTTTTTGATGAATGCAACACTATTCCTCTTCAAGTTGTCATTCCCAGCACAGTAGACTATATGATTGTCGGATTCAAAATGGCCAATACCAGTCCATTTCAGCTCACTGATGCCTAGGATATCGATGTTTATGTGTTCCATTTCATTTTTGATGATTTCCAATTTTCCTAGATTCATACTTCGTACATTCCAGGTTCCAACTATTAATGGATGTTTTCAGCTGTTTCTTCTCGTTTTGAGTCATGCCACATCAGCAAATGAAGATCCCAAAAGCTTTACTCCATCCATGTCATTAAGGTCGACTCTACTTTGAGGAGGCAGCTCTTCCCCAGTCATCTTTTGAGAGCCTTCCAACCTGGGGGGATTATCTTCCAGCACTTTATCAGACAATGTTCCGCTGCTATTCATAAGGTTTTCACTGGCTAATGCTTTTCAGAAGTAGACTGCTGGGTCCTTCTTCCTAGTCTTTCTTAGTCTAGAAGCTCAGCTGAAACTTGTCCTCCATGGGTGACCCTGCTGGTATCTGAATACCAGTGGCATAGCTTCTAGCATCACAGCAACATGCAAGCCCCCAAAGTACGACAAACTGATAGACACGTGGGGGATAGTTCACTTGGTGAATACTATTTCTTTCCTGCTGTTTATGAATGGAGGTTAAACTAATGTTCACGTAGACTTTTCAGTAAGAGCCTGACAACTGACATATACGGACAATTAATTAGGCTAATGCCATTGATACCCCCACTTATTGCCTCTTCCTCTTCCTTTAGCTTTAACTTCTCTGTAGTGGCCCAACTGTCTCAAAAAGTCATTCATTCTTAGAACCTCAGGGCATGCGGGCCTCCTCCTTCGCTTGTGCCACTTCTCTCATGACCAAGCAGTTGCTAAAAACCTCTTGATTTTACCACTGCAGGAAATTTTTGTATCATTCTCCTCTCAATTCATACTTCTGCCATCTGAATTCAGGTAGCATAGCCCTTTTATATATTGATATGGTGCCTCCTGAAGTCTCTGCCCTACAAGCAGAGCCTTCTGTATCTGACCATAGCTGGTGTTCATAGCTGTAGCTCTCTGTTCTCCTCTTCATAGCCATTGTCACAGCTGCCTCAGGGCCTTTACATGTGTCCTGGGATGAGCTTTGCCCTCTTCACACTGTTAACTCTGTTTCATTCCTCAGAGATCAGCTCCAGTGTCACCTTCTCAGGGCAGGCCCCCTTGACGTGTGTTCTTATAAGCTGTACTTTTCTTTCCTAGCACTTATTCCATATTTTGATATTTTTACTGGTATAAAACATAGGGTGCCACATGGTTCAGTCTGGTCAGGCAGTTACCTTCAAAGAAAGAACAGTTGAAACGAACATATATCATCTAAACAAGTTTAAACCTTAACATTGCCTCTTAAGAAGAAAGAAAGAAAGAAAAAAAAAAAAAAAACCCAGAATGTATATGGAGGGAGGGTTGAATGTACAATAATTCTTTTTTTAAATGTCTTCTTTAGACTTTACTTCATGCTTACTACCTCTCCCAAGGTTCGCTATGTTTCCAGGAGGGGAATCATTCCCACTGTCTGGAACTTTTGGACACAAAGCCCCAAAGACCCTCTCTCTCTCTTCCTTGTGTCCCCCAGGTTGGGTTCTCAGCCACTCTCTCTGTCTGTCCTCTCTGTGTCCCCCCAGGTAGGGTTCTCAGCAGCTCTGTCTGTCCTGCCTGTGTCCCCCAGGTAGGGTTCTCAGCAGCTCTGTCTGTCCTCCCCCTGTCCCCCCAGGTATGGTTCTCAGCAGCAGCTCTCTCTGTCTGTCTGTCCTCCCCATGTCCCCCCATGTAGGGTTCTGAGCAGCACCTCTGTCTATGTGTCCTCCCCTTGTCCCCCCAGGTATGATTCTCAGCAGCAGCTTTGTCTGTCTGTCCTCCCCGTGTCCCCCCAGGTAGGGTTCTCAGCAGCAGCTTTATCTGTCTGTCCTCCCCGTGTCCCCCACTGCGGGGTTCTCAGCAGCTCTGACTGTCTAACCTCTCTGTGTCCCCCCAGGTAGTTTTCTTTGCAGCCCTCTCTCTGTCTCTCCTCCCCATGTCCCCCAGGTAGGGTTCTCAGCAGCTCTGTCTGTCTGTCCTCTCTCTGTCCCTCAGGTAGGGTTCTCAGCAGCAGCTCTGTCTGGGTCTCCTCCCTGTGTCCCCCAGGTAGGGTTCTCAGTAGCTCTCTCTCTGCCTGGTCCTTAGTCTATGAGCATCATTGCCCTCTCCACAGTGTACGGTCCACTGAGGGGCGTAGTTTCATTTTCAGTTCTCTCATGTATGATTAGCCTGCTCTCTGATTTTATAATATGTATAAAGATGTATTACATTATTATTTGTATGTGATTATTTGATTCTTGTTTGTCTTCTCTCTAAAATTCAAGTCCTTTAGTGCCAAGAGAGTTTGATACTTCTTCCCCACTCTACCTCAGACCCTGGGAAGTGACTCCAAGCCCCTCCTTCCCAGTCTCTGCTCCTAACCATGGCATTTCCTCTTTCCCAGGTGTGTCCTAGAGGCAGGGTTCTGTCTAGCCCACTCACCTCCTGAAAGATTGGGGTTGGTTCTTACTGATCTTTGTAGTCTTGGAAGCTGCAACATTGACTGGCAGACATTACGGGGTTAGTTTGTTGGAAATATGAATGAATAAATAAATGGATGAAGCTACATGTCTTATAGATAGTAGATATTGGCAAAAGTCTAACCAAAATGAGTGAATAACATACGTCTCTCTTAATTTTACAGGTGATCTTTGAAGTAATCACATCTGGACATCAAGGCTACCTAGCTATTGATGAAGTAAAGGTGCTAGGACATCCATGTAGTAAGTTGCCTCAGTTTTCCTAAAAGCATCCAAATGTCTGGGTACATCTTTGGGAGCAATTCAGACTACAGTTTAAGAGAGTGTCTTAAAACCTAGGAAAAATTGTCCTAAGGAAGTGCCCTGATAAGTCTCCAGGTATTGATTTGTAGGACCAGGAGTCCAATAAAATGATGTCATGTATAAATGTCGTAGTTTGTATACCTAAGTGTCTTTTGAAATGAAAATCAAGACTGAGGAATAAAGGAATAGTTTGGTACGTTTGAACATCCTTGCAAGGGCCCTGCTTATTTGTTTCATAATCTTCTGGTTTTCCTTTTCAATAGTAGTAACCCATTGCCACTGAGCCAATTCTGACTCCTAGTGACCCTATAGGACAGAGTGTAACTGCCCCATAGTGTTTCCAAGGCTGTAATCTGTACGAAAGCAGACTGTTACATTTTTGTCCCGTGAGCTGAGTGCTTAACCACTGTGCTACCAGGGCTTCCTTTGAATATTAGTATAAGGTACTAATATTAGTACAAATCTTAAGTATTGAGTATCTGTGCGCTGTGTTTCTAAGTGCAATGTTTGTGGCACTGTTTCTTAGTTCTCATCACATAGTTTCAAGCAAGATAGCCCCCAAAAGACCCGGGGCTTGTTGACACTAAGAGACTTACCTAAACCACCTGGAATCCTAGAAACGCCCTGTTTTTCATCTTTTAAAAAATTAGTACCTTAAAAATGTACAATGAATAATAAACATATACATTTCTGAAACAATGTGAACAACGATTAGGTTGTCATATTGGCAGCTGAAGGTTTTTCCGGCCCCATTTCTCCTCCCCCACAGCCCCAGGGCCCATGGCAGTGGTGACCTCTCCACCTAGGAGATTTGGATTTGCAGCAGAAATGACCTGAGCTGACTGAAGCAGAAACAATGTTCATTGAAAAGAAATTGGATGGCAAATAGGAATTCTGGGAAGGTGGGAGGTCTAGACACAGGTGCTGAGCAGGACTCCTGAGCTTCTGCAGCCAGGACCACGGTGGACACTATGTGCTTACCCCGGGGGGCCTACACCTGGGCACATTCCACACTGTGTCTGGGCCTTTTCATTGTTAGTCTCTCACATTCATACCCCAGTGGGACTGGCAGGTTGGGTAAGCTAGATCCTGGGCTCAGTCCCCTTCTAGTGGTGGGGTGACCTGTCATGGAAGCTGAACCCAGACTTTCACCAAGAAACAGAGGGCGGCAAGTTTCTCAACCTCAGAATAGGACTTTGAGCACCGAGCAATCAAAACACTGCCATTGTCTGTGTGTGTATTTGTGAGTGCTTGTGTTACTCTGTATTCTCGTTTTTTTTTTTCCTTCTTTACATTGTTAGGTAGATCCGTGGTATTCTGTCAGATGAATATAAATGTACTACATTTTGTTTGTCTCTTCTTCTATGAGCATTTAGGTTTCTCCCAGTGCAGTGAACACCCCTGAATGTGCCTCTCGGTGCATTGCATACAAGGCTCTGCAGGTATATTCTCAGAAGCAGAATTGCTGGAGTATGGGGTAGACACATGTTTAGTTTTACTACCCAGACCAAAAAAACCAAACCCAGTGCCATCGAGTCGATTGCCAAATGGCTACAAAAAGTGTCTGAACTAGTTTATGTTCCCACCAGCAACATATGGAAGTTTTATTTTCCCTATATCCCTGCCCAAAATTGGTATTGTCGGACTTTAAATTTTTGACCATCTGATGGATGGTAACCTGCTTTATTTTTAAGGTCCCTGGCATTAAAGAGAAGCTGGCTAGTTCTTCATACTTTCCTGATCCTCTGCTGATAGTTCTTACCCAAAGTAAAGAGAGAACGGTTGTAAGTACAATGATACTAGAAATACAAACACCTGCAGGAATAACTCAGTGTTTTATTGCGTGGATTTGAATAGATCATTAGATCACCCTCTGTGGTACTTACAGAAAAGACCTGCGTGGCTGTTTTCTGATGAGCGTATTGTAACAGTTGTCTGGTTCCATCCAAAGGGCTTTTGCTCTCTGACATCTTTATTTGGCACTCTGAAGCGGCGCCCCCCACCTGAGTTAGCGTACAGCAGTCCTCTTCCTCTGTACTAAGGCAAACGTTACTTTTGTAGCCTGTCACATTTGCCTTTTCTTCTGCGTCAGCACGACTGGTGATTTATAAAAGAGCCCCTCTTCTTTTTTTTGTTCAGAAAAGACAGGAAAGAGAACAATGCTATACCTAATTGGAACACCAGGGCAAATTTAGGAACCAGAATATAATTACCTGAGTTGCAACGTGGCCAAAGCCTTGAAATAATAGCCCGGGCATGGAGAAGTGCCACAGGGTCTTCTAATGCACATACTTCTGGTGTCCTTTGACCCACTGCTTAATGGGAAGTAAAAAGTAAGAGCAGTAATGTCTGTGTGCTCCTCTGACTGGGAGCCCCTGAGTGGTGCCAGTGGTTAAGTGCTCGGCTACTAACTAAAAATTGGTGGTTCAGAAGCACCTTGGAAGCTGTATGGAGCACAGCTCTACTCTCGACACACATGAACTCACCAAGCGTTAGAACTGACTGGACAGCAGCTGGTTGTTAGTACTCTATGCTGAGCACTGTGCTGACACATACTAGCTAGCACTCTCGTTTTTCAGAGCTAACCGCATTGCGAGGCAGACGTTTATGCTCCATTTAGTACAGATGACATGGCGGTGGCCAAGGTTACACACCAGGTCCATGGCAGAGCCAAGAGGTTCACCCAGGTCTTCTGTATCCTGGGTTCTTCCTTCTAATTCTGGATGTTAGTCCACTTATATAAGAGCTCGTTCCACAGGGTTTCAGCCATTGTGTTCAGCAAAGACAAAGTGCTCATCCCTCTCTCCCTGCATTCTGACATGTTCCTCCTGCAGCTGTGTTCATTCCTTGAGAGCCCAGCCTCCTAGAGCCACAGAAAACAGTGACTGTGGTTTCTCCTTCGGAGAACGCAGGTACTAATAGCTAACTGGCTTTGCCAGCTGCTGTTAGGAGACAGACTGTACGCAGGTGCTGCGTGGTGCAGCAGCGTTCTGAACTGTAAGCTCTAAATGGTTTTGCTGCTAGCCCTTCTGTAGTTATCTTTTCCTGTTCTCTCAGTTTATGGGGAAAACATGCAAATAAAGGCTTTAAAGAAGGCAGTAATTTGGCCCGAAATTGAAAGCTTTACAGGTAATATTTTAAGGGACTTCTGTCAAAATCTCTAAATAATCAGTTATTCCTAATTTGGATGCTCATTAACTTTAAATCATAAAGGAGCATAAATATTTCATATCTAAAACTATGCTTTCCAAATGAATGCAAAATGGCTGAGCCTATGTACTTCGTCGTAAAGGCTCCTCTTTGGATTCATATGGGTTTATGAGTCGGCATTACAACATTTTTCAAAAAATAGCTCTTCTGTTACTTGTATATAAAAAAATAAAATCGATTTTAATATAGTGACAATAAGATGCAGGATCAGCCTGAAACATGGAGAAGGCTGTGCAGAATCAGCAGCTTGCTGGCTTTAGACCACTTCTAATAAACATTGATAATTCTTGCGTTGGGTATGCGCACTAACATGTATTTTGAACTTGGTTTAATAATCCTGGTAGGAGAAACTGAAGAAGCATTTTATCAGCATCATAATTTTGTCTCCTGTTTTTAAAAATACACGAACTGTTCGTACATGGGCATCATTGTTATTATCTTGTTCTACTGGTATATATTTTCGCACTTGTAAGCCATATAGCATTTTAAATAGCTTTATCGAGATACCATTCACATACCATACAGTTCAGCTATTTAAAGTGTACAGTTCAGTGATTTGTAGTATACCTACAGAGTTGTGCAACCATCACCACAGTCAACTTTAAAACATTTCATCACCCCGAAGAGAAACCCCGTACCTAATAGTAGTCAGTCTTCATTCCCTCCAGCTCCCTTCCGCCACCCCCATTCTAGGCAACAACTAATCTCCTTTCTCTGTCTTTAGCTTTGTTTGTTGTCCACATTTCATTTAAAGGCAGTTATACAATATGTGGTTTTTGTAACTGGCTTCTTTGATTTAGCATAATGTTTTCAAGGTTCATCCATGTTGCTTCATGTATTAGTATTTCATTCCTTTTTATTGCTGAGTAATATTCCATCATGTGGATATACCACATTTTATTTATGCCTTCATTGGTTGGTGGACGTTTGGGTTGTTTCCATTTGGGGGTTATTATAAACAATGTTGCTATGTACATTCACGTACAGGTTTTTATGGGGACATTTCCATTCTCTTGGAATTGCCAGATCATGTGGTAACTCTGTGTTTAGCATTTTGAGGAATTGCAAAATTGTTTTCCAAAATCAGCTGTATTTATATTTCTTCTTTAGAGAAATGTTTATTCAAGTATTATGGCTATTTGTACATCTTCTTTGGGTAAATGTCTATTCAAGTCCTTTGCCCATTTTTTAATTTGGGTTGTCTTTTTTTGGGGAGGGGGTGATCCCTGGTGGTGTAGTGGTTAAGAGCTCAGTTGTTAACCAAAAGGTTGGCAGTTGAAATCTACCAGCCGCTCCTTGGAAACCCTATGGGGCAGTTCTACTCTGTCCTGTAGATAGGATCACTATAAGTTGGAATTGACTCGATCACAATGAGTTTGGTTTGTTTTTGTTTTTTTTAATTTTTTTATTGAGTCCTAAGAGTTTTTTATATATCTGGATATAAGTTCCTTATCAGATATGTGATTTGAAAATGTTTTGTCCCATTTTGTGGGTTATCTTTTTGTTTACTTGGTGGCATCATTTGCAACATAGATATAAGGGTTTACTTCCCGAATCTCAGTACTATTCCATTGGTCTATATGTCTGTTGTTCTGCCAGACCACATTGTCTTGATTACTGTAACTTTGTAGTAAGCTTTAAATTAGGAAAGTGAATCCTCCAAGCTTGCTTTTTTTTGTTATTGTTATTGTTTGTTTACTTTCCAGGGTTGTTTTTGTTATTACGAGTCCCTTGCATTTCTGTGTGAGCCTTAGGGTCAACTTGTCAGTTTCTGCAAAAAGGCTGGCTGGGGTATCAATAGGAATTATGTTGAATCTGTAGATTGCTTTGGGAACTGATATCATTTTAACAATATTAGGTCTACTGATACATTTATTTAGATATTTTAAAATTTCAATAATGTTTGTAGTTTTCAGAGTACAAGTTTATTTCTTTTGTTAAGTTTATTCTTAAGCGTTTATTTTTACACTAGTTTAAATGCAATTAATGTCTTAATTTTATTTTTAGGTTGTTGATTGCTAGTGTATACAAATACAGTTGATTCTTGTGTGTTGCTCTCGTCTCCTGAGACCTTACTGACCTCGATGATTAGTGCTAATTGTTTTGGGGAATCTTAGGATTTTCTGTGTACAAGAGCATTTCATCTGCAAGTACAGGTAGTTTTACATCTTGTTTTCCAATTAGGATGTCCTTTATGTCTTTTTCTTCTCTAATTGCTGTGGCTAGAACCTCCAGTACAATGTTGACTAGAAGTTGGCAGAGTAGACACCCTTGCCTTGTTCCTTATATTAGGAGGAAAGCTGTCAGTATTTCATCATGAAGTATAATGTTAGCTGTGGGTTTTTCAGAGATGCCCTTTATCATGAAGGAAGTTCCCTTTTTTTCTTAGTTTACTGAGTGTTTTTTTCATGAGAGTGTTAGCTCTTAACAAATGCCTTTTGTGCCTATCAGATAGTCATGCAATTTTGTCCTTTATTCTAGGGATGTGGTGTATGACATTATTTATTTCTGGATGTTAAACCAATCTGGCATTCCTAGCATAAATCTCACTTGGTTGTGGTGTATAATTATTTTTATATGTTGCCATGTAGCATATTAAATATAAAGTTATTTGTATATATGGTACCTTGGATTGTAAAATCTAAAGTATTACACAGAATGATGACCCATTATTTTGCTGCCAACTTAAAAACGAAAATAATGAAAAAGGTGAAGAATTCCTTAAACATACATGTGCTTTATATTGGATAAAATGAATACAAAATCCAAGACTATTCTGTATTACGAGTTTGACAATACAAAATAAGTCAGGAGTTTTCTCAAGCATTTAAAATTTGCTGAGTTTCTGAAATGTCATCCTAAGTTCAAACAACAAAGGACAAAATAGACAAATTGGACTTCATCAAAATTAAGGACTTTTATGTATCAAAGGACTATTCCAAGAAAGTGAAGAGGCACCCTACAGACTGGGAGAAAATATTTGAGACTAATATATCTGATAAGGGTTTAATATCCACAAGTATATAAAGAAATTCTACAACTTGACAACAAAAAAGACAAACAATTCATATAAAAAATGGGCAAAGGATTTAAATAGACATTTCTCCAGAGAAGATATACAGATGGCCAACAAGCATGTGAGAAGATGCCCAATGTCATTAGGAAAATACAAGTGAAACCCACAGTGAGATACCTCTTCATTCCTATTAGGAAGGCTCTTAATCAGAAAGATAGAAAACTCATGTCAGAAAGGATGTAGGAAAATTGGAACTCTCATTCATTTATTCATTGAGATTAAAAAATTGTTCAGCCACTGTAGAGAACAGCTTGATGGATCCTCAAAAAAAAAAATGCCGTATGACTCATCATTGCAGTCCTAGGTATATCCTCAGAAGACTGAAAGCAGGAAGTCAAACAGATACATGCACATTGGTGTTCAATCCAGCACTATTTACAGTACTCAAAAGGTGGAAACAGTCCACATGTCCATTGACAGATGCATGGATAAGCAAAATGTGGCACAGACATGTAATGGGATATTACACATCCATAAAGAGAAATGAAGGACTGATACATCCTATGGCATGGATAACTCTTAAAAACATTATGTTAGGGGAAAAAGTCAGACTCAAATGGACAAATGTATGATTCAAATTATATGAAATATCCAGAGCAGTAAATACATACAGACAAGAGTTTTTCAGTGGTTCCCAGAGACGGGGTTGGGGAAATGAGGAGTTCCTTCTTAAGGAGTAGTGCATCCTGTTTGGGGTGATAAAAAATATTTAGAAATAGATAATGGTGATAGTTGTGCAGCATGGTGAATGTGATTAATATCACTGAGTTGTATACTTAAGAGTGGTTGAAATAGCAAATTTTTGTGATATATTTTTTGTCACAATAAAAAAATAAAAACAAAATTTACCAAAAATTCATTTTTCCCTCACTGATTTATTTACATAGTCATACATGACTTGCCTACTTCCAAATTTAGGTTTTTATGAAGACCATTAAACAGTGTAATTAAAACAATTTTAAAATGACAAATCGAAAATTAGAATTGTTTTCTGAATTATGTTCTGTTGAATAAAGATAGATCCACGTGCTTTGGTTGTGAGATGTGTAGGACTCAGCGTTAATGTTTCATTTTTAACATGTAGGAACTTAACTTGGATTTTTCTCCAAAGGAATATCACTCTTTTTGAAGAAGATGCAGTCAATTTATATACATATTTAAAAAAAAAAGCTATTTGTACATATGCCAAAATTATTTTTTCTCTGATAAGAAGACTGAATCTTTTTTTTTTTTTTCACTTGATTAATGACTCATTCTTTACTTTCAAGCATAATGAAATAATTTTTGCCTGGAACTTGTTAGAATAAAGCTTCCTACCTCTACCACAAGATTGCTTGACGTTTTGAGCCTATAACCTCATTAATGAGGATAATAATGATACTTTTCTCACAGGATTGTATCCTTTGACCATGCCTATTCAATCTGTAAAAAGCCAAAACCAACCCACTGCCATCGAGTCGATTGTGACTTATAGCGACCCTATAGGACAGAGTAGAACTGCCCAATAGAGTTTCCAAGGAGTGCCTGGCAGATTCGAACTACCGACCTCTTGGTTAGCAGCCATAGCACTTAACCACTATGCCACCAATCTGTATGCTGAGCAAATAATCCGAGAAGCTGGACTATATGAAGAAGAATGGGACATCAGGATTAGAGGAAGACTCACTAACAACCTGTGGCATGTACATGATGCAACCTTGCTTGCTGAAGGTGAAGAGGACTTGAAGCACTTACTAATGAAGATCAAAGACCACAGCCTTCAGTATGGATTGCACCTCAACATAAAGAAAACAGAAATCTTCATAACTGGACCAATAAGCAGCATCATGAAGAGCAAAGAAAAGATTGAAGTTGTCAAGGATTTCATTTTACTTGGATCCATAGTTGACACCCATGGAAGTGGCAGTCAAGAAATCAAAAGACACATTGCATTGGACAAATCGGCTGCAAAAGACTTCTTTAAAGTGTTGAAAAGCAAAGATGTAAGTTTGAGGACTAAAGTGAGCCTGACCTAAGCCATGGTGTTTTCAGTCACCTCATATACATGTGAAAGCTGAACAGTGAGTAAGGAAGACTGAAGAAGAATTGATGCTTTTGAATTGTGATATTGGTGAAGAATATTGAGTATACCATGGACTGACAAAAGAAAGAACAAACCTGCCTTGGAGGAAGTACAACCAGAATGCTCCTTAGAAGCAAGGATGGTGAGACTACATCTTTCATTATCGTGTTGTCAAGAGGGATCGAGTCCCTGTAGAAGGACATTGTGCTTGGTAAAGTAGAGGGACAGTGAAAAGAGAAAGGCCCTCAATGAAATGGATTGACACAGTGGCTGCAACAATGAGCTCAAACATAGCAACAATTTTGAGGATGGTGCAGGACCAGGCAGTACTTTGTTCTGTTGTGCATAGGGTCACTATATGTTGAAACTGACTCTAGGGCACCTAACACCAACAACACAGGGTAAATATAGGGATTAAATTGATTAATATACATAAAAGATATTGACAGTTCTTAGCACATTCTCAGGGGTCAGTAAATACTTGTTATTAATATTATTCTTATTATTACATTATTATTATTGACATTAGGTGCTGTATTCTGACAAGTCCACTAGAACACCAAGTCCACTTTTTTCTTCTCTGTTCAGTTCTGACATCAGCTCCCACCTAGCACTTCTTGCTCTGACCCTAGTCAGCTGGACCTAGGTCAGATCTCATAAGTTAAAAGGTTACCACCTTTTTAGACTGGGAAGTCTGCTCAAGACTTCAAATGCGATCCTCAAGTTTGAGATTCTGTGTGACACCCTCACTTCTGACCTGCTGGCTGCAAATTCCCTGTTCCCTCAGGACACCAGCTGTAAGCTCAGGGGTTCCAGCTTCCCTTCACCTGTGACCTGCTGGCTCCCACTACTCCCTCAGGTTCAATAATTTACTACAATAGCTCACAGAAATGGCTATACTTCATGATTACAGCTTTGCTATAAAGGATGCCAATCAGGGTCAGCATAAAGAAGAGGCACATAGGACAGGGTCTGCAAAGTGTTCCAAAAGTGGAGCTTCCATGCCCCAAAGAGAGTGTGTCACCTTCCTAAGAGCAGATGCTGTTGCCAACCAGGAAGCTCTTGGAGCTCCATGTCAACAACTTTTATTGGGGGTCTCATTACATAATGTGAACTGCAGCTCTACTCCCCTGAGGTCAGTCATTATCATGAGGTGATCACAAGGTATTACATGGTAGGGCTCTCGGACCTGCCTGGCTCCTACCCCAGAGTCACTTCACTTCAGCTAACCTATTAGTTAGTCCTTTTCAAAGACAGTTGAATTCCAAGATGTTTTAAGAAATTTTCTGTCAGGAACCAAGGACAAACACCAAATTTTTTCAGTAAAGTTAACATAAACCACACAATGAGTTAGCTGCAAATTGTAAACCTAGTTAGCTAAGTTGATTGATTTTTTCTTTTTTATTGTACTTTTTTTAGATGAAGGTTTACAGAACAACTTAGTTTCTCATCAAACAGTTAGTACACACATTATTCTATGACATTGGTTAACAACCCCAGGACACGTCAGCACTCTCCCTTCTCAACCCTGGGTTTCCTATTACCAGCTTTCCTATTCCCACCTGCTTTCCAGTACCTGCCTCAGGGCTGGTGTGCCTCTTTACTCTTGTTTTGTTCCACGGGCCTGTCCACGGGCTGAAGGGTGACTGTCAGGGTTTCTCCAGTTTCTGTCAGGCTAGCAAGTCTGTCCTTTCTTTTTGAGTTAGAATTTTGTTCCACATTTTTCTCCAGCTCTGTTTGAGACTCTCTATTGTGATCCCTGTGAGAGCAGTCACCCCAGATGCTACTCACCAAAGTAGAATATAGAATATATTCTTTACAAACTATGTTATGCCAGTTGAGCTGGATGTTCCCTGAGACCGTGGTTCCCACAGACCTCAGCCCAGCAATTCGGTCCCTCAGGGAGTTTGGATGTATCTATGGAGCTACCATGACCTTGCCTTGTACAGTTTGTGTTGTCTTCCTCAGCATTGTGTACTGTCTTACCCTTCACCAAAGCTTCCACTTATCTATTGCCTAGTGTTTTTCCATCCCCACTCCTCCCCTCCTGTGTAACTATCTAAGATTGTTTCCTTTTGTATGTAAACCTTTTCGTGAGTTTTTATAACAGTGGTCTCATACAATATTTGTCGTTTTGTGATTGGCTTATTTCGCTCAGCATAATGCCCTCCAGATTCTTCCATATTATGAGATTCTTCACAGATTCATGATTGTTCCTTATTGTGGCGTAAAACTCCATTGTGTATGTGTACCACAGTTTGTTTATCCATTGATCTGTTGATGGGCATCTAGGTTGTTTCCATCTTTTTGCTATTGTGAACAAAGCTGTAGTGAACATGGTTATGCATATGTCTATTCGTGTGACGACTCTTCTCTAGGATATATTCCTAGGAATGGGATTGCTGGGTCATACGGTATTCCTATTTCTAGCTTTCTAAGGAAGCACCATATCATCTTCCAAAATGGTTGTATCGTTTTGCATCCCCACCAGAAGTGCATGAGAGTTCCAATCTCCCTGCAGCCTCTCCAACATCTGTTATTTCCTGTTTTATTGATTCATGACAGTAATGCCAGGGTGAGATGGTACCTCATGGTGGTTTTGATTTGCATTTCTCTAATGGCTAGAGGTCTTGAGCATTTCGTTATGGGTCTGTTGGCTGCTTGAAAGTCTTCTTTGGTGAAGTGTCTGTTCATTTCCTTTGCCCATTTTTTAATTAGGTTATTTGTCTTTTTGTTGTAGAGGTGTTGGATTTTCTTATAGATTTTAGAGTTTAGACCTTTGTCTGATTTGTAATAGCCAAATTTTTTTTTCCCAGTCTGTAGGTTCTCTTTTTACTCTTTTGGTGAAGTCTCTTGATAAGCATAGGTGTTTAATTTTTAGAAGATCCCAGTTATCTAGCTTATCCTGTGGAGCTTGTATCTTGATGGTTGTGGGTTGTATCCCGTTAATGCCATGTATTAGGGCCTCTAACGTTGATACTATTTTTCTTCTATGAAATTCATGGTTTTTGGCTTTGTATTTAGGCCTTTTATCCATTTTAAATTAGTTTTTTTATATGGTGTGAGGTGTGGGTCCTGTTTCATTTTTTTGCAGGCGGACATCCATTTTTGCCAGCACCATTTGTTAAAAAGACTGCCTTTTCCCTATTTGATGGACTTTGGGCCCTTGTCGAAGACAAGGTGACCATAGGTGAATGGATTTACATCTGGGTTCTCAATTCTGTTCCATTGGTCAATGTATCTGTCATTGTACTAGTACTAGGCTGTTTTGACTACCATAGCTGTATTGTAGGTTCTGAGTTCAGGTAGTGCAAGTTCTCCTGATTCATTCTTCTTCTTCAGTAGTGCTTTACTTATCTGGGGCTTCTTCCCTTTCCAAATAAAGTTAATGATAAGTTTTTCCATCTCTTTAAAGATATTGTTGGCATTTGGATTGAGATTGCATTGTATTTGTAAATCGCTTTGGGTAGAATTGTAATTTTCACCATGTTGATTCTACCTACCCATGAGCATGGTATGTTTTTCCATTTATGTAGATCTCTTTTGGTTTCTTCAGTACTGTTTTGTAGTTTTCTTTGTATAGGTCTTTTACATCCCTGGTTAGATTTATTCCCAAGTATTTTATTTTTTTTAGGGGCTATTATAAATGGAATTATTTTCCTCATTTCCTTTTCATCATTCTCTTTATTGGTGTACAGGAATCCAACTGATTTTTGTATGTTTATCTTATATTCTGTTGCTCTGCTGCATCTTTCTATTAGTTCCAGTAGTTTTCTCACGGAGTCTTTTGGGTTTTCTAAGTACAGTATCATATCATCCACAAATAGGGAGAATTTAACTTTTTCCTTACCAATACGGATGCCCTTTTTTTCTGTTTCTTGCCTTATTGCTCTAGCTAGGACTTCCAATACAATGTTAAATAGGAGTGGTGATAAAGGTATCCTTGTCTTATTCCTGTTTTCAAGGGGAATGTTTTCAGCCTTTCTCCAGTAAGAATGATGTTGGTCATTGGTTTTGCATGTATGCCTTTTATTATGTTGAGAAATTTTCTTTCTATACCGATTTTCTTGAGAGTTTTTATCTGGAATTGGTGTTGGACTTTGTCAAATGCATCTTCTGTGTCAATTGAAATGATCATGTGATTTTTTTCTTTCTTTTTACTCACGTGGTGCATTATGTTGATTGATTTTCTAATGTTGAACCATCTTTGCATACCTGGTATGAATCCTACTTGGTTATGGGCTTTTTTTTTTTTTTTTTATGATGCTGAATTCTATTGGCTAGAATTTTGTTGAGAATTTTTGTATCTGTATGGATGAGAGATGTTGGTCTGTAGTTTTCTTTTTTTGTGCTGTCTTTGCCTGGTTTTGGTATCAGGGTTATGCTGGCTTCGTAGAATGAATTTGCAAGTGTCGCTTCCTTTTCTATGTTCTGAAATAGTTTGAGTAGTACTGATGTAAGCTGTTCTCTGAATGTTTGGTAGAATTCTCCAGTAAAGCCACCTGGGCCTGGGCTTTTTTGTTGTTGTTGTTGTTGGAAGTTTTTTTTTTTTTTAATTACCTTTTCTAACTCTTCTCTTGTTATGGGTCCATTCAGATTTTCAACATCATTTTGTGTTAGTTTGGGTAGGCAGTGTGTTTCTAGAAATTTGTGCATTTCCTCTAGGTTTTTGAATTTGTTGGAGTATAGTTTTTCATAATACTCTGTTGTGACCCTTTTTATTTCAGTTGGGTCTGTTGTAACGTTCCCCATTTCATTTCTTATTTGGATTGTTTGCTTGCTCTCCTGTTTTTATTTTATCAGTTTGGCCAGTAGTTTGTGGAATTTGTTGATCCTTTCAAAGAACTAACTTTTGGTTTTGATTCTGTTGTTTTTCTATTTCATTTACTTCTGCTCTGATCTTTATTGTTTCCTTTCTTCTGGTGGCTGTGGGCTTCTTTTGCTGTTTTCTTTCTGTTTGTTCAAGTTGTGTAGCTAATGTTTTGATTTTGTCCCTTCTTTTTTGATGCGTGCATCAATTGCTATAAATTGGCCTCTGAGGATTGCCTTTGCTGTGTCCCAGAGGTTTTGGTGTGCTGTGTTTTCATTCTCATTTGATTCTAGGAATTTTTTGATTCCATCTCTGATTTCTTCTATTACCCAGTGGTTTTTAAGCAGGGTGTTATTCAGTTTCCACGTAATTGATTGTTTTTCCTAACTTTTCCTGTTGTTAATTTCTACTTTGATGACATTGTGGTCAGAGAAGATACTTTGCATTATCTCAGTGTTTTGGATTTTGTTGAGGGTTGCTTTGTGGCCTAAGATATGGTCTATTTTAGAGAATGTTCCACGTGCATTGGAAAAGAATGTGTACTTTGCAGCTGTTCAGCGGAGTGTTCTATATATATATGTCTATGAGATCAAGTTGGCTGATTGTGCTCTTCAGCTTTTCTGTATCTTTGCTTAGTTTCTTTCTAAATGTTCTGTCCTTTACCACGAGTGGTGTGTTGAAGTCTACTACTATTATCGTGGAACTGTCAATTTCTGTTTTCAGTGCTGTTAGACTTTGTTTTATGTATTTTGGAGCCCTGTCATTGGGTGTGTAGATGTTTATTGTGGTTAAGTCTTCATGACGGATAGTCCCCTTAATCACTGTATAGTGCCCTTCTTTGACTTTTATGGTGGATTTTGTTTTGAAGTCTGTTTTGTCTGAGATTAGTATTGCCACTCCTGCTCTTTTTGGTAGTTATTTGCTTAATATATTTTTTTCTATCCTTTGATTTTTAATAAATTTATGTCTTTGTTTCTCAGGTATGTCTCTTGTAGACAGCATATTGATGGATCCTGTTTTTTTAATCCAGTCTGTCACTCTGTGTCTCTTTATAGATGCATTTAGGCCATTTACATTTAGTGTAATTATTGATAGGTGTGAGGTTATTGGTGTCATTTTGTAGTGCCTTTTTTGTGGTGCTAAAATCTTCTTTGTTCCTCTTACTCTCCTCTGCTGAGTTCCGTTTGCTTGTGGAGTTCTTTTTCATTTCTTTTGTTTTTGTAGATTTTGTCTTTATTGAAACTTTATGTTTTTCACCTTTATTTTGATGAGTAAGTTTGTTAACTTTCTTTGTTGTTACCTTGAAATTTACCCTTATCTTCCTAGGTTTGAAGCAGTGTATTATTACTTGGCATCACCTTGCCTTCATCTCCATTAAGAAGTTCTGTATCTACAGCCTTTATTCCCTTTTATTGTTCTGATTATGTGATTATGTGTGATTATGATATGTTTTGGTGTTTTTGTTTGGGGTTCGTTGAGATTCTTGGATGGTCCAGTTTTCATTTTTCATGATATTAGGGAAGTTTTCTGTCAGCAACTCTTCAATGATCCTCTCTGTGTTTTCTGTTTTCTCTCCCTCTTCTGGAACTCTGATCACTTGCACATTTTTGCTTTTGATTGTATCTCACGTAATTCTCAGGGTTTCCTCATTTTTCTTCATTCTTTTTTCTGATTTTTCCTCAGAGTTGTATCCAAGTGTTTGTCTTCAATTTCACTGATCCTGTCTTCCATCATTTGAAACCTGCACCTCAGCCCTTTTATGACACTGTCCATTTCTCAAATCTTGTTGTTTATCTTTTGGATTTCTAATTGTTTTTGTATGATTTCTAGTTGTGAATTTATTTTGACATTTTGTTCCCGTATTATTTTCCTGAATTCTTCAATTTTTTTTCTGTATTTTCCATGAATTTGCCTGCGTTTTACATAAATTTGTCTATTTTTTTCCTCATTTTTGTCTGCTTTTTGCTTCAACTTTTGGATTGCTCAGAATATTAGAGATTTGAATTCACTGTCAGGTAGTTCTAGTGCCTTTTCTTCTACTGGAAAGTCATCTGGTGTTTTATTTTGGACACCTACTAGAACCATCCTCTTCTTTTTTTTTTTTATTATATGTTTTGATATTGTTTGCTGTCTTTGTGACGTTCAGTAGTTATTTTCTTCATTTATTGATTACAGATTTGTTTGTTTCATCCTGGTTTTTTGTTTTATTTGGTTATGTCTGAGCAGGCGAGCTCTGCATTCTTTGTTATTTGCTTGTCTGTAGTCATGATACTTTTCACCTCCTTGTCCAATGGGCAGGGTCAGTCAGTAAGCTGTGGTGCAGCAGGGCAGGTACACTTAAACAGGAGGGGCTAGGATGGGTTGTTTGTGGTACATACTAGGGCTGACATGGCAGGCAAGGAATCAGTGCCAGGGCAGTTCCAGTAGGTTGTGCCTGTGCTGCTCGGAGGTGTGATGTTCAGCACACAGTGCAGGTAGGCAGGAAGGAGGGCGAAGGTTGTGATGTGTGGAGATAATATAGGTATGGGAAATAGGTGAGCGAGGAGAGAAAAACAGGAGCCAAAAGCAAAGAAACAAAGGAGAAAAAAAAGATTGCTAAGGGAGCTTGCTCTTGGAGTTGAGAGCTGCACAACCAAGAAATGGAGAAATGCAAAAGGGAAAAAGAAAGAAAAATCACTGGATAGAAATTTGGAAAAGAAAATCCCCCAGTGGTCCCACCAGTGTGGCTGTGAAGATCAGGGAAGTCTCCCAGGCTGTGCAGTATAGCCTGGCTAGAGGGGGTATAGATGTCACACAGCACCAAGTATTCAGGAGACAGGAAAAGCAGGTAAATGTAGAGAGACAAGAACTGAGAAATGGAGAAATATAGAAAGGGAAAAAGAGAGAAGAAGAAAAAAAAAGAAATACCCGTAGGAATCCCACCGAAGTGGCAGTGCAGACTGGGGGAATGCCTTCTAAGCTGTTCCATGCAGCCCCGGTAGAAAGGGCTCCAAAGTGCGAAAAGAGAAAGAAAAGAAACAAAAGAGAACACAACAAAACAAAAAGCAAAAAAAAAAAAAAAAAGCCCCAAGGATGCTACCAGCATAGTGTTATGGGCCAGAGGAGTGGTTCCTCAGTTGAGCGGGGCTTCACAGCTTTTCAAGAAGAAGCAAAGATGGGACATGGATCCAGGTGTTTTAGAGGAAGGAGGGGAAGGTGGTGGGAGGCACAGAAGAAACCATGGAAAGAAGCAACACCAGTTCAAGGATCTGGCCCGGGACAAATCCAAGTGGCCCAAGGCGGAAGCAGTTGCTTCCCGGCCAAGAGACTGTGGCTGTCAGGAAGCAGTGGTGGCCGATGGGAGAGGGTTAGAAGTGCAGCGGTTAGGAAAGTGTACATCGCTTGCTACTGGGTTCTCTGTCTTCTGCTGGGAACTTCGTGAAGCTGCTTTCCTGTGCTCCCTGTCAGCCGATCTCTGACAGGAGACCAAGATGGCGAGTCTGTGCTGCATCAGCTGATAAAGAACCTCCACGCGTATCTCTGCTGGCTGTCTGTCTTCTGTTAGTTTTTTATTCCATTTGGTGTTTGGCTGAGTTCTTTATCTCTCTATCTGACACTTTGGGTTTCAGGAATGATGTTTGTCTCTGTTTTACTTATTTTTTCAGGTCTTTGCTGTGGAGGGATGGTGTGGTGCTTCTGTCTATTTTGCCATGTTGGCTGGAAGTTCCCTGATTGATTTTTTTTAGATGGAATAGTTCAGTGGTATCCATTTTCAGCTTCACAAAATGTCTGTGAATATATTGTTTTTTATGTTAGACTGAATATCACCAGGTTCTTTCTGGTAACAGCAGGCCTCCTTATCTGTGATGGTGTACTCAACAAATAGAGAGAAATGTTGACTCTGCTTATTCTAGTGGTTGGGCATGCATTCCAGTTCATTTCAACCTATGCCATTACATTAAAATGTAAAATAAATGGAGTTTAGGACACAGGCCTCTTCTGTCCCATTTCACTCTGCACTTTGATCTCACAAATTACCGTTCTCTGATTTTGTTGCTAGTATTTTGAGTACAGCCTTTGAAGAATCAATAATAATGAAACATCTATAGAAAGACGTGGTCAATGATAATTCCTGGCTTTGGTATCAAAGGCTGATTCGAGATCAATTAATACCCTCAAACCTCTAATCTTTTTAGACTATTTTCTTAGTAAGAAGCAACAGAATATGGCAGAGATGAAAAAATAGGACAGCTGTATTCAAAGTCCTGTTTGGTATTCACTGAAGGTAGTTAGTTTTCAGAATTCCTGCAGGCTTAAGAAGAAAGGTGGCATAGCATTTTGAAAGGGTATCCGGGAGACAGATGGGTTTATAAATTTGGAGAGAGGGAGAGTTTTTCTTTTTGAATATGGGATAGATTGAAGTTCTCCATTCTAAAGGTTCTTACCCCTGGTGTTACGATTAAAGTCATTGGCCAAGGTTCAGGGCATCCAGCTCAGCCTGGGCTCTCAGCTCCTCTGGCTGTAGAGGCCTTTTTCTTGGGATTGTTTCCAGTTTTCCATGATAGATCCATTATTTTAAATAATAATGAACAATTTTTAAGGGCATTTTAAGTATGAGACACAGAAAATGCCTTGCCTTCATGCTCTTGTTTAATCTTCATTGCCAACCCTATGAAATAAACCCAAAACTAAACCCATTGCCGTCGAGTTGATTCCGACTCATAGTACCCTAAGGGACAGAGTAGAACTGCCCCATAGAGTTTCCAAGAAGCGGCTGGTGGGTTTCAACTGCTGACCTTTTGGTTAGCAGGTGTAGCACTTAACCACTGCGCCACCAGGGCTTCCACCCTATGAAAAAGGTACTTAAAAAAAAAAAAAAAAAACTCTATTTTACAAATTAAAAAAAAAAAAAAAAGAATAACAGTTAAGGAACTTTTGCATATACTCAGAGCCAGTGAGAGTTGAAGTATTGATGCTTAAACATAAATGTGCTGAAATCCAAAGCTTAAAATAGTAAATCTTAAACTGCTTCCCAACCCAAAACAGTTCTAGGATTTACAGCACTAGGCAGGGAAGGATCCAGGCCTCTTAAAACTTTGGAACGGCTTTGTAGGCCTTTAATATTTATTAAAAAAACATACGCACACCATTTTAGCAGAAATTTCAACTTTGATGTTGTTGGCCTAAACTGATCTGGGCAATAGAATTCACAGCACCTTATTCACCCTGAAGTGTAAGTGACTGTTATCTATTCAGGTCAATTATCATTCACTGAAAAGGATAATTTGCTTGTAAAAGTGTTTAAGCTTAATAGGTTTGGATGTCTTCATCTGGTTTCCATTTGAGGTGCAGATTTATGATATTTGCCAGAGTATTTCTTCTGGCAGTCTTTCCTAGACCAAAGGCAATGTATAGTTCCAAGGAAGCCCCTCCCAAAGTACAGTTTGAACATAGGCTTAAATTCTTCAGACTTATTAGGTTTCAGTGATATATTGTGCTTTGTTTTAAACAAGAAAGAAAGAAAAAAACCAAACTTGTTGTGGTCGAGTCGATTTCAACTCATAAAGAGCCTATAGGACAGAGAACTGCTCCATAAGGTTTCAAAGGAGCACCTGGTAGATTCAAACTGCCTATCTTTTGGTTAGCAGCCAAACGCTTAACCACGGTGCCACCAGAGCTTCTGCTTTGCTTTACGCTTACCTTATCATTCTTTTCTCTCACCTTTCCAGTAATATGCACTGGCAGTCTTTGAGAAAGCCACAAGGAGGGGCAGAATAATTATAAAGTAGAAGTGATAGCTTTCCTTCTGTGCGACATGTCTTTATCAAGGATGGATGTAAACAATCCAAGGCTGATTATCACACAATCATATCTTTGGCCTCCAAATTAAAAAAGTGTAAGTGATATTCTAACAGACATCCCCTTGGTGACAGTGAGTATCGTTAGCAGAGTGTATTGATAAGTAGAGGTGTTGGTGGGTCAGTGGTAGAATTTCCACCTTCCATGCAGGAGACCCAGGTTAGATTCTTGGCCAGTGCATCTCATGTACAACTATCACCTGTCTGTCAGTGGAGGCTTGTTTGTGCTGTGATACTGAACAGGTTCCAGCAGAGCTTCCAGACTAAGACTCGCTAAGAAGAAAGCCCGGGGTATCTACTTCAGAAAATCAGCCAGTGAAACCCTATGGATCACAATAGTCTGATCTGCAATTAATTGTGGGGATGGAACACCACCAGGCAGCATTTTCCTCACTTGTGCATAGGGTTGCCATGAGTTGGGGACCGACCTGATGGTAGCTAACAACAACGTTGTTAAATGAGCTTTGATGAGCCTTTCTCTGTGGTTCAGGTAGCCAGTGCTGGAAGTGTGGCCCTTAGGAAACCAGTCTTCCCAAGCAGGACCTTATTATGGATGGAAAGACGTGTAGCAGAACCAGTGATAGTCCTGACATTCAAGTTTTTTTTATTAGTAGTAGTTAGATGGTAGAGCAGATGACATATATTTTATAAGTTACTCAAGAAAGAGTGAAACATTAGTGCTTAGTATTTTTAAGGGGGTGGTGGAAAGAGCACTCTTGTAATCTGCTGGCAGGGATGTAAATTGTTATAAGCTTTATGAAAGCAGTTTGACAGTGTGTGTCCAAAGACTTAAAAATTCTTTTGTCTTAGTAATTCATTTCTAAAATTTTAACATTAGAGGGGAAAAATAAAAGTATATCCAAAGATGTAATTGTGAAAACCTTGATCTTGGCATTATGTATAGTTGGAATAAAGTTAAACATTCACCAGTAGAGGAATGTTTCAGTAAACTTTTCTGCTCCGATTTGAGTATATCAGGGTTTCTCAGTGTTGGTACTGTTGACATTTTGAACCAGATAATTCTGTGTCCGGTGAATTGTAGGACACTTAGCAGCATTCTTGGCCTCTACCCACTCAGTGCCAGCGTAATTCCATTCCCCGGTTGTGACAACAAAAAATGTCTCTAGACACATTAAACAGATTTAAAAATAGTTTTAGACCAATAGTGAACAAGAGAAAATGTTGATAGTATCTTTATAAATGAAAGGGGAAAATCGTGCCTGGTTGCCACAAAAAGATACCAGTAGACCAAGTAGAGGCTGCAAAGTTTCTTTTCTTTTTTAATTGTAGTGAGAGTATGCATAACAAAACATACGCCAACAGAAGAATTTCTACATGTACAATTCACTGACATTGATTACACTCTTCAAGTTTGTAACCCTTCTCTCTATCCTTTTCCAAATTGTTCCACCACCATTGACCCAAAGCCCCCTAAGCAAAACCCCTCCTTTCTCCCTCACTCCTACCCCTGATAACTACTAATAACCTTCGGTTTCTATATATATGCTTATTTTATATAAGTGAAAACATAGTATTTGTCCTTTCACAACTACCTGTTTTACTCAGCATGATGTTTTCAAGGCTCATCCATTGTGACGTGAATCAGGACTGCATTTTCCTTATGGCTGAATAGTATTCCGCTGTATATATATATACACTGCTTTTTGTTGATCTGTTCATCTGTGGATGGACATTTCAGTTGTTTTCCACCTTTAGGCTATTGTGAACGGTGCTGCAGTGAACTTTGGTGTACAGGTTTCTGTTTGTATTCCTGTCTTCAATTCTGGTTGCATACCTAGGATTGGGACTGCTGAGTTGTATGGTAGTTCCATGTTCAACTTATTGAGAAACTGTCCAACTGTTTCCCGCAGTGGCTGTACCATTTTACATTCGCACAGCAATGGATGAGGGTTCTAGTTTCTCCACAGCCTTGCCAACATTTATTGTTTTCCATTTTTTTTTTTTTGTCACTGCCATTCCTATATGGGTGAGGTGGGTAACTCATTGTGGTTTTGATTTGCACCTCTCTTTTTTAATGGCATTGAGCATCTTTTCTAATTTTGCAAGATGTAGAGTTAACCTCTTGATTTGGGATCTTTCTTGCTTTTAAATGTAGGTGTTTATTGCTATAAATTTCCCTCTGAGTACTGCCTTCACTGTAGCCCATAGGTTTTCGCATGTTGTGTTTTCATTCTCGTTTGGCTCTAAGCATTTTTAGGTTTCTCTCTTAATTGCTTATTTAACCCTTTGGTTACTTCTAAAACCCATTGCCATCAAGATGATTGCAACTCAGCAACCCTGTAGGACAGAGGAGAACTGTGTAATCTTTATGGAAGCAGACTGCCACGTCTTTCTTCTGTGGAGCAACTGGTAGGTTTGAACTGACAACATTTTGGTTAGCAGCTGAGTGCTTAACCACTTACCACCAGGGCTCATTCTCTTGGTTGCTTAGTTGTCTGTTATTTAATTTCCACATAATTATGTATTACCCAGTTTTCATTCTGTTAGTAATTTCTAATTTCATTCTATTGTGATCAGAAAAGGTACTTTGTATGATTTTAATCTTTTTAAATTTACTAAGACTTGCTTTGTGTCCTAGGATGTGGCTTATACTGGAGAATGATCCATGTGCGCTGGAGAAGAATGTATATTGTACTCTTGTTGGGGGGAGTGTTCTATATGACTGGTAGGTCTACTTGGTCAATGCAGAGTTTCTTTGATGCACAAAATTGTAGTGAGAGAGCTGTATAAATCCAGAGACCAGGTACCATGCTCGTAGTGGAGGCACAGGCCTCTGGGCTTCCCAGAGAGCCTGTGAGTACCACAGCTCCAGTAATATGTCCACGCGCAAGGAGGGAGGGAAGTGGCCTCCAGGTGCTGGAGGCTTTCATTGCTGCTCCAAAAGGAACTTTTTAACCTTCATCACCATCCCCATTTCCACCCCATTCTCAGTGTTCTCAGGATTTGGTTGTCCATCTGCCTCCTTGTGTAGTGCAAATAAATCAATGTGAATATCCCTGAGTTTATGTGAGTCAAAGTTGAGTGCCAGTGGGGGATATCTAGGCCAATTGGCATAACAAAGTCTTTTAAGAAAATGTTCCACATCCCACTTTGATGAGTGGTGTCTGGGGTCTTAAAAGCTAGCAAGCAGCCATCTAAGGTACGTCAATTGGTCCCTCCCCACCTGGAGCAAAGAAGAAGGAAGAACACCAAAGACACAAGGAAAATATGAACTCCAGAGACGGAAAGGGCCACATAAACCAGAGACTCCATCAGCCTGATACCAGGAGAACTACATGGTGCCTGGCTACCACCAATGACCACGCAGACACGGTACACAACAGAGAGTCCCTGACAGAGCAGGAGAAAAGTAGGGTGCAGAACTGAAATTCTAGTAAAAAGACCAGACTTAATGGTCTGCCTGAGACTAGAGGAACCCCAGAAGACGCGGCCCCCGGACTATCTGTTAACCCAGAACTAAAACCATTCTGAAGCCAACTCTTCAGACAAAGATTAGACTGGATTATAAAACATGAAATAATACTTGTGAAGAGTGTGCTTCTTAGTTCAAGTAGATACATGAGACTAAATGGACAGGTCTTGTCTGGAGGCAGGATGAGAAAGCAGAAAGGGACAGAAGCTGGTTGAATGGACACAGGAAACCTGAGGTGGAAAGTAGGAGTGTGCCGTCACAGTATAGGGATTACAACTAGGATCTCATAACAATGTCTGTATGAGTTTTTGTATGAGAGACTAAGTTGAGCTGTAAACTTTCACCTAAAACACAACAAAAATAAATAAATAAATTAAATAAATGCTTCAAGCTTTTGACCTGTTAGAGGAGAATAGGCATATTTGGATTAACCCTGTGTGGACCACAGGGGAGCCTGTTGAGAGCAGTCATCATCTCATTTGTGATGGAAGCTGGGTATGTGCAGGTTTCGTAGTGACTCCCCAGTGAAGGACATTCTCAAGTGTGGTAGCAAATGTGACCCTTCCGTCTAGACCCCAAATAAATATGTTTATCTCAAGGAACAGCCCAACCTGTACCCAGATACCAAACAATAAAATAAAAATAACAACAAAAAAAAACAGTTCAACGCTCAGCCTCCTTCAGGAAGCCTCAACTTTAGGCCAACATGCTGTGTGTTTCTTTAACAGATCACAGGATGCTCCCAATTTTTAAAAAAATTACATGTGCAGAAATGTATGCAAATTAAAAAATTGCTTCCTGGAGATAAATTTATAGATGATTTCAAAAAATTAAGTATATCTTTAACAGAGCCCTGGTGGTGCAGTGCTCAAGAGCTACAGCTACTAACCAAAAGTTTGGCAGTTCGAATCCCTCAGCTGCTCCTTGGGAACCCTATGGGGCAGTTCTCTGTCTTGCAGGGTCTCTATGAGTTGGAACAGACTTGATGGTACCTGACAACAACAACATATCTTTAACGTTTCATATCGAAAATGTTTTTTAAATGTGAAAAAAAATGAAATTACAAATCTTAAAAATAATTAAATTGATTTAAAATATTTTTGACATCTTGAAATATGCTAATATTAGTAGGAGGAATATATGAGTGAAGAGAGTTTAGATAAATTGTTTCAGGAGGTTATATGGAGACAAATTATATCATCTCCCAGAAAGTTCAGAAACATGCTACAATATTAACAATAACAACAAATAACATGGGTAAACTACCCTCGCCCTTCCAAAATAACTCTCCTGAAATGCTTGATAAGGATTTAACTTAAAAATTTTAAGATTTGAAATTTATTTTCTGAAAAGGATTTCAGTCAATAGGCTTGCTCTTGATGTTCCAAATGAGTTATTTTAGCTTTCCCTACGTGTGACTTGCTGGGAGGCAAGTCAGGAAGAGAAAGTAACGAAGGCTGTTGGACCAATTAGTTGGGACTTTGTTGGTGCTTTGAGGAGAGCAGCTTTTTCGGAGGGGTGTAAAGATGGAGAGCCGTGGGACATCTCTGGAAACGGAACCGCCGACGGCTCAGGGTGGTTGGCAGACAGTGCCTCGCTGTGGTTTATGAGTCAGAACTGCAGGCGTGAGTGTGTGTGCTTCTGGGTATGTCTGTACTTACGGATACAAGGGGCGTCACGGCTGTGGTCAGCCACTTCAGAATTCACGTGAAGCTGCTAAGATCTCCTGCTGTGAGACTGTTCAGGCCAACAGAGGAATGTTCACTTACACGCTATTCCTTTTTCCCCTCTGGTTTGTGCATAGCGTAGGTTGCTGTCCATGTGGCTAGGTGTAACGTGCCTAGAACTATTTTATGGGGGAAAATATTTCAAAAAGTTTCCAGTTAATAACATATGTACTCTAATGGAGAGTCCTGGTGATGCAGTGGTTAAGAGCTCAGCTGGTAACCAAAAGGTCAGCAGTTCGAAACCAGAAGCTGGACACCCTTAAATTTTTTGTACTCTAATGGACGTTTTTTTTTTTTTTTTTTTTTTACATATATATTCATGCTTGGTTAGAAGAAGAAGAATACAGTAATCAATTTTGCTTAAATTTCTTTGATATGAAAACAGCTTTTCGGCTTCTAATACATTCCTATTAGTTTAGTCAAATCCCAAAATTCTTAATGACCTCTACTGATGTTGGGGACCTCTGGTGTAGGTACTTTAGGTGTAAATAACCTAAAATAGTAATTGTTGTAAAATTTTTTATATAGGAAAAGTTTGTTCATTTAGATTGGAGCCAAAGTTGGAGGGTCAGAGAATAGAATCCTGCAGAAGTGGAAATCTCAGGCGAATAGTTTTCAGAGATATGCATGTGATTTTATTCATTGAAAAATATGAATTCATTGTATGTAATGGTGAAAAATTCAGGATGGTCGTTCTGAGATCGGAAAGCAGACTAGGGTGGCCGCTGTCAGCATTTCTGTTCCACGTTTGTTAGAGAGCCTAGTCAGTGCAGCTAAGCAGCAAGGAGAAAATAAAGGAATAAAAGGAGTAATTAAAAGAAAAAGAGGATAGGTAAAGAGGGAGAAACAAAAGTAGTATAATTGATAGATGATAGACTATGTGATTATATACATAGAAAATCCAAAGTAACCAATAGGAAAATTGTTAGAATTAAGATAATTCGGTAAGATTGTTGAATACATAATTAATCATTAACAACAACCAGATTCTACTACATCAACAGCGTAAATTAAGAAAAAAATTAATGACATTTATAATAGCATCAATTGCATCAAATACCTAGAATTATATTTATCAAAAGATGTGCAAGACCATTATTATAGAGAACATTTCAAACATTGCTGAGAGAAATTAAAGATCTAAACCACCTGATATACCATTAAAAAAAAATCAATTTAACAGTGATATCGAGTGTCTGTTACACATGAAGTGGCAACACCAAGTGCCAAAGCATATACAAGAGAGATTACGACAACGGTAGACAATGGGAGTCAGCCCCAAAATTGTAAAATATGAGAGAAGACATGTACCATCAAGGGTGGAAACAAAATGAGAGAATCCACGGAAGCTTCATGGAAGGGATAGCATTTGAAAAGGGTCTTGAATGAAGCAAAAATTCCAACATGCAGAGAGGGGAACCACTTCAAGTGGTAGGAAGGACAAGGAGGGAAGGCTTGGAGAGGCAGCCTGCCACAGGGTGCTCTGCCTGGGTTGTGGGACTATGTCGGCCCTAGCTTATACTCTGGTTCTGACACTTAACTAACCAGGTACCCACAAGATTCCCCATCTGTAGAGTGGAGAAAATACCTACCTCACAGAACATTCGTGCATCCTCAATGGAAAAGTTTCTGGCCCATGAGTGCTCAGTTACTGTTTTCTATCATCTAAGAACTATGAGTCTTAACAGTTTTTCTGGAACGAGAAATAGAAAAAAAAAAAAAAAGATTCAGAGACTTTTCACAAAGATATATTAAAAACATGAAATTATGTTTTTCTTGAGCAAGAGGTAATTTGATTAAGTTAAAAATAGTTCATACTGCTGTGTGTTAGTATCTTAATGGTAGACACAGTGACCCACAATTGTGACACTTATTTAGAAGCTTTTGTATGCTAAGGATCAAGAATACATTGTCTGAATTATTTGTGGTCTCCAAATTAGTAATGGAATTTTCCTGCGTATTATTGACATCAAAATGCATTTTTCTTTTTTCTTGTGTACTAACCAACTTCCATTCCTAATAACTTTCTACTCAGGCTAATATTAATGCTACTCTTTTTTTTTTATAAGCTACCTAGTGATGGCCTACCGTTCTTTCAGTAATGTGTAGACACGGCCTTGGGGCTTAATGGCCACGGTCCAAAGCCGGCAAGGCCAGCACAAGTTTATTCTAGGCATCGTCCACATTCATCGGTGTTTCGTGGAAAACACTTTCACTCTGTACTCTTCCTTTTCTATTCACTATCCGCCCACCCCATTGTCACCTTGAGACTCTCATTTTAGCACGATAAGAGAATGCTCTTCCTAAAAATAGAAATTGTCACTGAAATTTAAGTCCTGCCCTGCCATTCCGGTTCCTGGGCACATGTTTTCAGTGTAAGGCAGAATTTAGTCTGTGCTTTTCGGATCATATATAATTTTCCTTTATTTAAACAGCTGTCCCATATGGACAGTGCACGTTTCGAGATTAATGCTGTTGAGCATTTGGACTCGTTCTTACTTCTTGAATTGGAAATAAAAATCACCAAAAACTGCCGTGCTGTGGCTGTCCCAGCCTCATTCCACAGAGTGTCATAGGGATAATATTTATGGTAGTTGGAAAATATTATGCCATGTTGCATACCCATTGTTGTTGTTGTTAGGTGCCGTCGAGTCGGTTCCGACTCATAGCGACCCTATGCACAACAGAGCAAAACACTGCCTGGTCCTGAGCCATCCTTACAATCGTTGTTATGCTTGAGCTCATTGTTGCAGCCACTGTGTCAATCCATCCTGTTGAGGGTCTTCCTCTTTTCTGCTGACCCTGTACTCTACCAAACATGATGTCCTTCTCCAGGGACTGATACCTCTTGACAACATGTCCAAAGTATGTAAGACGCAGTCTCGCCATCCTTGCTTCTAAGGAGCATTCTGGTTGTACTTCTTCTAAGATGGATTTGTTCATTCTTTTGGCAGTCCGTGGTATATTCAATATTCTTCGCTAACACCACAATTCAAACGCGTCAGTTCTTCTTCAGTCTTCCTTATTCATTGTCCAGCTTTCACATGCATATGATGTGATTGAAAATACCATGGCTTGGGTAAGGTGCAGCTTAGTCTTCAGGGTGACGTCTTTGCTCTTCAACACTTTGAAGAGGTCCTTTGCAGCAGATTTACCCAACGCAATGCATCTTTTGATTTCTTGACTGCTGCTTCCATGGCTGTTGATTATGGATCCAAGTAAAATGAAATCCTTGACAACTTCAATCTTTTCTCTGTTTATCATGATGTTGCTCATTGGTCCAGTTGTGAGGATTTTTGTTTTCTTTCTGTTGAGGTGTAATCCATACTGAAGGCTGTGGTCTTTGATCTTCATTAGTAAGTGCTTCAAGTCCTCTTCAGTTTCAGCAAGCAGCATACCCATTAGTTGTTATTAAAATATATATTATGCACAGCTCTGTATTTGGGTTAAAAAGCTTCCTTGACAGCATCATTTGACTTCTTACTGTTCTATTCATGTTGCTGGTATAAATATCTAATATGTTTTTGTTAAAACATCAATTAGGCTCCAGTATAATCTTTATTAATATGGATCTGTTACCACAAGAAGACTGCTGAGCTATGGTAATTTGCACAGCAGGAACAATAAAACGTCTTCTTTCTGTTGGTTCTATCCCAGAATGCTTCGCTTTTTTATTCCTTCACAAAGCATGCCAGAACCTTCCATGACATGTTTACAATTACAATGAAACCTTTAACACTCTTAAAATTGAAAACATTATTTTCTCCAAAGGTGAACAAGATGGAGCGGTCTAAAACTGCAGATAGCTTCAAAAAGGCTATTTGTTACAGATCTCCATTTGTAATACCTTATTTCTTTTCTTCATGTAGCCAGAACTCCTCATTTCCTGCGGATTCAGAACGTGGAAGTGAATGCTGGCCAGTTTGCCACCTTCCAGTGCAGTGCCATCGGCAGGACGGTGGCTGGGGACAGGCTCTGGTTGCAGGTAGGTAAGGTCAAGCCTCTCAGACGGGAAGAGCATATTCACCTTCCAAAGAGGAACTGGAGAAAATGGATTTGCCCTCAGGCTACTTTTTTAGGGCTGATGCTATTAAGTAGTTTTCTCAGGCGCTTTCCTTCTTTATTAGAAAGTGGCCAAATTACTGAGAGTTCTAGATAAGGTAACTCTTTTTCTTCACAGACCTTTTTTGAATTTCTATTTTTTTCCCTTTGTTTCTGCTTAGCTACCTTGTTTTAAAAATCTAGTTGTCAAATTATATTTACAGCAATATATTAAAGTACAAAATACAGTGTTCTTTACTCTTTTTCTTGAGAGAAATCCAAAGAATGAACCACCCAAAAAAAAAAAAAAACTTATAGGCCATTTTGTAATTTGAATTTACATAACAATGAGCCAGCACACAGACATTCATGGAGTCCCTGGGTCGTGTGCATGGTTAACATGCTTGGTTGCTAACCAAAAGAGTGGAGGTTTGATTCTACCCAGAGGTACTTTAGAAGAAAGGACTGGCAATCTATTTCCGAAAAATCGGGGTTGAAAATCCTAGGGAGCACAGTTCTACTCTGACACACGTGAGTTGCCACAAGTCAGAATTGACTGGACTGCAACTGGTTTACTGGTTTTTTATTTTTATTTTTTTTAGAAATGAGTAACACACCCTTTATTTCTCAGACCTTAAGTATAATTTTTTTTTAGTGTAATCATTTACAATAATTTGTTTGACTTACTTTGCAGTCTTTTGAAAACTGCCGTATGTATTTTTGATGGAAACTAGTTTTGTGGATCTGTCCAGGATCTCAGTAATTCCGTGACGGAATGCATGGGGTTGAGGTACCTATCCTCTGTAACCAGAATGCCACCCACTTCTTCAGGCCCTAAGCTTCATTTTTTCTCCCCTGTAGTATTCTCCAGTTTCATTTTTGATTCTTCCTCTTAAGCATTAATCTTCAGGCTGCTCATTCTTCATCTTGAGTAGAGATTTTTTTTTTCCCTGCCCTTTTTCCTTGTAGCTTTTGTGGTTGGCTTTTAAAATAAATTATTTATTTTCAGTTTGCTATTAAGTTGAATAAGCTTCATGTTTGAAGCCCTCTGTCAGGTTGCCTTCAGCTCTTCCTGTGTGCTTAGGTTTTCTCTGTACCTGTCACCTCTCCCACCATGCCTGCAGGTAATCACCATTGTAATATGTTACATTTGCGTGGCACTGTGTAATTTTTAGACCACTTATAGGGTCGCTATGAGTCGGAATCGACTCGACGGCACTGGGTTATCACTTTTAGTCATTATAACATACATAAATATAAATGGTCATTTTTATCCCTGCATTTCTCAGGAAACTAGGAAATAGTCCAAGTGACTACCCTAAGATTTGTCAGTCATGTGTTGTCAGATTGGGACTACACCCTGAGGAACTGGCTTCCTAGGTCCTGACTGAGTCCTGTGCACATGACGCCCTGCCTTCTACCGGGGTATCACTCTCTTCCGGATCCCACTGCCCTAGTGGAGACTCCCCCAGGTGGGGAGGGGGAGCCTGTGCAGAGGAATGAAATAGCATGCTCCTGATTCAGTTTTTGTTTTTCCCGTTTTTCTAAAAGTTTTGCAACCTCCAGTTGAAGAACCTGTTGCAGGATGTAAAAGCTAGGCTCTGCCCTGGCCTTCAGTATCTGACATGTGTTTTTCTTTTCTTTCCACTTCCCGGTAGTTTTTTTTTTTTTTAATAATTTTTATTGAGCTTTAAGTGAACGTTTACAAATCAAGTCAGTCTGTCACATATAAGCTTATATACACCTTACTCCATACTCCCACTTACTCTCCCCCTAATGAGTCAGCCCTTCCAGTCTCTCCTTTCATGACAATTTTGCCAGTTCCTAACCCTCTCTACCCTCCTATCTCCTCTCCAGACAGGAGATGCCAAGACAGTCTCAAGTGTCCACCTGATACAAGTAGCTCACTCTTCATCAACATCTCTCTCCAACCCATTGTCCAGTCCCTTCCATGTCTGATGAGTTGTCTTCGGGAATGGTTCCTGTCCTGGGCCAACAGAAGGTTTGGGGACCATGACCACCGGGATTCCTCTAGTCTCAGTCAGACCATTAAGTCTGGTCTTTTTATGAGAATTTGCTTCCCAGTAGTTTTAAATTCTTAATGTTAAGGATTCAGAGTTACTTTTTCCTTTAGTGGTTGTTTGGTATTAAACTTGTTCAAGTATTGACTATCCATAGTGAATAATAACCAGACAATCATTTTTTTACATTTTTATAAGGCAATAACCGCCTCTAAAAGCAAAAATATTTATTCTCATCATCTTTTATTTAACTCTAGAAATCTTAATTTTTCATGGAAAAATTTTTGTGATAAATATTTGTGTTAATATTACTTGAGAGAATAAAATATAAATTCTAAGCTATTAGTAGCCTCAATAGAGTCACATTAGATATTCCCAAGAATTTATAGGTCATTTGAGCTCAAAATTTATTCTTTTGTTTTTGCAAATATCCTCGAGTTGTGAGGATTCCTGCCTAAACTTGAGGACTTCCTTGGAGGTGGGAAATATTTAACTATTTCCTATTACAGAGGGAAACTTTGCTTTAAAGCAAATTATCATGTAGGGAGAAAGCTAATTACTATTTTGCAAAAAGGTTTAAAAGAAGACTATCCACTCTGACTCCACAATAGAGTCACCTGGGCAATTTTATTCCCAGATTCTGATTCATTTGGCCTGGGATGAGGACCGGTGTTCAGCATTTTATTCAAGGTGCGCCCAGTGATTCCAGCGTGCAGCAAGGGTTGAAAATTACCAGTGTGAAGCGAAGGGCAGCACATGTTCCAAGTCAGGGAAGAAAAAGGCAGACAAAAAGCCTAACCAGGTGCCTGTGTTCAGTCGCCTCAGTACGACTGCCCGGTTGAATTTCCCACGTTGTTATTGGCTGTCATGGAGTCGGCTCTGACTCGTGGTAACTTTGGTTGTAACAGAACAAAACGTTGCGAGCTTATTGGTATGTTTTAGTCCATTGTTATGGCTGTTGTGGCTGTTCATCTCGTTGAGGGTTTCCCTCATTTACGCTGACCTTTTAGTTTACCAAACATGATGTCCTAGCGATTGGTCTTTCCTGAGATGTGTCCAAAGTGAGTCAAGGCATCACCATTCTTGCTTCCTAAGGAGCATTCTGGTTGTATTCCTTCTGAGACTAATTTGTTCATTCTTCTGGCAGTCAGTGGTGTGTTGAATATTCTTTGCTAACACCACAGTTCTAACGCATCGATCCTTTTTCTGTCTTCCTTTTTCTTGCCTGGCTTTTGCATGCATATGAGGCAATTGAAAAGACCCTGGCTTGGGTCGGGCACATTTTAGTCAGTTGTTAGAATAACTGTACTGTTAAATAATTTATTTCTCTTGGTTGGATAAGAATTTTGTGAAGAGATGTTTATTTTATTAATACCTTATGAGAGAACTCCAGTGCCCTTCACTTGCAAAAATGGTTTCTAATAACTTGTATATATACAGAGTAGTTTTGTAATAGTGACAAGGATTTCCAATAAATGATGATTTCGCAAAGTCATTCCTACCCTCTTGCCATGCCCCTGTGTCCTTGGACTAAGGCCCTTCTGTACAAGTTGTTAGGAGAAGAAAACTGGTAACAGTGGAACTGGCTTATATCTGGCTTGTATGGAAACTGACCAGGTCTCTCTTACCTAGTGGCATGAATATGGAAATCCCTTTGCTAATACTGTAATGCTACAACAGTGTCAAGTCGCTTTTCTCCATATCGACTTAACTTGAGTCCTCAAAATAATTCTGAAATCCAGGCAGAAAATGAGAATGAGAAAAATATATATTTAGATTTTCCTGTTGTTTGAATTTCCCGAATAGTAAGTCAAGACTTAGAGAGTAATTAATAATATGCCTTTTATTTGGGGCATTGATGTTTTGAGTATAATCATTTACAGTACCCTGTCTTACTTGTTATACGCATTTTGTATAGACCGTGTTCTCTTGGGTGTCTCCAATGGTGTTACACCCATTTTATAGATGGGGAATAGGCAACACACATTGAACACTTTGTTGGGAGAATTTTGATGTGACCACAGTCTGATGAATAACATTAAGGAGCCATCCTAACCGTAGAAAGAATGTTGATATATATTTACATGTACACTAATCCACCGCTTTGAGAAATGGCCAAGGGTTTGCTAGTTTAAAATATGGAATAAATATGATCACTATCAGAGTCTTTCAATAAAAACAACAGAAATAAATCTGATGATGACACTAATGAAGAAATGTTTGTGATTAACAGGTACATCCCGTCTGCCTAGATTTTCTCTATCACATCTCTGAACCGTGCAGATTATTGCCAATACTGGATTGGTTTTTCTAGAATATAGATCAGAACTAACTAAATAAATAAAACCTAGTTCACAAGCACTCATTATTACATATTAAATTCATTAAAACACCTTTTGGACCATCTATAGTAGAAAATTAGTTGATGTTCAGCCATTTCAAGAGGTAGCATATGGTGCTGAAGGAAGAAGTCCAAGCTGCTCTGAAGGCACTGGCGAAAAACAAGGCTCCAGGAATTGATGGAATATCAACTGAAATGTTTCAACTAACGGATGCAGAGCTGGAGGTGCTCACTCGTCTATGACAAGAAATATGGAAGACAGCTTCCTGGCCAACTGACTGGAAGAAATCCATATTTATGCCTATTCCCAAGAAAGGTGATCCAACCGAATGTGGAAATTATAGAACAATATCATTAATATCACACGCAAGCGAAATTTTGCTGAAGATCATTCAAAAATGGCTGCAGCAGTATATTGACAGGGAACTGCCAGAAATTCAGGCCAGTTTCAGAAGAGGATGTGGAACCAGGAATATCATTGCTGATGTCAGATGGATCCTGGCTGAAAGCAGAGAATACCAGAAGGATGTTTACCTGTGTTTTATTGACTATGCAAAGGCATTTGACTGTGTTGATCATAACAAATTGTGGATAATGTTGTGAAGAATGGGAATTCCAGAACACTTAATTGTGCTCATGAGGAACCTTTACATAGATCAAGAGGCAGTCGCTCAGACAGAACAAGGGGATACTGATTGGTTTAAAGTCAGGAAAGGTGTGTGTCAGGGTTGTATCGTTTCACCATACCTATTCAATCTGTATGCTGAGCAAATAATCTGAGAAGCTGGACTATATGAAGAAGAACATGGCATCAGGATTGGAGGAAGACTCATTAACAACCTGTGTTATGCAGATGACACAACCTTGCTTGCTGAAGGTGAAGAGGACTTGAAGCACTTACTAATGAAGATCAAAGACCACAGCCTTCAGAATGGATTGCACCTCAACATAAAGAAAACAAAAATCCTCATAACTGGACCAGTGAGCAACATCATGATAAACAGAGAAAAGATTGAAGTTGTCAAGGATTTCATTTTACTTGGATCCACAATCAACAGCCATGGAAGCAGCAGTCAAGAAATCAAAAGACACATTGCATTGGGTAAATCTGCTGCAAAGGATTCTTTAAAGTGTTGAAGAACAAAGATGTCACTCTGAAGACTAAGATGCACCTGGCCCAAGCCATGGTATTTTCAATCACATCATATGCATGTGAAAGCTGGACAATGAATAAGGAAGACCGAAGAAGAATTGATGACTTTGAATTGTAGTGTTGGCGAAGACTGTTGAATGTACCATGGACTGCCGAAAGAATGAACAAATCTGTCTTGGAAGAAGTACGGCCAGAATGCTCCTTAGAAGCAAGGATGGCGAGACTGCGTCTTACATCCTTTGGACATGTTGTCAGCAGGGATCAGTCCCTGGAGAAGGACATCATGCTTGGCAGAGTACAGGGTCAGCGGAAAAGAGGAAGACCCTCAACGAGGTGGATTGACACAGTGGCTGCAACAATGAGCTCAAGCAAAACAACGATTGTAAGGATGGCTCAGGACCGGGCAGTGTTTCGTTCTGTTGTGCATAGTGTTGCTACGAGTAGGAACCTACTCAAAGGCACCTAACAACAACAACATAGTAGAAAATTACAGCTATGTAACTGGTTTTATGTGTAACAAAACTGCCAGTTTCTTCAAAATACCTGATGTATGCTATCAGGTATGGCAATCTGTAAATATCAACATAAACTGTAACCATGTGAAATAGCCAATTGATTTGTGAAAATCATTCAAGCACCAAAACGTGATTTCATCTAATTTCTTGTTATTATCACCTTTCTGATTTCTTGTTGATCCTACATTTTGAAACTACTTCAGAGTATTATGTACTTGTATGTATATGTGTGTGCATACACACACACACACACACACACACACAAGGAGTTCTAGTGGTGCAGTGGTTAAAGTGCTCGGCTGCTAACGAAAACGTTGGCACTTTGAACCCATCAGCTGCTCCACAGGAGAAAGATGTGGCAGTCTGCTTCCCATAAAGATTTACAGTCTTGGAAACCCTGTGGAGTCACTATGAGTCTGAATTCTCTTGACAGTAGTGGGCTTGGTTTTTTATTTATATATATATAAGAATATAATAATATAAACACAAATGCAAAAAACATACAGGTAGTCCATGACTTATGACGAGGTTCTAGTCTGTTGACTCCTTGGTCAGTCAGTTCTGATGTAGGTTGAATACCTTGTTTTTCATTTTAGTTTTCATAGCCTGCTACACAGCAGTGTTTTGAACAGTAAATCTTAGCATTGAACACCTGTGAATGAATATCTGAGAATGATAACATCAACAGATTACATGCTGCAACACTGTATGCAGTATGCATTACTAACAATAAGATAAGCCAAAAAAACCCAAAAACCAAAAAACAGACAGTCATAATTGCGGCTCACCGTTAACTGGAGTGCATCGTAAGTTACGGACTACCTGTATAGTATATATATGATAGTGAGAACTGTGCTACACATATCTCTGTGGTAGTGAGAAGAGAAAATGGAACTCTAGATTTTTTTCTTATTGTAGTATATATTGTTCGCTGATGGAAAATTTCTTATATATTCTTTATTCAATTATTTACCCTTTAAGCCGTGAATGATTATATTATTTTTGTTCTTTCTTCAGTATTAAAAATTTTATTTTCTTACATTTGCTTGCTTCTCCGGGGAATTCTTATGTATAATATTTATTTTAACATTCCCGTAAATGAGATTGATAACCAAAGCTAGAGCTGGTGTTTTAAATCTGGAGATCAGCTGTGCATGTACTTTTCCCCGGCACATGGCGCCTGCATCTGTTCCAGTTGGCCCTTTTTGTAACTTCCCCTCTTTAACTCATTTTGCTGAGACTCTTTGCATGCTAGGTAAGGATCAGCATGACTCCAGTCCCCAAAATGTGGCAACTGATCCAGTACTCACCTTCCCACTTCTCAGCCTCCTCCAGCTACCCTCGCAGCACTCTCTGACCCTAGCCACCCTGAGCTAGCTCAGACCTCACAGGCTAAAAGGACATTGTCCTTCAGACTGCTAAATAGGTAGATGCCAGCCACAAGTTTGGGGAGTGCACACAACACCCCAACCTTTTGACCTGCTGGGTGATTTCTCACTACTCCTTTAGGTTGCCAGCTGCAAGCTCGGGAGTCTGCAGGACACACTCACTTTCTGACTTGATCCCATAGCTTTTGCGTTCAGTAATTCACTGGAATGACTCACAGAATTCACAGAGAGTATACCATACTTGGAGCCCTAGTGGTGCAGTGGTTAAGAGCTCAGCTGCTAACCAGAAGATCAGCAGTTGGAATCCACCAGCCACTCCTTGCTGCTCCAGGGTTATAACAGCCAAAAGGATACAAAGAGACTCGTAGGGTGAGGTCTGGGAAGGTTCCCAGTCACAGCTGTGTATCAGAACAGTTTTGTTATTATGTGTAACATAGCAACAAAAGGGGAGCACTACAAAAGGGATGCACTACCCTTCTGAGAGCAGATGTTCTTACCAGCCAGGCTCTCTGGTTGCTTCCTGGAGGTGCCACCCAGGAACCTTACTGTTCCCGCTTTTATTTGCCATTTCTGCATGATGGGCTGAATCATGTCTCCCAAGGCTAGTTGATGTTGGCCTCCCAGGTGAGCCTTTTCTGGTCTGGCCAGCTCTACTCACCTGTGCAGATTCTCAGGCGTGGCCTGGAAGTCCCAGACCAAGGCACCTCAATTACTCCAAAGGTTCATTCTCTAGGGCCAAGGACAAAGGCTTACTTAGGGTAAAACTAGGCCCTTTACCCCACACTCCTCCGTTTCTTTCTCTTCTTACTCAGCTATAACGTCAAATCAAGGTGGATGGAAAATAGAAGGCATTCAGCCTCTAGCACAAATACAGACAACACAGAAGCAGTGGAGACATGCCTGTTTAACAGTACTGGTGAGTCCCTCTGACTCATGGTGACCCCATGCGCAGTGGGATCAGACTGTTGTCATCCGTAGGCTTCTCACTGGCTAATTTTCAGAAGTAGATCTCCAGACCTTTCTTCCTGGTTTGTGTTAGTCTGAAAGCTCCACTGAAACTTGTTTAGCATCACAACAACATGCAAGCCTTCACTGACAGACGGGTAGTGAGAAGAGAAAACGGAATTCTTAAGTAATGAATGTAAACTTTGACCATGCCAGGTATTTATTGGTACATCTTAGGTCAACAGCAGCTGGCAAAGGAAACCTTGAAAATAATTTATCTTGAGAGATCTTAGAGGTCCCTATCATTTTTAAAATGGCTGACTTTTCAGAATCACAAATTTATGTAACTACTGGATTTGAAACTATCTTTTTTTTTTTCATATTAAGTTCTTTATTTTATTAATGAGAAAACTGAAGCCCAGAGAAGTTAGGACATTTGAAAATAGCCAGATATCTAACTATTGTGGCATTTATTAAAGATACCTTGATTTTGTTATTGAAAGTCATTTTAAAGTAAATATTTTTGTTATTCACAAGTTAGTGAATTTTATTATTTTGGCATTTTTATGTACAACAAAACAGTTGTCATTTCAACATTTTTTTTTAATTGTCCATTAGGTGAAGGAAACCCTGGTGGCCTAGTGGTTAAGTGCTATGGCTGTTAACCAAGAGGTCGGCAGTTAGAATCCACCAGGCGCTCCTTGGAAACTCTATGGGGCAGTTCTAATCTATCTTATAGAGTAGCTATGAGTGGTGAATTGACTTGATGGCAATGAGTTTGGTTTTTTGTTTTTAGGTGAAAGTTTACAGCTCAAGTTAGTTTCTCATATAAAAATTTATATGCACATTGTTATGTGACCCTAGTTGCAATCCCTGCACTGTGATGGCATACTTAGCCTTTCTACTCCGCATTTCCCGTGTCGATTCAAGAAGCTCCTGTTCCTTTCTGCCTTTTCATCTTACCTCTGGACAGGATCTGCCCATTCACTCTTGTGTATCTGCTTGAACTAAGAAGCACACTCTTCACGAGCATCATTTTTTGTCTTATAGTCCAGTCTAATCTTTGTCTGAAGAGTTGGCTTCGGGAATGGTTTTAGTTCTGGGTTAACAGAGAGCCCAGGGCCATGTCTACTGAGGTTTCTCTAGTCTCAGTTAGACCGTTACGTCTGGTCTTTTTATTTATTTTTTTTATTAACTTTCATTGAGCTTCAAGTGAACGTTTACAAATCAAGTCAGTCTGTCACATATAAGTTAATATACATCTTACTCCTTACTCCCACTTGCTCTCCCCCTAATGAGTCAGCCCTTCCAGTCTCTCCTTTCGTGAAAACTTTGGCAGCCTCCAACTCTCTCTATCCTCCCATCCCCCCTCCAGACAGGAGATGCCAACACAGTCTCAAGTGTCCACCTGATATAATTAGCTCACTCTTCATCAGCATCTCTCTCCCACCCACTGTCCAGTCCCTTTCATGTCTGATGAATTGTCTTCGGGGATGGTTCCCGTCCCGTGCCAACAGAAGGTTTGGGGACCATGACCGCTGGGATTCCTCTAGTCACATCCAGACCATTGTCTGGTCTTTTTATGAGAATTTGGGGTCGGCATCCCACTTATCTCCTGCTCCCTCAGGGGTTCTCTATTGTGCTCCCTGTGAGGGCAGTCGTCGATTGTGGCTGGGCATCAACTAGTTCTTCTGGTCTCAGGATAATGTAGGTCTCTGGTTCATGTGGCCCTCTCTGTCTCTTGGGCTCTTAGTTGTCGTGTGACCTTGGTGTTCTTCATTCTCCTTTGCTCCAGGTGGGTTGAGACCAGTTGATGCATCTTAGATGGCCGCTTGTTAGCTTTTAAGACCCCAGACGCCACATTTCAAAGTGGGATGCAGAATGTTTTCATAATAGAATTATTTTGCCAATTGACTTAGAAGTCCCCTTAAACCATGGTCCTCAAACCCCCGCCCTTGCTCCGCTGACCTTTGAAGTATTCAGTTTATCCTGGAAACTTCTTTGCTTTTGGTCCAGTCCAGTCCAATTGAGCTGACCTTCCATATATTGAGTGTTGTCCTTCCCTTCACCTAAAGCAGATCTTTTCAGCTAATTAAACAGTAAAAAACCCTCTCCCTCCCTCCCTCCCTACCTCCCTTCCTCGTAACCACAAAAGTATGTGTTCTTCTCAGTTTATACTATTTCTCAAGATCTTATAATAGTGGTCTTATACAATATTTGTCCTTTTGCCTCTGACTGATTTCGCTCAGCATAATGCCTTCCAGGTTCCTCCATGTTATGAAATGTTTGACAGATTTGTCACTGTTCTTTATCGATGCGTAGTATTCCATTGTGTGAATATACCACAATTTATTTACCCATTCATCCGTTGACGGACACCTTGGTTGCTTCCAGCTTTTTGCTATTGTAAACGAGCTGCAATAAACATGGGTGTGCATATATCTCTTTGTGTGAAGGCTCTTGTTTCTCTAGGGTATATTCCGAGGAGTGGGATTTCTGGGTTGTATGGTAGTTCTATTTCTAAGTGTTTAAGATAACACCAGATAGATTTCCAAAGTGGTTGTACCATTTGACATTCCCACCAGCAGTGTATAAGAGTTCCAATCTCTCCGCAGCCTCTCCAACATTTATTATTTTGTGTTTTTTGGATTCATGCCAGCCTTGTTGGAGTGAGATGGAATCTCATCGTAGTTTTAATCTGCATTTCTCTAATGGCTAATGATCGAGAGCATTTTCTCATGTATCTGTTAGCTGCCTGAATATCTTCTTTAGTGAAGTGTGTGTTCATATCCTTTGCCCACTTCCTGATTGGGTTGTTTGTCTTTTTGTGGTTGAGTTTTGACAGAATCATGTAGATTTTACAGATTAGGCGCTGGTTGGAGATGTCATAGCTGAAAATTTCCCAGTCTGTAGGTGATCTTTTTGCTCTTTTGGTGAAGTCTTTAGATGAGCATAGGTGTTTGATTTTTAGGAGCTCCCACTTATCGGGTTTCTTTTCGTCATTTTTGGTAATGTTTTGTGTTCTGTTTATGCCTTGTATTAGGGCTCCTAATGTTGTCCCTATTTTTTCTTCCATGATCTTTATCGTTTTAGTCTTTATGTTTAGGTCTTTGATCCACTTGGAGTTAGTTTTTGTGCATGGTGTGAGGTATGGGTCCTGTTTCATTTTTTTGCAAATGTATATCCAGTTATGCCAGCAATATTTGTTAAAAAGACTATCTTTTCCCCAATTAACTGACACTGGGCCTTTGTCAAATATCAGCTGCTCATTTGTGGATGGATTTATATCTGGGTTCTCAATTCTGTTCCATTGGACGATGTGCCTGTTGTTGTACCAGTACCAGGCTGTTTTGACTACTGTGGCTGTATAATAGGTTCTGAAATCAGGTAGGGTGAGGCCTCCCACTTTCTTTTTCTTTTTCAGTAATGCTTTACTTATCCCAGGCTTCTTTCCCTTCCATATGAAATTCGTGATTTGTTTCTCTATCACCTTAAGAAATCACATTGGAATTTGGATCGGAAGTGCATCATATGTATAGATGGCTTTTGGTAGAATAGACATTTTTACTATGTTAAGTCTTCCTATCCATGAGCAAGGTATGTTTTTCCACTTAAGTAGGTCCTTTTTAGTTTCTTGTAGTAGTACTTTGTAGTTTTCTTTGTATAGGTCGTTTATATCTTTGGTAAGATTTATTCCTAAGTATTTCATCTTCTTGGGGGCTACTGTGAATGGTATTGATTTGGTTATTTCCTCTTCGATGTTCTTTTTGTTGGTGTAGAGGAATCCAAGTGATTTCTGTATGTTTATTTTATAACCTGAGACTCTGCCAAACTCTTCTATTAGTTTCAGTAGTTTTCTGGAGGATTCCTTAGGGTTTTCTGTGTATAAAATCACGTCATCTGCAAATAGAGATAATTTTACTTCCTCCTTGCCAATCCGGATGCCTTTTATTTCTTTGTCTAGCCTAATTGCCTTGGCTAGGACTTATAGCACGATGTCGAATAAGAGCTGTGATAAAGGGCATCCTTGTCTGGTTCCCGTTCTCAAGGGAAATGCTTTCAGGTTCTCTCCATTTAGAGTGATGTTGGCTGTTAGCTTTGCATAGATGCCCTTTATTATGTTGAGGAATTTTCCTTCAATTCCTATTTTGGTGAGAGTTTTTATCATAAATGGGTGTTGGACTTTGTCAAATGCCTTTTCTGCATCAATTGATAAGATCATGTGGTTTTTGTCTTTTGTTTTATTTATGTGGTGGATTACATTAATGGTTTTTCTGATATTAAACCAGCCTTGCATAAAAAGAAACAAATTTTTTTTTCATACCTGGTATAAATCCCACTTGATCGTGGTGAATTATTTTTTTGATATGTTGTTGAATTCTATTGGCTAGAATTTTGTTGAGGATTTTTGCATCTATGTTCATGAGGGATATAGGTCTGTAATTTTCTTTTTTTGCGATGTCTTTACCTGGTTTTAGTATCAGGGAGATGGTGGCTGCATAGAATGAGTTGGGTAGTATTCCGTCATTTTCTATGCTTTGAAATACCTTTAGTAGTAGTGGTGTTAACTCTTCTCTGAAAGTTTGGTAGAACTCTGTGGTAAAGCCATCTGGGCCAGGGTTTTTTTCGTTGGGAGTTTTTTGATTACCGTTTCAATCTCTTTTTTTGTTATGGGTCTATTTAGTTGTTCTACTTCTGAATGTGTTAGTTTAGGTAGGTGGTGTTTTTCCAGGAATTCATCCATTTCTTCTAGGTTTGCAAATTTGTTAGAGTACAATTTTTCCTAATAATCTGATATGATTCTTTTAATTTCAGTTGGGTCTGTTGTGATGTGGTCCTTCTCGTTTCTTATTCGGGTTATTTGTTTCCTTTCCTGTATTTCTTTAGTCAGTCTAGCCAATGGTTTATCAATTTTGTTAATTTTTTCAAAGAACCAGCTTTTGCCTTTGTGAATTCTTTCGATTGTTTTTCTGTTCTCTAATTCATTTAGTTCAGCTCTAATTTTTATTATTTGTTTTCTTCTGGTGCCTGATGGATTCTTTTGTTGCTCACTTTCTATTTGTTCAAGTTGTCGGGACAGTTCTCTGATTTTGGCTCTTTCTTCTTTTTGCATGTGTGCATTTATCGATATATCTTGGCCTCTGAGCACTGCTTTTGCTGTGTCCCAGAGGTTTTGATAGGAAGTATTTTCATTCTCATTGCATTCTATGAATTTCCTTATTCCCTCCTTGATGTCTTCTATAACCCAGTTTTTTTCAGGAGGGTATTGTTCAGTTTCCAAGTATTTGATTTCTTTTCCCTAGTTTTTCTGTTATTGATTTCTAGTTTTATGGTCTTGTGGTCTGAGAAGATGCTTTGTAATATTTCGATGTTTTGGACTCTGCAAAGGTTTGTTTTATGACCTAATATGTGGTCTATTCTAGAGAATGTTCCATGTGCGCTAGAAAAAAAAGTATATTTTGCAGCAGTTGGGTGGAGAGTTCTGTATAAGTCAATGAGGTCAAATTGGTTGATTGTTGTAATTAGGTCTTCCGTGTCTCTGTTGAGCTTCTTACTGGATGTCCTGTCCTTCTCCGAAAGTGGTGTGTTGAAGTGTCCTGCTATAATTGTGGAGGTGTCTATCTCACTTTTCAGTTTTGTTAAAATTTGATTTATGTATCTTGCAGCCCTGTCATTGGGTGCATAAATATTTAATATGGTTGTATCTTCCTGGTCAACTGTCCTTTTTATCATTACGTAGTGTCCTTCTTTATCCTTTGTGGTGGATTTAACTTTAAAGTCTATTTTGTCAGAAATTAATATTGCTACTCCTGCTCTTTTTTGCTTATTGTTTGCTCGATATGTTTTTTCCATCCTTTAAGTTTTAGTTTGTGTCTCTAAGTCTAAGGTGTGTCTCTTGTAGGCAGCATATAGACAGATCGTGTTTCTTTATCCAGTCTGAGACTCTCTCTTTATTGGTGCGTTTAGGCCATTTACATTCAGCATAATCATAGATAAGTATGTGTTTAGTATTGTCATTTTGATGCCTTTTTATGTGTGTTGTTGACAATTTCATTTTTCCTCTTACTTTTTGGTGCCGAGACGTTTTTCTTTGTGAATTATGTGTTCCTCATTTTGATAGCATTTGACTTTATGTTTGCTGAGTCATTACATTTTTCTTGGTTTTTATTTTGAGTTTTGGAGTTGTTATACCTCTTTGTGGTTACCTTAAGATTTACCCCTATTTTTCTAAGTAAAAACCTAACTTGTATTGTCCTATACCGCCTTGTATCCCTCTCCATATGGCAGTTCTATGCCACCTGTATTTAGTCCCTTTTTTTGTTTATTGTGATCTTTTACATATTGACTTTAATGATTCCCTGTTTTGAGTGTTTTTTTTTTAATTTGTTTTTGTGATTTCCCTATTTGAGTTGATATCAGGATGTTCTGTTCTGTGACCTTGTGGTGTGCTGGTATCTTATATTATTGGTTTTCTGACCAAACAATTTCCTTTAGTGTTTCTTGTAACTTTGGTTTGGTTTTTGCAAATTCTCTAAACTTGTGTTTATCTGTAAATATCTTAATTTCGCCTTCATATTTCAGAGAGAGTTTTGCTGGATATATGATCCTTGGCTGGCAGTTTTTCTCCTTCAGTTTTCTGTATATGTCATCCCATTGCCTTCTTGCCTGCATGGTTTCTGCTGAGTAGTCTAAACTTATTGATTCTCCCTTGTAGGAGACCTTTTCTCCCTGGCTGCTTGTAAAATTTTCTCTTTATCTTTGGTTTTGGCAAGTTTGATGATAATATGTCTTGGTGTTTTTCTTTTTGGATCAATCTTAAATGGGGTTCGATGAGCATCTTGGATAGATATCCTTTCGTCTTTCATGATGTCAGGGAAGTTTTCTGCCAGCAGATCTTCAAGTATTCTCTCTGTGTTTTCTGTTATCCCTCCCTGTTCTGGGACTCCAATCACATGCAAGTTATCTTTCTTGATAGAGTCCCACATGATTCTTAGGGTTTCTTCAATTTTTTAAATTCTTTTGTTTGATTTTTTTCAGCTATGTTGGTGTTAATTCCCTGGTCCTCCCGATTCCCCACTCTGCGTTCTAATTGCTCAAGTCTGCTCCTCTGACTTCCTATTGCATTGTCTAATTCTGTAATTTTATTGTTAATCTTTTGGATTCCTGAATGCTGTCTCTCTATGGATTCTTGCAACTTATTGATTTTTCTACTATGTTCTTGAATAATCTTTTTTAGTTCTTCAACTTCTCTATTGGTGTATTCTTTGGCTTTTTCTGTAGCTTGCCTTATTGCATTTCTGACGTCATCCCTGATGTCTTGAAGCATTCTGTAAATTAGTTTTTTATGTTCTGTATCTGATAATTCCAGGATTGTATCTTCATTTGGGAAAGATTTTTGATTCTTTAGTTTGGGGGGTTGTAGAAGCAGTCATGGTCTGCTTCTTTATGTGGTTTGATATCGACTGCTGTCTCCGAGCCATCACTAAGATATTGTAGTGATTTATTCTATATTTGCTCACTCTTATCTCGTTTTGTTTTCTTTCAGTATTCGCAGATGGGCTACTAGATTGCGCTGTCTTGATTGTTGTAGCCCTTGACTCACTTATGACCTATTTCTAGCTGGTTTGGGCTGTTACCAGATGTATAAGCATAAGAGTCCATTCACTATTCTTGAGTGGAATCTGATTTTGGGTCATGAAGCGTGTCATGCAGACTGTCACCTATCCACCTTGAGAAGTAGTGGTGATAGTTGTGTGCACCAGATTCTAGTAGCAGATGGGGTTCACACTCCAGAGGGGGCAGGATGCTGACAGGCTTCCCCCAAGTGTCAGTGAGGTAGGTGTGTCTCTATTCCTAAGGCACCTTGGTGGGTGGGCTCTGCAGCTGTACCTTAGGCCCCCAGTGTAAATACCTCTACAGATTGGTAGGTGTCACCCTCCTTAGACCCCTAAGGCAGGAGGCTAGGTGGTCTGGGGGCAGCTTCAGCCCTCAGTTCCCTGTTGTGGGTCAGTGAGGACTCTGTTGAATAAGCAGAGATATCAGACCTGGGAAACTTGTCTTTCCAGTAAATCCACTAAAACAAATATAGTCAGATCCCTATCAGAAATGTCTTTGCGTTATAATAGCCACCATGTTCCCTGTAGGGATGAAAGCCAGAGTCTGTGGATCACATATGCTTGGCTGGAGCTGGTTCTGTGTTCTTAGTCCAATTAGGGAAGGATTTTTTGTTCCTGGGTTTTTTTGTGGTTGCTTCTCTCAGGCCAGAAGAATGGGTTAGGAAAAGACCAAAAAAAAAACGAAAAGAAAAACCGCTGAGCAGTTCTCCCTTTGGCTCAGGAAATCCCAATATTAATGAAGCTGCCTGGGAAGGGGAGGGGAGGGTTCAGAAAGACAGGAGAGAGTAGCACCCGGGAATATAGACAAAGTTACTTATCTGGCTTGGGATGACTGTTTTATCTGAAATTCCCGAGGGGCGCGTCATCTGTGTGCGCTGGCTGGGTAGAGATTGCCCCCGAGGGTCAGGCCCACGTTCCGTGCTTGCACTGTCTCAGAAGCCGCGGTCAGTTCCTCTGCTGCCAGTCCAAAGCCCAGCGTCAAGCTTCCCTGGCTGGGACGCTGCACTCCCGGCTCCAAAAACAGTTGCTGCCTCCTGGCAACTTCTCCTCCCGCCAGCCGCGTTGCCGCGCTTCCTGCGCGGACTGGCTGGGCCCCCTCCCGAGGTCAGTTCAGGGGGGTAGCGCTGACGCCCTGTGTTTGCGCCATCACAGGATGCCGTGCTCAGCTCTCCTGTACCCAGTCCAAAGCCCGGCCTCAAGGTTTCTTGACTGGGACGCTGGCTCCAGCCTCCGAAAACAGTTGCTGCTTCCCTGTAGTTGTTCATTATCAGTCTCTGTCACTCAGCTCAACTCTTTAAATCTGTGTTCGTTGGTCAGGGTTCGTAGATTGTCATGTATGTGATCAATTCACTTGTTTTTCCGAGTCTTTGTTGCAAGAGGGATCCGAGGTAGTGTCTACCTAGTCAGCCATCTTGGCCCCCTCCCTATCAAAATGTTTTTACCAATTTGGATGCCCTTTATTTCTTTTTCTTGTCTACTTCCTCTGGCTAGGACCACGAGCACAATGTTGAATAAGAGTGGTGATAAAGGCCATCTGTGCTCAAGGGGAATGCTTTTAGACTCTCTCCATTTAGAATGTTGTTGGCTGTTGGCTTTGTATAGTTGCCTTTTATTATGTTGAGGAATTTCCCTTCTATTTCTATTTTGCTGAGAGCTTTTGTCATGAATATGTGTTGGACTTTGTCAAATATTGTTTCTGTGTCAGTCGATAAGATTGTGTGGTTCTTTTCTTTTTTTTTAATTTATGTGATGGATTACATCGATTGTTTTTCTGATGTTGAACCATCGCTGCATAAAAAAAAAAAAATCCCACTAGGTCATGGTGAATTATTTTTTTGATGTATTGTTAAATTCTGTTGGCTAGAATTTTGTTGAGGATTTTTGTGTCTGTGTTCATGAGGGATATTGGTCTGTAATTTTCTTTTTTGGGGGTGCCTTTACCTGGTTTTGGTGTCAGGGCTTCATAAAATGAGTTTGGGAGTATTTCATCCTTTTCTATGCTCTGAAATACCTCTAGTAGTAGTGGTTTTAATTCTTCTCTAAAAGTTCAATAGAATTCTCCAGTGAAGCCATTAGGGCCAGGGCTTTTCTTTGTTGGGAGTTTTTTAAATACCTTTTCAATCGCTTCTTTTACTGTAGGTTTATTTAGTTTTTCTACTTCTATTTGTGTTAGTTTAGGTAGGTAGTGTGTTTCTGGAAATTTGTCCATTTCCTCTAGGTTTTCACATTTGTTGGATTACAATTTTTCATACTACTCTGTTATCATTCTTTTAATTTCATTTGGGTCTGTTGTGATATGGCCCCTCTCATTACTTATTCAGGTTATTTGCTTCCTCTCCTGTTTTTCTTTTTTCAGTTTGGCCAATGGTTTATTGATTTTGTTGGTCTTCCAAGAATCAGCTTTTGGTCTTGTTAACTCTTTCAGTTGTTTTTCTGTTCTGTGTTTCATTTAATGCTGCTCTAATTTTTATTATTTCCTTTCTTCTGGTGGCCAAGGGCTTCTTTTGCAGCTTTCTATTTGTTCAAGTTGTAGGGATAATTCTTTGATTTTGGCCCTTTGTTCTTTTTGGATGTGTGCATTTATTGCTATGAATTGACCTGTGAGCAGTTTTTGCTGTGTCCCCAAGGGTCTGGCAGGATATGTTTTCATTCTCAATTGATTCTGTGAATTTCTTTATTCTGTCCTTAATTTCATCTACAACCCAGTAATTTTCGAGCAAGGTGTTGTTCAGTTTCCATGTATTTGATTTTTTTTTTTCCTTGCTTTTGCTGTTATTGATTTCTATTTAAGGCTTTATGGTCAGAAAAGATGCTTTGTAATATTTCGATTATTAGGATTCTGTTAAGGCTTGTTTTGTCGCCTAATAAGTCACCTATTCTGGAGAATGTTACTTGGGTGCATTTCAACATTTTTTACATGTACGATTCAGTGGTATTAATTACATTTGTCTTGTGCAACCATCACCATTCCCTGTTTCCAAATTTTCCATCACCTTTAACAGAAGCTTAATGCCTGCCCCTAAGCATTGACTCCCGCTACCCTCCCACGTTAGTGAATTTTGTCACTTGGACATATTTCTTCACTGAGATAGTTAGTGACCTTGTATTTCAAATAATATTACTCTTTTAACCAATTGTTTTTAGATTTGCTGTAAAATATCTGTTAACTTTAGAGCCTATCACAGCACAATAGAATAGCATTAAAAAAAAAAGATTTCATAATATGAATCAATTCACAGAATAAGAAAAGGAGATAGTATGGTGTTCCTATAAGATATCCCATTAAAAACACTGATGCAGCAAAGGGCCTAGGATAGCACCTGTCATGTGCAAATGTTCAGTAAGTACGTGAGAATGTACTCAGCTTATTGCTGTCTGAATAAAAACAGGCGTAAGTTAGAATAATTTTACTTCAGAAGCAGTCGTGGCCATCTTACCTCTTTATTTCCTATGCCCTTTCCCTAGGCTTCTTCATTCTGTGCTGTAAACCTTTGTTCTCTGATTTCTCCTTTACGTTTTTAGATTTCTTGCCATAGAACCTCCTTTCATTGAAAGGTAATGTAGATACACCTCTAATAAGGATAATACATTTGGCGTTCTCGCCATGACTGCAGACCTGTGTTTAGCAACAGACGGGGGAAAACTAGCCCACTCGCTCTAATTCAATCTCAGCTCTTAATTTTGGGAAATTAATTTTTAAAAAATATTCACTAGGTTAGAAAACTTTAGCTGTTGACCTAGAGATATGTTTTTCTTTTGAGAGTTCCATATATATTTCCACTGAGGTGAGTATGAACTACCCAAGTGTGAGAAAGTATTTTTCACCAGCTGATAAATTTTCTAATAAATTTCTAACATTCCTTTTCTGAGCCCAGATAATTTTAGACCTATTTTTGAGAGAAAAAGAAAAATTTATACCTTAAATGATTCTCATAAAAACAGCTACTCTGACCTACTGTAGAATTTGGCTTATGAATAAATAAATTATCAATTGTACTAATAGTATTTATATTACTGACTTAAACAGATGTGTTCTAAATAAACAATAATTACGAATACATTTGCCAAGGATTTTATGTGCTAGGTACTCTGCTGATTGTATTCAGGCATTTTTTTCTTTGATTCATACAAGAATGCTATTGCATGCTTGTTTATAGATGGGGAGTCTTAGGCTCAGGAAGTTTAAATGATTCTCCCAATGGCACCTTGTTAGCATAAGTACTGGGATTTCCCCAGGCCTTTTTTTTTTCTGACTCCAGAACCTGTATCCTTAGCCATTATACGCTGATGCCTTTTGCACAGCACAGAGAGAGATGCGGCATTTCCTCATGGATTCATAAATACTGTATGTCAATTTAAAGGGTGGCCCTTATCCGATTTTAAAATTAAAATTGTATTCATGTAGGTGGAATTTTGCCTTGGCTTTATTCATTTATTTTTTTTTATGTTAAGGAATGTATTTGTTTGGCCAACCTTTCTTGATGGTTTTTAGTTTCATGTGAGGATCATGAGGAAAAAAATCACAACTGTATATCAGAATAATTTAGTTATTATGTATAAAAGCCATAAAACTATTTGAAAAAAAAAGTGAAATTATGATTTCCTTGGCAGGCTTAACTTGGGTTTTTTACAGCACATATTAAAGCATAAATTTAACATCAGTTACCATCATGGAAAATACCAGGAGTGCACAAAGAGGACTGTCTTCAGTTGCTATAGGAACCATTTGCTCTTGAAAATTGTGAGTGGTTAAAATCATATCCATTATTGTTTTAGGCAGTATATAGCCATAGATATGATATAATATTAAACATTCAGACTTAAACCATTGAAAGCCTTGGAAGCATATACCACGTTACTTAATATGATTTTGAACTACTGTAATTTTAAGGTAAAGATTTGTTTTATAGTGATGAAACCATCTTACATGTCGAGGGAGATTCTGGGAGAAACTAATTGATTAATATCACCTGTGCTTTGTGATAGTGCCTCACTCAGTCAACAAAGATGTAAGGAGCTGGTACTTCATCGGGGACACAGCAGAAGAAGCCCACGCAGCAGTGGGGCACCTTCTCCAGGTCTACAGCTGCCTAAGGGTCGCTGGTCTGGGATTGCAAATTGTACTTTGAAAACTGAAAAATTTAACATGTTCGCTCTTGAGGGCAGAAGAGAAAAGCATCAGCTGCTAGTCTTAATGGCTGTTTGCTTTGGTCTCAACCATAATCCTGTGAAGGCATTTGCTCTATCTTTTCTCATATTCATCAGATGGTTCCTTTGTTTCTCTGCTTCCATGTGTCTCAGGCTTGGCTATTGGAAGGCAGGCAGAGATGGCCACTGCTCTGGAATTTCTCCAATTGAAGGCTGAGAATACATGCCTTGGAGTGAGGGGCCTGGGACATTTGGACACTGTCAGGGCCCCTGGTTTTTTTTTTTCCTCTTCTGTCTCTTCTTTTGGGAAGGGTGGGAGGGCAGGAAATGGGAAAAGTTTTAGCCAGAATGCTTATATATCTGTATCAGGTGGCCCTGGAAGGCCTAGAAGCTTTTCAATCTGGCGATTTAGAAATATGGACCCAGAAAAGAGAAAGGAAAGTTTATGTAGGCCTTTTCCTGGGATGGAAAAAAAAATTGACCACTTTAAAAGGGTTTTAATTTAGAAAGTTTCTTAAATTTCGTAGAAATAGCATGGAGAGCAAATCCTGCTTCCTCTGCTCCTGGTGCAGCAGGTTTGCGAAGAAGCTTTAGGCTCTTCTAGCCTGCACACGGCAGCAGCCAGGGATTCCAACAGAGAATCAGCCTTGAAATGGTAAAGCAGGTCACCGTTCTCTTCTGCATCGCTCCCACTTACAAAGTGCCATCCTTCCTTCTATTCATTCAAAGGAAAGGGCATTGGCTGTGGTCCATGTGTAACAGGATTGTGCTTGTCTCTGTCACAGAAACTGGTGTCCAGTAAACACAAAGGTAAAGTGACACACTAATGGAGCTTCTATTTACTTTTAAGAGTAGGAAGCCAATAATTGCCTTTATTCAAGAAATTTATATTATCTGTTTTTATGTTCTAGGTGTATATGATATTACATAGATGTTGCTGCAAGACAGAGCCAGTACCTCATGGATGTGGCTCACCTTTGCCAAACTGCTTTCTCTCTTCTTTTGGGATGGTACCTTTAACATATAAATGGCCTGATTATTTTTGCAGGAAGTGAATGACACCTAGATAAAATGGCTTCTTGATCAGTGTAGCACTGAAATATTTATTAGGCAGCAACAGAACCATCTGTTTTCCTAGGAAAATGATCATAGTTAAATTAGTCACTTAAAAGTACAAAAATTATTTGCCAATTGCTTCTTTACAGAATTTTTTTTAACTTATATTATGGAAACTGTAGCCATATATAGAGGTAGTTGTTGTTAGTTACCATCCGGTCAGCCCCCGGCTGATGGTGAACCTGTGCACAGTGGGATCAGACTGTTGTGACCCTTGGAAGGAGATCACCAGGCCTTTCTTCCTGGCCAGTCTTAGCCTGGAAGCTCTGCTGAAACCTGTTCAACATGACAACACCATGCACCTCTAGCAGATGGGTGATAACTGCCCTTGAGGCGCATGACAGTGAACTTAATACACTCATTGTCCGGCTTCGACAGTTAACACTATATGGCCAGTTCATTCGTCTCTGTTCCCATCTGCCCCCGCCTCTGATTATTTTGAAGCAATCTCAGACGTCATGTCATTTAACCTCTAAGTGTTTTAGCATGTTTCTGTAAAGCAGGGGTCAGCCCAGTTTTTCTAAAAGGGCCAGATGGAGATATTTTAGGCTTCGAGGGCCGACAATCTTTACCATAACTACTCAGGTCTGCCGATGCAGTGCAAAAACAAATGTAGACAACGTGTAAATAAATGAGCCTTGCTGTTTTCATGACAACTTTATTTATGAACACTTACATTAGAATTTCATGTGATTTTCATTGTCGCAAATCACTATTCTTATTTTGATTTTATCAACTGTTTAAAAATGTAAAAACCATCCTTAGTTTGCAGGTTGTATGAATTGGGCAGCGAGCCAGATTTAGCCCACAGGCTGTGGTTGACCAACTCCTGTCCGAAAAGATAAGAGCCTTTAAAAGAAAAACTCACTGTGTAAGCGCAAGAGAAGTAGATCATCGGTGTTCAGATTCCCTTGACCGCCTTATACTGCTATTTCTTCTATCAGTTTCTTTGAATTGGGATATAAATCAGGTTCACACTTTGCAATTGGATGATGCGTCTCCTAAGTTCTTTGTATCTTTAGGTTCTCCATTTAATCCCCTTACCCCATTTTGTGGTGGTGGTTATTGTCGTTAAAACTGTTTTTATCCTGTAGTTTCCCACATTTGGGGTTTTGCTTGTTGGCTTCTCGTAGTTTCATTTAACATGTTCTTCTGACTATTGTGTATCTTACATATTTGTCTACTTTTGTGATGTTATTAGCCGTTGATGATGATTACCTAGATTCATTAATTCAGTAGGAGTTCCAGAACGGTGGCATGTCAGTCCTGTTAGTCCTTCTTTGTTCAGTTGCTGGAATACTCTAAAAGGAAAGACTCTTCCTTGTCACCTGTTTGGTTACCCATATGTATAAACCATACAAGGAAGATAATATAAATGCTTGAAACTTCATTTAAAGATAAAATATATCCTAAGTTCATACTCATAATTCCAATTCAAAGTCAAGACTACAAGGTTTTCACCCTCTTTTTTCTTACGTCATTTTCTTCTTTCAACTATGTTTTCAGAAAGATTTATATATATCTTAAGGAACACTGAGTGGGGAAAAATAATGTTTTTGGTCAGCCACATTTATGACTGGCGTAGTCTTGGATCACAAATGAATGGTCATGAGTCATCGCTCTCAGCTTAGAGTACCATAATTATAGTTTTGAAGCAAATGGGGTCAGGCACTAGCCTTTTAAACCAAACCTTCAATCTAATAGGAAATATCAATGTTGGGCATCCTAGTTTCATGTGGTTAGGTTAATCCAGTCAGCAATTGGAGATTTGACTTTAAGGCTAACAGCTTCTGATTTTAATGGCATTTCTAATTACTGCGTATGTTATGTATGTCCTATATTATTTGGATGAACATCTGAATAAAATTTAAACAAAGGCTGGTTAAATAACGTTATTCAGATATTACAAATACCTAATGAAATGAGCTGTGTCTAAATACCAGAATGAGGTTATAAATGTCCATAATCATTCTACTTCGGCCTGCCTATATGATGTTTAAATAATATGATATCCCTTTGGGTGTCTATATTACATTGGCTATCTGCATATCCATTAGCCAATGAAAGTATCCTGTTCAATACGTATTGATAGTATAATGATGTAATTAAGAACTGCTGACTCTAATATTTCAAATTGGTAAATATTTAAATTAAGTTAGTTATGGTTTAGAAACACAAAGGTCAGCACTCTATTAATTTTTATTTAAAATAAAAATATGGCCCTAGAAAGCAGTTTTGTTGAGGTATTGTCCTGGAAGATTTTATCTGAAGAACAGATAAAGAAATGCTTGGGTTTGTCATGCATAAACTCGTTTAGTTTATTGCAAGCTAGCCATGGCAAGGCACGCGAGTAAGACCTCGAGATATTCCTTTAGCATTGGAGAATCACAATTAACAATTATAATGGTAGTTTAAATGTTAGAGTCCAAATCCTTAGACCTCAGGCTTTTACCTTTAATGCGTGGTCTTACAAGGAGGAGACTTGACCACCCCTTGAACTCAGAGGAGGTCCCCTGTATCTAGGATCCAAGGTCAATTGAGATGAGCAGTGTCTCAGCAGGCTTCTCGTCTTCAGATGGAAAGTGAGAGAGACCTTTCACTTCTGTCTTCTCTGAAAAAGAGCAGAAATCCATGTGTTTATATACTCTGTGTGCTGTCATGTTAAATTATAATTGGTATGTTTTATTGCCAGTCAAGGGCATTGTTGTATGACATGTTTGTGTTTTGCTAATTTATATTATGCTTTATTGCCAATTAAGGAATTGTTGTACGACATATTTTCAATGGCATAGTATCAACGTTGGACACCTTAGTTTGATATGGCTGAGATAATCCAGTCAACGATTGGAGATTTGACTTTTAGGCTAACAGCTTCTAATTTCAATGACATATCTAATTATTGCATATATTACGTATATCCTATATTATTTGGATGAATGTCTGAATAAAATTTAAACAAAGCTGGTTAAATAACATTTTAAGGGCAAGCTAATTAATTAAAAAATGTTGGGAATTGTTTGGTGACGTATTTGTTTTGCTAATTTATAGAGATTTGATTAATGTCGCTTTCCATTATCACAGAGTGCAGGTGCACAGACCAATTAGGAAAGTTATTTACGACCTGCTTCACATACTTCTGTTATCTTATATTCAAGATTAGAACAACTTTCTAGTGACTTACTTTTAATGGTTAAAGAGCATTATAGAAATATATGTTTTTAATTCTAAGTTCAGAAATTCTCTATTTAGAACTTCACATTATAAATGACTTAAATGTAGGTGTTGAAAAGCACTATAAAAGCATCACAACAATGTAAAAAGCATTGTAGAAGCATACGTCATAGGAACTTACACATGTGTGTTTTAAGAACATTGCAGAAGCAGATGTGACTTGAGAGCATACAGAAAGTCCATAACAGATATTCAATTAGTACTGGATTTTTAATACATAGGATATTTTAAACAGAATTACTCCAGGCTCTCCTGAAATTATTAGTGATTGCCAGCAGTAAGAATTTCCATCATTACCTTACAAATGGGCATATTTGAAAGTGGGATAATAGGGACTGTTTCCCCTGTTGAATAAATGGGAGTGCAGTTTAATCCCCACTTGGGTGCCTGAGGAAGGGTAGCTGGGCCATAGCTCCTCTAAGCCTGTGTGCTCAGAGCAGTGCCAAAATGCCTGAGATTGATTCATTTACTCCAAGTACCGCTAACTTCCCAGACCTCAATTTCTTTCAATCATTGCCCTGATTATTGCGAAACTATTTCTGAAAGACTTAATATGTATCTTTTTGCTGGTAAATTACTGCTCATTTAGAAGTCCTATAGTTAGTCCATTGCATAAGGAAGGTTGTGAGTCTAATTTAAATAACCACCAGTACTTCTTTTTCCAGCTTGCTCAAATTGAAGTATATGCACGCTTAAAGATCCTGTCGCTTTTGTAAAGAGCTGTATTTAACCCGCTAAGATCACTTCATCTTGAGCACGCTCATTACGGTGGTTTCATTAAGTCAGCAAAAGCTGGGTCAGCAATTTCCTTAACAGCCCAGATTCAGTCACCCTGCTTTGCATCAAATGTAGGGCTCTTTGTCCCAACACTCGTGTGCCAGGCTCTTTCTCACCATGAACTCTAATCTTTTAAAGAACAGCCTGAAAGCCCATCCTTGGTTATTTCTCCTTCCGTAATCCTATTAAGAATGTAGAGCTCAGGTCCTTGGCAAGACTACCTCTTCTAACTCGGAAAATTGGGAGAAAACTGGGTGACAAATTCATCTCTACCCACCGTACACTTTCATCTTTTTTGTTTTGCTGGAATAACAAAAAAGACTCCAGGTGACGCAATAGCTGAGCACTCAGCTGCCAACTGAAAGGTCAATGGTTTGGACACACCAATGGCTCTGTGAGAGAGAAGACCTGGTGATCTGCTTCTGTAAAGATTACAGCCTAGAAAACCCTATGGGGCTGTTGTTCTTTATCCTATAGGGTCGCTATGAATTGGAATCAACTGATGTCACACAGCAACAGCAACAGAATAAGGAGGCTCCCCATTGGTGCCTAGATGCTCAGACATGGTCCTCCTGGTCCTCTTGGTCATGGAGGGAAGGCAGAGGGAAAAGGACCTACGTAACTGTCCGCACCTCTCCTTTGTTGGAGAAGTTGGTACTGCCCACTCTTTACTGGCCTTCCCAATTTAATTCTGACTTGAGGAAAGGAATCTGATGGTCAAACCAAAAAATCATACCAAACCCGTTGCTGTTGAGTCAATTCTGACTCATAGCAACCCTACAGGACAGAGTAAAAGTGCCCCATAGGGTTTCCAAGGAGCGCCTGGTAGATTTGAACTGCCAACCTTTTGTTAGCGGCCGTAGCCCTTAACCACTATGCCACCAGGGTTTCCTGATGATCTAAAGGCATCTTAAAAATAAACTTGTTTAGTCACACGTTCAGTGCATAAATTTCTTAATACCATCAGCAAGCCTCCCAGGCGTGGTTTTCCTGCTAGAGATACAACCAGAAATCAGACAGTGATCCTGCCTTTGTGGAGCTTGTAGTCTAGGAGGGGGAGATAGATGACGAGTGTAAGAAACAAGTGATTTACAGGGAATGTTATAAAGTGATCAGTATTATTCCAAAAGGAAAAGCTAGGGAAAGATAGTATCAGGAGTGCCGGATAAGGGCTTGTGGACTTTTAAACAGAGGGGTCAGGCTAGGCCTCACAGAGAACATATATGGGCCATGACCTGGAGGAGGTGAAGGTGTCAGGTCTGCTGATAATCTGGGGGGAGCATCCCAGGAAGAGGATCGTAGCGGCCCCCAGGAGGGAGCATACCGGAGTGGTGAAGAAAGAGCAAGGAGCCCACCGTGGGCTCTCTTCCCCTCTCTCACATGCGCACAGTTGTTTTGAGGCCATTCCATCATTTCTCCTCCACTCACTCGGATATGAATTGTCCCTCTATGCATGTGATTTGGTAATTGAGCTAACATAGAACCTCATGTCACTGCCTGACCTGAAAGATACGTCAGCATCACGAAACAAGGAGAGTGTTATTAAGGTATGAACATCAGGATTTCAAAGGAAAAGAATAACTCATGTCTCTAAGGAGAGGGCCTTCTCTTTCATTTGTAATTCTGTCTTTCCCTCACCGGCGGACGGCAGTTGGTCCGTGCCCATTTCTGCGACTCTCGCCGTCCTGGTCTTCCTTGGACCCGCCGTCTCTCTCCTGTCTCTTCTCCCAGCTTTTCTCCATGCTGTTTTTAATTTCTGTCTTTACTTGCCCTTTTTTCCTTTTTCTTCCTTTTACTTTTCCAGTCTTCCATCTCTCTCTCCATTTGTTTTCCTGCCTCCTCCAGTCTTTCCTTCTTGGCTGGTGTGCTGCTCGTTTTCGTCATGTTAAATGAATCCATAAGAGTTCCCAGTCTCTAGGCAGCTATTCCAGCTTAGAAATTCCAAAGTGCGATTTTTGTCACTCATGAAATTACTGAAAATCCATAAATTGAAATGATATGCGTCTGTGTGATTAATCTTATAGATATTTAAATATTGCCATTTGTCCCTAATTCTAAGTATACATTTTAGAAGTACTGCATGCTCTTCAGTTAGATCATCTTAACCAAACCAACCCCATGGTCATCGAGTGAGTTCTCACTCACAGCGACCCTATAGGACAGAGTAGAACTGCCGTATAGGGTTTCCAAGGAGTGGCTGGTGGATTTGAACTGCCAACCTTTTGGTTAGCAGCTGAGCTTTTAACCACTGTGCCACCAGGGCCCCAAATCATCTTAAGCACACTTAATATTACCGAAATTGGTTTGTATGTTAGTGTATCTTTGTCCTGTGGAAAAGAGGCCAGTGTAGACTGCGTCTCAGTAAACGATATTAAAAACATAAAACATGTAGCTAATTTGAAAACATTGTCTAATAAGAAAATAACTCATTCCGTTACAGCTGTGGATACCACAAAAATAAATAGAATAGAAATATGTCTCTTAATACTCGCCTCTTACCCAAGGTGCGGTTTTTATATATATATATAGCCTACTGTTTTTAACATATTAGTGCAAAAAAGGTCAGTGATGTAGGCCAGTTCTCTCTCCTGAGCTTGGGTGTTTGTAATATTCAAAAGGAGCTAGAAACTAACTTGATTTTAGGAGCCATTTAAACACTCTCTAAAAAGCAGGTAGTTGTCAATAAATGCCCTCAGAAGGGCTTTTTATATCATTCGTCCCAAACCCTTAAACATTTTCATTTTCTTTGACCTAATGGTTTTAATTTTTAGAACCTATTCCCAGGAAATAGTTATTATGCTAACATCATTTACAGTGGTGAAAAATAAAAATAATTCAAATGTATAGCAACAGGGAAATATTTACATAAAAAGGACTACTGCCATGAAGTAGAAAACATTAAAAAACATGAACATGTTTATGAAAACTATTTTATGATATGAAAAATTTAGCAGATATCATATGGAGTTTAAATAAATATACAAAACCTTATATGTGTTTGGGATTACCATTTTAAGATATGCTAACGTTAAACTCATGTATAATACAGATACGCTAAAATAGCAATAGCACTTATCTCTAAGCGATGGGATTAGGTGTTGTTTTTAAAATACCTGTATTTTTATTTTTGTAATTAAAGAAAACTTTTGTGCAGTAAGAATGTGAATTAAAAATAAACAAACAAAAAAACTCTTGTCTGTAAGAGTGTATTTTTTGCAGCTCTTCACACCATGCAAGGATACCAATGTGCCCTGACCTTGTAGCCATCTCTAAGGTTCTACCATCCGCATGGTTTATCGCACCTCCGTGCCTGACTCAATAAAGCCTCTCTGTTGTACGCTCGTCTTCTGTCTCTGCCTGGACACAGCACATCTGTTTGTCTCATTTTTGCTCTCATTCCACTCACCAAGCACATTTTACCTACTCATCACAAATTTTTTAACTTGCACTGTGAGTTCTTTTAGGGAAGTCTTCAAATGTAAGTGCAAAAGCCAGAATTTTATGCTGTTGAGCTGCAGTGTCGGTGATGACTTGGCTAGAACACTTGCTAGTGTGTAAGATCCAACCCATCTGTCAAGATTTGCCTTGAGGCTTTCCCAGACCAGGATGCACTGGTATTGAATTACTTCAAAATGACACAGACCTTTCCTTCACACTGATGGTCATTGTATTGGTTTCCTGTTGCTGCTGTAAAAAATTACCACAAACTTAGTGGCTTAAAACAACATGAATTTATCATCTTACCGTTTTGGACTTTGCACATGTCATTATAATACTTGAGAACACACTTGATGTTTCTCAAGCTGAAAGAACTGAAGAAAAAATTCAAGCCTCGAGTTGCAATAGTGCGGGATTCTATGGGAAAAATATTAAACAATGCCAGAAGCATCAAAAGAAGATGGAAGGAATACAAAGAGTCATTATACCAAAAAGAACTAGTTGGCGTTCAACCATTTCAAGAGGTAGCATATGATCAGGAACTGATGGTATTGAAGGAAGAAGTCCAAGCTGCACTGAAGGCATTGGAGAAAAACTAGGCTCTGGGAATTGATGGCGTATCTATTGAGATGTTTCAACAAATGGATGAGGCGCTGGGAGTGCTCACTTGTCTATGCCAAGAAATTTGGAAGACAGCTACCTGACAAACCTACTGGAAGAGATCCATATTTATGCCTATTCCCAAGAAGGGTGATCCAACCGAATGCAGAGATTATCAAACAATATCATATACAAGCAAAATTTTGCTGAGGATCATTCAAAAGCAGCTGCAGCAGCACATCGTCAGGGAGCTGCTAGAAATTCAGGCCAGATTCAGAAAAGGACGTGGAACCAGGGATATCATTGCTGATGTCAGAAGGATCCTGGCTGAAAGCAGAGAACACCAGAAGGATGTTTACCTGTGTTTTATTGACTGTGCAAAGACATTCAACCGTGTAGATCATAACAAATTATGGATAATGTTGCAGAGAATGGGCATTCTAGAACACTTAATTGTGCTCATGGGGAACCTGTATCAAGAGGCACAGAACAAGTGGTTTAAAGTCAGGAAAGGTGTGTGTCAAGGTTGTATCCTTTTACTATATTCAGTCTGTACGGTGAGCAGAAGATCCAAGAAGCTGGACTAAACAAAGAAGAATGGGGCATCAGGATTGGAGGAAGACTCATTAACAACCTGCGTTATGCAGATGACACAACCTTGCTTGATGAAAGTGAAGAGGACTTGAAGCACTTACTGATGAAGATCAAAGACCACAGCCTTCAGTATGGATTGCACCTCAACATAAAGAAAACAAAAATCCTCACAACTGGACAAATAAGCCACACCATGATGAAAGGAGAAAAGATTGAAGTTGTCAAGGATTTCATTTTACTTGCATCCACAGTCAACACCCATGGAAGCAGCAGTCAAGAAATCAAAAGACACATTGCATTGGGTAAATCTGCTGCAAAGGACCTCTTTAAAGTGTTGAAAAGCAAAGATGTCACCTTGAAGACTAAGGTGCACCCGACCCAAGCCATAGTATTTTCAGTCACATCATATGCATGTGAAAGCTGGACAATGAATAAGGAAGACTGAAGAAGAATTGATGCCTTTGAATTGTGGTGTTGGCAAAGAATATTGAATATACCGTGGACTGCTTAAAGAACGAACAAATTTGTCTTAGAAGAACTACAACCAGAATGCTCCTTAGAAGCAAGGATGGCTAGACTGTGTCTTACATACTTTGGACATGTTGTCAGGAGGGATCAGTCTCTGGAGAAGGACATCATGCTTGGCAGAGTACAGCATCAGCAGAAAAGAGGAAGACTCTGAATGGGATGGATTGATACAGTAGCTGCAACAATGGGCTTAAGCATAACAACGATTGTGAGGATGGCACAGGACTGGGCAGTGTTTCATTCTGTGGTATGTAGGGTTGCTATGAGTTAGAACTGATTTGATGGGACCTAACAACAACAACAACTGTTTTGGAGATCAGAAGTCCTTAAATCAAGGTGTCAGCAGAATTGCACTCCCTTGGGAGGTGCTATACCCACCAAAAACCCACTGTCGTCGAGTTGATCCCGACTCGGAAGGCTCTATAGAAGAATCGATTCCCTTGCCTTTTCCAGCTTTGGGAGACTGCCGGCCTTTCTTGGCCCTGGCCCCTTCCTCCATCTTCAAAGCACATCCCTCCAGCCTCTAATACCATCATCGCATCTCCTTCTTCTGCATTGAACCTCCTGCCTTCCTCTTACAAGGGTTGGAACCGCTGGATAATCCACAATCATCTCCCCATCTCAAGATCCTCAATCACACCTGCAGAGTCTCTTTTGCTACACGAGGTAGCGTAGTTGCAGGTTCCAGCGACTAGCGTGTGGACATCTTTGAGGGCCTGGTATTCTGCCTACAACAGTCATGATGGATCTGGGCAATGTTGTGGACTAAAGGACTCAGAGAACCTCTAAAATAGCCTTTTACTTTCCTGACTGCTTAGCTCTGTGGTTTTAGGGCATGGAGTACAAACCTGTTAATTTAACAAAATCTCATTTTTACTATGGAACAGTTTTTCCACTGAAACTGTGATTTCTAGAGTCAGCAAAGATTTATTGAGTCCTATTTACTGTGCACTTGGCTATACAAAACGGGTAAGATATTACCTCCGACCTTGAGGACCTTATAGTCTGTTAGAGGAGAGAGAGATTACTACAGAAGAATATACTTTTTGTTGATTTTGTTTTCTAAATATGTTTGGAGTCCTTTCTGACCTCGTGGTCATTCCTCTTTTGCCATCTGTTACTGTGAGATCTGAAAAAAACATTGACCCCAGTTGGACTACCACACCTTTTCCTTCAGTCCATTTCGGTATTTACAGATGAGTTCACATCACTCCTTTGCCTCAGATTCCTTCCGTTCCTTGGCATCAGGATAAACTGTATTCCTCAACCTGTCATGTTCCTTGGTGTGGTCTGTCTTCTGCTTATTTTTATTCCTCGTCACTGCCATCCCTGGGAGTACTGCTCTAGCTGTGTGGAAGAAAGTGTGCTTGCTCTGTAGTTGATGCTGTCTCGGCTCTTGACCCTTGCAAGGCTCTTCTCTCTTCACTTCTCTTCCTTTACTGTCTAGCAGACTCCTGTGCCCCCTTCAGTTCTTGGCTCTCATACTGCTTCCTAGAAAGCCTGTTTTGACTGCCATTCTCCAGCTAGATTCCCTTTTCCAGTGTTCGCTAGGTTAGGTAGTTCATACTCTCTAGTGTCATTATTGCCTACTTGTCTCTTTTTCTAGCCAGACTGAATTCAGCTTAGGTAAGGGATTGTTCTTTTAACTCTCCGCTCCTGCATATGAAGAGTGTGTGTTTCACAGAAGATGTTCACTAAGTGTTGGTTGAATGAATGCTTGAAGCTATGCACATGTGAATGATTTAATATGAAATGACTTGCAGACTTTGAGCAAGACTTACAAATTCTGTGTGCCTGTATGGATTCTAAACTAATTGCCAGTTAGCTACTTGGTTTGTCCTTTCTACTTGCAAAATTTTCATAATGAGGCCAAATCCAGCTTTCTGTGTGGTTAAATACATGGGATTGAAAAAAAAAAGAAGTTTATTCCTGAGAGTTAAATATGAGTCATTAGAGTCATGTAGATTTGCTAGTTTGAGGTGGGATGTGTTTGATAGGATAAATCTGTGGCATGAAGACATAGTCGTTCTGAAGTAATGTTCTTTTCTCTCTCACTCTCTCTATGCAGATCTTTTTAAGGAGCTTTTCTTAAACTTGAGTGCAGTCTTGAATAGTTGTGAGAGACCAATAAGTGCATAATTTAAAATTCTTTTGAATAAACAGTCTTTTGAGATAGGCTTATTCTATTAGGAAAAATATTTCAGGATTACTGTAGAAGGATATTCCTGGCTTCATGCCATAAATACATACATACATAAATAGACCTAAAGTCTTTTTAACTTTTTTCAGTCGTTGAGGTTAAAGAAACCAAATACTTACAGATGTGAAACCTGCCTTTCATTAGGGTTTGCTTCTTTTCCCTCAAAGACCAGAGATTAGATTTTTCTGTTTGAGAAAGATTTAATTTTATAAAGTAGTAAGGCTATTTTTTTTTTAAGGCTAAGGCTAAGGTTATTACTTAAACTTAAAATTTGATTATTTATTTGGGGAAGAAAATGGGGGACTGAATGTATGAAATACAGCGAGGAACATTCCACCTATTACATTAATTAATAATGCTAGTTTTTGTTGTTTGTTTTGATTTTTAACCTCGTGATGTTCTCTGTCAGACCGAATTTAGGAGATTTAGTAGGAATAAACCCATATATGACGTATATGGGTGTATATATTCTGATTTATAACCTTTTAAGCAATTAACAAAGCTATTTTGGCAGATGATACTAAGATACCGTTGATGGAACTCTTCTTCCTTACTTCTGACATTTCCTTCCATGTGGAAGGGACTCTGCTAGTGAAACCCTCCTGACTGCCCTCTCACTTCCTGAAAGCTTTGGGTGTGCACAGCCCAGCCCCTTCCTCTTTGGGGGAACTAGTTGCTGTAGGAACCCTGTTTCTCCATCCTGTGAGTTTTATGGTGTACCCTAACAGATGGGGAGGCCTTGTGGTATTCTAGTGCGGCCTGTGACTGGGTGTGTGTGTGTTTAATTTGGGGCTCGGTATTATGTTTTTTTTTTTTTTTTATTATGAAGTACATTGTTACTGCAGACAAAAGCCATATCCTGCACTCTCAGCTTTGTCAGTGTTAAAGGTGACATCTTGTTGGTCTGCCTGCCCTTCTCCTTGAGTTGTTGCTTAGTAAGTCTGGGGCTCAGGTGGGGATGCGTGGTGCCTTTGTGGGTGCCTTTGTGTATATTCTTTAACTCCTCCCAATGACAGCGTGATGCTGTCATTGAGGTGCATTATCTCCTCTTGGGGTCGCCATGAGTTAGAAGCAACTTAATGACAACTAACAACAACACAGATAGGAAAGTGAGGGTCTAAGAAGAAAAATAATTTTGATTGACTAAGTTAAGTGTGGAGGCCTCTTCAGTCTAATTCCCACACCCGTGCCCGTTAGAATGCGCTGCCAATGAGATATCACAGATAAAAGATTTTAAAGGACTTTGCACAATGTAAATCACTAAATAATACGAGTGAGAGTTACTGTTTTGTAGCAGAGCCTTTTGATACCTATAGATAAAAACTTTTTAATACAGCTTGCAAGTCTTTGAATGCCTGGCTATTTGCCTACATTTGCCGGTTCCACTGACTGCCTTAACTTCATTTAAGACCTTCAGCTTCCTGGGTTGTTTTCCTCTGACTAAAATGCTCTTTCTCTCCTACCCTGCTTGTTTGCCTGGTTAACTCCTACTTACCTTCAGATCTGAGCTCATATGCCTCTTCCTCAGATTAGCTTCCCACAGCCACCATATTTAAAGTGGCCCACATTGTGGTTTCTGCTAGCCATCTAAGCTGTTTGTTCATAACACTGATCATCGTTGGTATAATATGTTCATTCCAAGCCAAAACTTCCACTAGACTGAAGCCCCATAGGCACAAAGCCATTTTTCTTTTGTTCACGACTGTGAGCTGAGTGCCTGACACAGAGACAGCACATGGTTGGGGCCCCCAAAATGATTGCTGGGTGAGTAAACAAATGGACAGTGTGCTTGGCAGCATGCATTAGCCTTAACGGCTTTGTCTATTTTTTCCTGCTTAATACTTACAAATAACATGTTAAAGATAGCCTCTTCCCTCCTAATAATTTAAAATATGTATATACAGAACTGATACCTATAGCCTTCTTTTTGGGCTTTAAACTATAGGAAGCATAGAATAGATTTTCAAGTGCATGTAATAAATCAAAAGCTTACTTAATTTATGGGGGTAGTAAGAGACGAAGCTGTCCCAGTGGTGGAACTGGTGGCGGTGGATCTTGGCTTTTCGTGGTCCTGGGAATAGGGGATGGAGAGAGAAACTTCGCGGTCGTCACATTTCAGTACCAACTGGTATTTATTAAGCATCTACTTCTGCTTTGTCTCATATAGCGAGCAGGAACATCATAAAGCCTGGCCCTAGTCTTCCAGGCCCTCAGCTGGCCTAGTGAGGACTGGCCTGATACAACAGGGAATGCTCTAATACCTAACTTAGGTTTTAAATGTTATTCTGATAAATTGCTTGTTTGTTTATATATAAAACGAGGTCAGTAACAGAGGAGGGTATGAGTTAATTTGGTTTCCTAGCCAAGCATAAAAATAAGAGAAAGTTATTAAAAGACCAAATGTTGATAGTTTGGAAGCAAGATCAAGAATTTTTGCATATGCTTTTCTCCCTCCCCTTGTTGCACTAATTTCCCATAATTAATACTTTGAAGGGGCAAAAAAAACAAGGCGTTTCCACACACTTTAAGTTTGCCTCGTTTGATCCTTCAAGTGTTGAGCGTGGCAGACCCCCAGTGTCCTTGCCTGTGTTCTCAAGGAATGATAACCCGTAAGTGATAAACAATTGAACCAAGGTCTGCACGAAAATAACATCTGTGATATTCTACTGGGAATCTTAGTGTTTCTTCTGTTCTCCCCCGCCCCCCTTTTACGCAGGGCGTTGACGTGCGAGATGCCCCCCTGAAGGAGGTAAAGGTGACTAACTCCCGGCGATTCATAGCTTCCTTTAGTGTCATGAATACGACAAAACGAGATGCTGGAAGGTACCGCTGCATGATTCGCACTGAAGGCGGCGTTGGGATATCAAACTACGCAGAGCTGGTAGTTAAAGGTATTCAATGTGTTTTAAATAGTCTATTAAAACAGATGCCTTAGACAGTTTTTAGTTCATTATTTGTTTAAAGCTCAGACTTATTCTTGTCTGTTTCTGAACAGCAGTTTGGTGACAGGCTGTATTGATGGATCACATTTTAAGTACAAATTTTGCACGTGAGCAGTATATTTGAAAAAGCGTATTTTATTTATGTTGGTTTAGTTGTGCACAAAGAAACGAATGTGCTCTTGGCAAGTTCTACCAACTCTATATACAGAGATTACAACCTATAAGTTTTGTTAAGGTATGAAAATTTCTTACTGATATAAAATCACTTAAAATGCAAATATTCACCAGAGTGTTTATGATAGCAGGGTGGTTAATAAAATGAAGCAGTGCCAGTATAAAAATGTTCAGTGATATTACACAAGCAGTACTGGTAATACTGTGTTAACATTCATAATGCTGCAATTAGCTCTATAACTATATTTTGCATGACTGAAACTTTGAGTCATTTACCTTCAAGAAGGTAGGGAAAGAGAAAAAAAAAAAGCAGAGGAGTAATAGAAATAAGTTCCTTTTAGCTGATTTTATGCCTTTTTTTTTAGTAGCCTGAGGAGTTTATAGTATTGAACTGCTATGGCAGTTTTTCCTCCCAGACAGAATAATTTGACTTTAGATGTATTGTGAGACACTTTTAGACAACTTGTGACAGGCGATTGCTACATCTTCCCAGGAAAACTGAATGATGGCCGCTTTTAATTTTTTTCCCTGCCATTTGTTAAATATGGGACGTAAAATCCATCTGTTCTGGATGGGCTATTACTACAATTCTATCAGCAAGTTTCTCCACGCAAGAGTGTTAAGGATTGCCTGGGTCCAAGTCCCAGAACCCCATATGTGGCCGTGGACCAGTGGCTTAGGTTCTCTGTGCTCCTCATCTATAAAGCAGATATAGTAGTGTTACCTATCTTACAGAGCTATGACAAGAATCAATGAAAAACGTGTGCATACAGTACGTAGAACAGGGCCCAGAGTAGGCAGCCAGTACATGTTAGGGCACGGTGGGCTGAGGATGGTGATGGGCGTGGTTCCTACTCTCTGATCCTCTATGTCAGTGGTCTTCACTCGGAAATTCACACACAACTACCTTGCCATGTTTTAAGAAATGTAAATGCCTGCCCCCAGCCCCCTCCCACTGCCAGGCCTTTATTAAACCAGACTGTCTGGGAACACAGGCTGTGTTATAAAATCCGTAGGTGGTCTGGGCACCTGCGTCTGTGGTGAAGCAAGACCATTAGCATTAAGGTGAATGTCAGTCACACATGGCCTATGAGAGAACACATTTTTCAGTGAGTCTACCTCAAGAATTATTAGTCTGAGGCAATGACTAACATTCAGTATAAGAAAGCACAAAGCAAATAGCTACTTGAATAATATGTTTTACCTCACTGGAATCTCGTATGTTTGGAGTTGTTAAACTTTAACTAGTCTGTCTGGATAAAATCTGCATTTAGGTTTAGTATCTATAACAAAACTAAAAACTACACATGGTAGCACAGCTCCCTGCTGATGACTTTCTGGAAGTGAGGCATCACAGTGAAGAACGTGGACCCTGCTTCACCACCAAGCCCAGCAGAGCAGCCTAGGTGTCCCCACAGCTGAGTTGTTTATTGTTAGGATTATATTTATTTTTTTCTCGGCTTAGTTCTTTGTTATTGCTTTTCCTTTTCTGATTTAAAGTCACTGTAATACTTCCCTGTTCCGGTGAGTGTCCGTGTTACAGAGACAGCATCCTTCACTCATGATCAGTATGATACAAATCTAGAAGCTTCTCTAAGAAGAGTTCATTTGTTGAGTGTCGTAAGTGAATCAGAAGTTTCTGGTCTACCAGGACAAGCATACATGCGAAAAATGAATGGGTTCTCATTCACATTTATACACCAAATTTTTCTATCCTGTAGGGTGGCTATGAGTCAGATTTGCAGGTTTATAACAGTGTAGTGGCATCTTGACTCATTGTGACAAAATGTCCAGGCACCTCTCCCATCTCCGTGCACTGCCACAGCCAGTGACAACTTCCATGCAGCTATGGCTCCAATCTACAATTTGACTTTTCCTCCCTTTGTGATTTTATAGTCATTTTTCCTATAGATTTTGTTTTTGAGAATGAGATAATGTGCTGGGTACTGTAAGTTTAAACCCAAAAACCCAGTTTAATACAGTATTATCTTGAGACAATTGCTTTAAAAGATACAATGACATTTTTAGGCCACCTATATATAATTTAATAATGATTTTATATATGCCATGTAATATTTGGAGGTTTTTTTTAATGCTTTACAAATGAAGCAACTAAAGTCCATGGTTTATAACTTTCTTAAGGTCACACAGTAATTTGATGCCAGCCCCCCAGATGAAACCCAAGTCATTTAGTTGTTAAACTGCCACTCTCATCTTTATTCATATCCACCACCCTTATAGGGTCGCTATGAGTCGGGATCGACTCGACGGCACGGGGTTTGGTTAGTTTTTGGTTTACCACCCTTATAACCAAGGATATAAAAATAGTTCATATAGTCTCCACAGTGCATGTGTGTTTGTGTGTGTATGTGTGTGTGTAGTGGGAGCCTTGGTAGTGCAGTGGTTAAGTGCTCAGCTGCTAACTGAAGAGTTGGCACCTTGAACCCACCAGCCACTTTGCAGGAGAGGGATGTGGCAGTCTGCTTCCGCAAAGGCTAAGCCGTTGCTGCTGAGTTGATTCTGACTCGTAGTGACCCTACAGGACAGAGTCAAACTGCCCCATAGGTTTTCCACGGCTGTAATCTTTACGGAAGCAGACTGCCACATCTTTCTGCTGCAGAAACACCTGGTGAGTAAACCGTGCACCTTTCAGTTAGCAGCCAAGTACCGCACACCAGGGCTCCTTTCCAAAAAGAGTACAACCTTGGAAACCCTATGGGATGGTTTACTGTGACCTGTTGGGTTGCTATGAGTCAGAATCTACTCAATGGCAACAGATTTGGTTTTGGTTTATGTATGTATGGAGCCCATGTGGTGCAATGATTAAGCACTCAGCTGCTAACCAAAATGTCAGTGGTTGGAACCTGCCATGCTCTCCACAGGAGAAAGATGTGGCAGTCTGCTTTCGTAAAGATCTACAGCCTCGGAAATCCTGTGTGTGTGTGTGTGTGTGTGTGTGTGCGTGTGTGCGTGTGTGTGTATGTCTATATAAATAAAACATACATATATCTAAGTATTGATACAGATGTGTAAGTTAGGCATCTGAATGTATATATCAATTGTTCTCATTAGTTTCTGACTCATGGCAACCCCATGTGTGCAGAGAACTGCTCCGCAGGGTTTTCCAGGCTGCAACCTTTTGAAAGCAGATTGCCAGGCCTGTCCTCAGAGGTGCCTCTGAGTGGGTTTGAACCAGCAACCTTTTGACTGATAGTTGAGCGCCTAACCGTTTGTGCCACCCATGGACATCTAGTGTGTGTCCGTTAGATTTATGTGTATGTGTGTAAGTTCTTTCCTTATTGACTTGGTTTTGAATTAGCTCTGTCATATCCTTTCACTTTCCCTTGAATTAAGAAATGTTTTTAATTGCTTTGTATCACTCTGTATAGATTGAGGTCATCCCTCCCTCCCTTCCTTCCTGTCTCCCTTTGGAAAAATTTATCCAAAACTTAAATATTGACTTATGCATATGCTGATTCCTCTGTAACCCAGAAGTCCTATGGGACTTCTCTCTTGGCTGTTTCTAGGTTCTCGTGGAATCTTTCATTTGATTTAACGTATTTGGTTCTTTTCTTATGGGGAATTAATGGAGAAAATATTGTGCAGACCAAAAAAAAAAGCCTTAAATTCACATCTTTTTAGGATAGTAGTAACAGTCTAAGTGAATTGGTGAATTGGTGGGATCACTGGGCTCTGTGGCCTTACCCCTGAGTTGTATTTTGAATGACAGTGCAACAACGCTTGCCAACTTTGCGACTTGAAGGTAATTAAGTGCTCTTTCAGCCTGGCTTCATTAATGCCTTAGGGTGTACTATAAAAGGTCCATTTCATATCTTGGTTCAAGGAATCTCCTAATGAACAAATTGATATTAAATCACTGTGAGTTAAGTCTGAACTGTTTAAAGAAATGAAGAGCCAGCACAAAGTTTTAGTTTATGAAGTATAAGAACAATATCTTAGTAAATTCACAGTAAATTTGTAGTTCCCCAAATAAAAGGTGATGTGACTTATTGACCTTTGGATACAAAAAAAAAAAGAACAGTGACACCCAGCCCAACCAAGGGAACTGATGCTGCTGTTTTCTTAATTTACTGATCTCGGGGGAAAAAGCTGGTATCATCTCAGGTGCAGCCCTCAGATGCTGCTGGCTGCTGCCAGGTCCTGTTCAGCAGGAAACATAATGGCTATCAGCGCGCTGTCTGCCATGGAAGAGGACGGCGGAAGTTGTAGCATGCAAGCCAGCATTTTCCAGTAACAGAAACGGGAATACACCAAAAAGGCACACACCACCCAAGGACACATTCCTGAAAAAAAAATTTGCTACATCTCAGGTGTTTCTGAGATGTTGATTCATTGAGAGAGAACGATGACATTTCGTACAGTGATCTTGTTTCCTAGTAGCACGTGTGGTGTGCCATTCATAGTGACATTGGCATCTGGAAGGTCTTTATCTGGTGCCTGGGAAGCCATTCAGCTAGCTCCTAACTAAACACTGTTTATAGTAAGTTTGTATATCTCTCCTTTCTCAGTGACCTAGAAAAAGAGACTTGAGTTTGAAACAATGAAAGGAACTTTCTTGGGTTGGAAAGAGTGCTTGCTATTGATTTCTGAGCTTTATCAAACTGAGCATTGTGTGCGCTGTGCTCCAGAGCTTCCTTTCTGTTCGCTGCTTTAATGATGCATTACTCAGGTTCTCAGAACAGCAGCAGTGGTGGACTTTTTTGGTCCACGCTGCTCAGTTCTCCTCCGGCTGAGTGAGTCCATTGTGGATATTTTTTGGGAAACGAGTCATCCTGGGAATGTGTTTATGATTAGATAAACTGAAACTTTATCTGTGTTTTTAAAGTCGTAATGTTGCTGCCATATAAATTCAAGGAAGCTGAATTTAGTGATGTGGAGAACTGGTGGCTCTGATGATCTTGAAGACATTCTCAATGAAGATCTTGACAGTGCGGGCCTCCGAGACCTTAAACACTGCCTCTGAAGACAGCGTCCACAAGTTACGCTCAGTGAAAACAAACAAACCTTGGTGTCTGTGTAAAATGGGAAAAATGGACACATCCTAAAATAAATTACTTTTTATTAACCACCTACTTAAACAAGCTTAGGTTTCTAGCGTGGTTTATTTTATAACTTTCAAAGTAGTAAAACCCTTTATCAGTATACCTTTTCTTTTTAACCTAAACAAAATCATTTGTATAAATTCATTCCTGAAATTTTAATATCTAGCATATTTTAATAATTGATGTATGTTTAGCTCTTTTAAAACTCTGGACAGCAGTATCTGAAAATGGCTCTCTGGTTTCCTGTTGTAGAACCACCTGTTCCTATTGCCCCACCTCAGCTGGCCTCAGTGGGAGCAACCTACCTGTGGATACAACTCAATGCCAACTCCATCAATGGGGACGGGCCCATCGTTGCAAGAGAAGTGGAGTATTGCACTGCCAGCGGAAGCTGGAGCGACCGGCAGCCGGTGGATTCTACAAGCTATAAAATTGGGCACCTTGACCCGGATACTGAATATGAGATTAGCGTGCTGCTTACCAGGCCTGGTGAGGGTGGCACTGGATCTCCTGGCCCAGCTCTTAGAACCAGAACAAAGTGTGCCGGTGAGTAGATGGAAACCCGTAACCAATGGCCATTATTTTTCCAGGTGCTGACTTGGAGCATTGGTGTTTATCAGCTGGCTGACACACTGCCCTCTGGCTATGTCAGCATCCTGTCTGTGAGCCAAAGCTCAGTTAGACTGCAAACCTTCACCTACCAGCCTGTGAGCTTTGGGACCAGTGACCTTGACATTTGGTGCCTCTCATCTTGCCTCCATGCCTTCCCCCCCCCGCCCCGATCCTTAATTTACACCTCACTCTAAATATCACATAGTTCACATAGGAATTGATCTTAAGGTTCAAATTATCTACTTTAATGATGTCTGCTAACAGGTCAGATCATCCTGACCTGGTCCCTTTGTTTTTTGTTCACAGTTAATGTGCTTTTAGCCTGGAGGGCTTTGGAATAAAAATTCCATTTTAGAGATAGCTTTAAAGCTGTGTTTTTATTGATGGCTATTTAATGTAGGGTCTGCTTTGCGAATGACATGGAGCCCATTTGTAAAATAAGCAAGAGTGATTTGTGGGCTGCATGAAATCTTTGAGTTCTTAGATGATAATGTTCTAATTGACTGTGCTAAACCGTCTTCAGCTTGAATAAGAGTAGAGCTGATGAAAAGAAAAATGTTGAGTCTTATAAAAATCAAAATCTGAAGAAAACTTCCATTAGAGGTTATACTGTTGTTTCTGTATGGCTACTTTCTGGGAGGAAGTAGAAAGAAGAAGTATATTGGGATACTGAAGCGCTCTGTTATCATTTAAGTGAAGAATCCTTGTAGTAAGTTTTAGGCTGAGGTGAGGCGATTCCATAAGTTTTTATGGTGTTAATTGATTCTTCAGGTAGTATGATTTCAGAAGACACATCAGTATCTTTCAGTTCTTTTTTTTAAGTTTTGAAAGTGCTCAGAGCACATTCTGATAAGAGCAGGAGAAAATTATTAAATCTTATCCTGTTATGGCTGTTTTGTTTTTTCTTCGTGATTTGAAGTATGCTTTTTTCCATAAGTTCAAATCTCTTGGAAAAATTCTAATTGAAAAAAAAAAAAAAAAGAGTTTTTCTTAGAAAAGGAGAAGGTGTTGTTTTCTTCTGTGGACATGTGCTATTGAGTGTGCTAACTGGCCTCTTTGGTCAGCCTCGCATGTTTCCCAGCCGAGGTACCATGCCCTCACGTCACCCTTAGGGCCGCAGCTTTGGGATAAGTGAGGCTGTTCGGGACTGATGAGGTGTGCAGCCCTGTTTCCAGGTTCTGAAGAGAAAGGAGTTTCATAAGGAGTGTTACCTCTCCAAACCCTGTCTCCTGTCTCTATTTAGTTGAGCAAATCCCTTTTTTGTTGTGAAATAATTTCTTTTATTATCACTTATTGTAATGCAATTGATATCTAATATATATAACTGTACAATATAGGAATTGCTTTGACATCTATTATGTATTTAATAACTTCCTTGTGAGGTCTTAAGATAGTGTAAGCTCTAGGTTACATACAGGGGAATTGAGGCCCAGGTGACCTCTTGCACCCCTGGGTGTGCCCTGTAAGAAATAAGCTTAGTCCGATTTTACTTTCAGGTTGCTTTAAGGTACCCTGTTTTGGTCATGGCAGTATAGGATTGCTCATTCTCTCCAGAAGAAGGTTAGATTTTATTGTTGAGATTGGAGAGCCACTAGCCACCCACCCACCGACTGTGTTGAGTCCTGTTCTTGTTTCACACATTCTGTCTGGTCTCTTGGGTTTGTGTCTGTACATTTTAACTCCTGACACAGTGGCTGGCTGGCTGTTCCCTGAACATAATGAATCCCTTTCTGTTTTGGGGAAGCTTATTTGATACTGCTGTATGGCATGTAAACACACAGCTTTCAAAGACACAGCACCCTCTCCTAATAGGTTGGCAGTTCTTTTTAGGAAATAGGGGTTCATATGCCAGCATGGTGCCATAAAACTTAAAGCTCAGCTAAGCAAGGGAGCCCAGTGGTGCCCCCACCTCTCCCCGTACCTGTCTGGCCTACAGGTGACACTGCTTATGGCAGTGGGAGAATCAAAGTTAGAGCTTAGATGGGGAGGCCTGTGAGGTGGGCGAGGAAAGTGAAGTCGAATGAGCCTTTTGACTGGATGTGGAAATATATTCCACCCTTTCTGACCTGAGGCGTTTGAAGACACCTGCAGCTAGGACTGGTAAAGTAAAGAAGATAGGTGCCATCCACTGTGTTGCTAGTTGCCATCGAGTTAATTCTGACTATAAACTGGAAAGTTTAATATTGGCCCCAAACTATTACTCAGATGGAATGTGAGCACTTAGGTTCAGAAAGAGAAAGTTATGGGTCTCATAAAACTGGGGTGACTGTAAACATTCTGCAGAGGTAAATGGAAAATGCCCTTGACCAGGCTTGACCAGTGGATGCATCTAATAGGGTGGTAGTAGGAATAGATGTAAATCACCCTCTGTGGTTTCAAAAGCCAAGATACCAGCGAGGAATTAAAGTCATAAAATTGAGCAGCAGCGTATATAAAAAAGGGATCGTGGATTTTGCTTACATGCATGTGAATCATATTATATTAATCAGCAATGTGATGATGTTGCCTCATGCCCACTCCCTCTACACACACACACACCACCCCCTGTCCAAAAAAAAAAAAACAGCCTAATCTTAGGTTGCATTAAAGAAAGCAGAATGCTCATGTTGAAGGAGGTGGTAGTCAGGTCCTACCAGTGCAGTTTGCCTCCACTCCAGACACAGTATTTACTTCTGATCTCTGCATTTTAAGAGAGACAGCACAAAGTAGACTGTGCAAGGGAGAGCAATGAGGATAGGAAGGTTCTGGAACCTTGCTCCACCAAGGAGGAAGGGTAGAAACAACTGAGGAAGGGGTTGGGGAAGAATAGGGTAACTGTACAAAGTTGCTAGGAGCTGAGCCATGAATAGTGAGTTTTTGTGGCTGATCGGTTTAGGCGGAACCTGACAAGGCGATTATAGTCATAAGAGGTTTGGTCTGGTTGAGCTTGGAGATCTCTTCAACATGAAGACTGATTCGTTGGTTGTTCTCTTTCTAATGAGGTGATTGATAGTGTCCTACCTGATATTCTTTCAGCCTCATCTTTAGGTTTTCCTTGTCCAAATGCTCCATCATCATGCTTACCAACTACGGCTCTGCAGGCCAGGGGAGGCCTGTAATGACATGGTCAAAACCTGCTCAAAAGCGGGAAAATTGTGAGCTTTTTTCAAAGATCAGTTCTCATTCTAAGACTTCCTGCCTGGTTTTTGTGCTAAAACATCACTTCTTTTATGAAATGATAGTGTCAATAGGTGCTAAAGAGTCAGGAGCCAGACAGCCTGGCTGGGATCCTGGCTGCGCACACCAGTAAACGTGTGACCTTGGTAGACTGCTCACATCCTCTGGGCCTCCGTGGCCTCTTCTTTCTGTCGGGGTGAGAGTAATATGCATCTCCTAGCGCTGCTGTGAAGCCTCAGCGAGCTCACTCTCGGAAGGATACTGGAACTAAGCCTTGCAACTGGCCGATAAGAGGTAACTTCCATTTTTATTTTCTTTTCACATTTTCATTCAGGAGAATGCAGCATTAGCCAACTGGTTTTATTGTCCCGTATGTTTTAGAAATATGACTTATCTGAGAATCACTATTTTGTATCACAGGCTCATAGAATTTTCTACAACTGAACATTACGTTCCTGACGTATTCTCTCATTTCCCCTGTTAAATTTGTCTCTTTTGGGCTAGCTCTGAGTTTTCTTTTCTGTGCTGCATTAATGCGACTTGTTCTATACTGTCTTGGTGACACCTACGAAACTGTATTTAGATTCTTGTATTAAGGTGGCACGATCACTATTTATTGCCCGTCCTCTGTGTGAAGGAGTGGAATTGATTTCCACGTGTGGCCTATGAGTGCAGTCTCACTACCTGGTCAGATTTCTTCCAAGAATTGTGTGCAGCACTCTTCTAGAGCTCTTCTTATGCTTCTGAAAATTATTTTCAAGTATATGCACGCTCTCCACATGTGACCTTGATCAAATCACTTAGCATCTCTGGTTCTCTCTCTTCATCTCTGAAATAAGGGCACAACACCTGCTCTGCCTTTAGCTGAGCTGGGTTTGAAGAGCAGGATAGATCTTATCTGTGAAGATATTTGAAAATGATAAAATGCTGAGCCTATATTGAGTGTTTTAAAAAATGATTATAGTTGGGAGCTGGTTTCAAGATTTATACACATATCCAATTATTTTCCAGCTCTGCAGTTCAGCTGCAGTTGGGTAACTTCAGAGAGTTGAAATTATTTCTGTATCCAGTTAACCAAAATGCAGTTCAGTTTGTGTTTTGTATTATATCTTAAATTCCTATAATTATGTGCAGCCTGTATATCACAGGCCATTAAGTGGTAGCTGCTTGAAAAAAAGAAATGGGTGATGCCGTTAGATTAATTTTCACAGTGGACTTTTTATGTGTTTCATTTTGGGATATTGCTTTTTATGTATCCTGGTTATTGGTTAACTGTGGTTAAGTGACTTGCTAATAACTGGCCCCGGGAGTGAAACAGGAATGATGAAGAGCTAATGAGTGGACAATTAAGATTGGTGAAAGTGAAATAAAGCTGAACTGAAATGTGTTTCTTAGAAGTATACAACTAAAAAATCTATGAAACAAGAATGATTATTGTTTTGTATATACTTACCTCACTCTTTTTTTTTTTTAATGTATAGGTGAAAGTTTACAGCTCAAGTTAATTTCTAACTCAAAAATTTATACACATATGTAACCCTAGTTGCACCCTTCTCATTCCGCCTCTGAAGAGGAGCTGCCCATTTAGTCTCCTGTATCTACTTGAACTAAGAAGCACACTCTTCACAAGGATTATTTTATGTTTTATAGTCCAGTCTAATCTTTGTTTCAACAGTTAGCTTCAAGAATGGTTTTAGTTCTGAGTTAACAAAGAACCCGGGGGCCATGTCTTCTGGGGTTCCTCTAGCCGCAGTCAGACCATTAAATCCGGCCTTTTTACTAGAATTTCAGTTCTGCACCCCACTTTTCTCCAGCTCCGTCAGGGATTCTGTCTTGTGTTCCCTGTCAGGTTGGTCATTGGTGGCAGCAAGGTACCATATAGTTATTCGGGTCTCAGGCTGATGGAGTCTCTGGTTTATGTGGCCCTTTTAACTTTTGGGCTAACATTTTCCTTGTGTCTTTGGCGTTCTTCATTTTCCTTTGCTCTAGGTGGGTTGGGACCAATTGATGCATCTTAGATGGCTGCTCGCTAAGCTTTTAAGACCCCAGGCGCCACTCACCAAAGTGAGATGCAGAACATTTTCTTAATACACTTTGTTATGCCAGTTGACCTAGATGTCCCCCGAAACCATGGTCCCCAGACCTCTGCCCCTGCTACTCTGTCCCTTATGGTACTTCTATTTTTAGCTTTTTAAGGGGGCACCAAAGCAGTTTTCAAAGTGGTTGTATTATTTTGCATTCCCACTAGCAGTGTATAAGTATTCCAGGCTCTCCACAACCTCTCCAACATTTATTTATTTAGCCTTATTTTTTTTTGTTGTTATTGTACTTTAGATGAAGGTTTACAGAATAAACTAGGTTCTCGTTAAATAATTAGTACACGTATTATTTTGTGGCATTGGTTACCAACCCCACGACATGTCAATATTTTCCCTCCTTGACCTTGGGTTTCCTATTGCCGGTTTTCCCTTCTACTCCTGCCTTTCAGTCCTTGCCCCTGGGCTGGTGTGCCCCTTTAGTCCATCTTTGTTTTATGGGCCTGTCTAATCTTTGGCTGAAGGGTGAACCTCAGGAGTGACTTTGTACTGAACTAAAAGCATGTCCAGGGGCCATACTCTCGGGGGTTTTCCAGTCTCTGCCAGGCCAGTAAGTCTGGTCTTTTTTTGTGAGTTACAATTTTGTTCTACATTTTTCTCCAGCTCTGTCCAGGACCTTCTGTTGTGATCCCTGTCAGAGCAGTCAATGGTGGTAGCAGGACTTCATCTAGTTGTGCTGGACTCAGTCTGGTAGAGGCTGTGGTCATTGTGGCCCATTAGTCTTTTGGACTAATCTTTCCCTTGTGTCTTTGATCGTCTTCATTCTCTTTTGCTCCTGAAGGGGTGAGACCAGTGGAGTATCTTAGATGACCGCTCACAAGCTTTATTTATTTATTTATTTTTATTGTGAAAGTTTACACATCAAGTCAGTCTCTCATATAAAAACTTATATATACCTTGCTAGGTACTCCTAGTTGCTCTCCATCTAATGAGACAGCACACTTCTCTCCACCCTGTGTCCATTCAGCCATCTCCTGTCCCTCTCTGCCTTCTCATCTCTCCTCCAACAGGAGTTGCCCACATAGTCTCATGTGTCTACTTGAGCCAAGAAGCTCACTCCTCACCAGTATCATTTTCTCTCTTATAGTCCAGTCCAATCCCTATCTGAAGAGTTGGCTTTGGGAATGGTTCCAGTCTTGGGCTAACAGAAGGTCTGAGTACTGTGACCTTCGGGGTCCTTCTAGTCTCAGTCAGATCATTAAGTCTGGTCTTTTTACGAGAATTTGAGGTCTGCATCCCACTGTTCTCCTGCTCCATCAGGGGTTCTCTGTTGTGTTCCCTGTCAGGGCAGTCATCAGTTGTAGCTGGGCACCATCTAGTTCTTCTGGTCTCAGGCCGATATAGTCTCTGGTTTATGTGGTACTTTCTGTCTCCTGGACTCTTAATTACCTTGAACCTTTGGTGTTCTTTATTCTCCTTTGCTCCAGGTGGGTTGAGACCAATTGATGCATCTTAGATGGCTGCTCGCTAGCTTTTAAGACACCAGACGCAACTCACCAAGATGGGATGCGGAATGTTATCTTAATATATTTTGTTATGACCATTGACCTAGGTGTCCCCTGAAACTATGGTCTCCAGACCCCTGCCCCTGCTTCTCTGGCCTTTGAAGAGTTCGGTTGTATTCAGGAAAATTCTTTGCTTTTGGTTTAGTCCAGTTGTGTTGACCTTTCCCGTATCGTGTGTTGTCTTTCCCTTTACCTTAAATAGTTCTTGTCTACTATCTGGTTAGTGAATACCCCTCTCCCTTCCTCCCCACCCTCATAACCATCGAAGAATATTTTCTTCTGTGTTTAAACTATTTCTTGAGTACTTATAGGTCTCATATAATATTTGTCCTTTTGTGACTGAGTAATTTCACTCAGCATAATGCCTTCCAGATTCCTCCATGCTATGAGATGTTTCACAGATTCACCGTTGTTCTTTATCATTGTGTAAATATACCATAATTTATCCATTCATCTGTTGATGGGCACCTTGCTTCCTTCCAACTCTTTGCTATTGTAAACAGTGCTGCAGTGAACATGGGTATGCTTATATCTGTTCATGTTAAGGCTCTTATATATAGGATATATTCCAAGGAGTGGGATTGCTGGATCCTATGGTAGTTCTATTTCTAGCTTTTTTAAGGAAGCACCAAATCGATTTCAAAAGTGGTTGTACTGTTTTACATTCCCAGTAGCAGTGTATAAGTGTTCCAGCCTCTCCACAACCTCTCCAACTAGCCGCCTGAATGTTTTCTTTGGTGAAGTGTCTGTTCGTATCATTTGCCCATTTTTTAATTGGGTTATTTGTCTTTTTGTTGTTGAGGTTTTGTGGTATCCTGTAGATTTTAGAGATGAGACCCTGATCAGGTATTTTGTAGCCAAAATTTTTTTCCCAGTCTATAATTGTCTTTTTACTCTTTTGGTGAAGTTTTTTGATGAGCGTAAGTGTTTGATTTTTAGGTGCTCCCAGTTATCTCATTTCTCTTCTGGTGTTTGTGCATTGTTAGTTATGAGTTGTATTCTGTTTATGCCATGTATTAGGGCTCCTAGCATTGTCCCCAATTTTTCTTCCATAATCTTTATCATTTAGATTTTATATTTAGGTCTTGTATCCATTTTGGGTTAGATTTTTGTGCATGGTATGAAGTATGGGTCTTGTTTCATTTTTTTGCACGTAAATTTCCAGTTACGCCAGCACCATTTGTTAAAGAGATTGTCTTTTCCCCATTTAACAACTTTTGGGCCTTTATCAAATATCAGCTGCTCTTAGGTGGATGAATTTACATCTGGATTCTCAATTCTGTTCCATTGGTCTATGTATGTGTTGTTGTACAAGTATTAGGCTGTTTTGACTGCCATCATGGTATAATAGGTTCTAAAATCAGGTAGTGTGAGGCCTCCAACTTTGTTCTGCTTCAGTAATGTTTTACTTATCCGAGACCTCTTCCCTTTCCATATGAAGTTGTTGACTTGTTTCTCCATCTCATTAAAAAATGTTGGAATTTGGATCGAGATTGCATCGTATCTGTAGATTGCTTTGGATAGAATTAACATTTTCACAATGTTGAGTCTTCCTATGTGTGAGGAAGGTTTGTTTTTCCACTTATATGGGCCTCTTTTGGTTTCTTGCAGTAGCGTCTTGATTTTTCTTCATATAGGTCTTTTACATCTCTGGTTAGATTTATTCCTGATGATTTTATCTTCTTGGGGGCTGTCATGAATGGTATTGATTTGGTGATTTCCTCTTCAAAGTCCAACTGATTTTTGTGTGTTTATCATGTATCCTGACACTTTGCTAAAACCTTCTATTAGTTCCAGCAGTTTTCTTGTGGATTCTTTGGGGTTTTCTGTGTATAAGATCATAGCACCTGCAAATAGAGATACTTTTATTTCTTCCGTACAATTTAGATGCCCTTTATTTCTTTCTCTTGCTGTATTACTCTGGCTTGGACCTCCAGCACAATGCTGAATAAGAGTAGTGATAAAGGACATCTTTGTCTGGTTCCTGCTCTCAAGGGGAATGCTTTCACACTCTGTCCATTTAGGATGATTTGTCTGTTGGCATTGTATAAATGCTCTTTGATATGTTGAGAAATTTCCTTTCTATTCCTATTTTGCTGAGAGTTTTTATCATGAATGGGTGTTGGACTTTGTCAAATGCCTTTTCTGCATCAATTGATGAGACTATGTGGTTCTTATCTTTTGTAATATTTATGTGATAGATTACATTGATTGTTTTTCTAATGTTGAACCTTCCTTCTGTACCTGGTATGAAACTCAGTTGGTCATGGTGAATTATTTTTTTGATATGTTGTTGAATTCTATTGGCTAGAATTTTGTTGAAGGTTTTATGTCTACGTTCTTTAGGGATATTGGTTTATAATTTTCTTTTTTTGTGGTGTCTTTACCTGATTTTGGTATCAGGGTTATTCTGGCTTCATCAAATGATTTCGGGAGTATTCCATCCTTTTCAATGCTCTGAAATACCTTTAGTAGTGGTGGTGTTAACTTTTCTCTGAAAGTTTAGTAGAATTCTCCAGTGAAGCTGTCACGGCCAGGGCTTTTTTGTTTGTTTGGAGTTTTTTAATTACCTTTTCAGTCTCCTTTTTTATAGGTTTATTCGGTTTTTCTATTTCTGTTTGTGTTAGTTTACGTAGGTAGCTTGTTTCTAGAAATTTGTCCTTTTCCTCTAGATTTTCAAATTTGTTAGAGTACAGTTTTTCATAGTATTCTGTTATGATTCTTTTAATTTCACTTGGGTCTGTGGTGCCATTGCCCATCTCTTTTCTCATTCGGGTTATTTGCTTCCTCTCCTGTTTTTCTTTTGTCAGTTTGGCCAGTGGTTTATTGATTTTGTTAATCTTTTGAAGGAACCAGCCTTTGGTCTTGTTAACTCTTTCAATTGTTTTTCCATTCTGTATTTCACTTATTTCTACTCTAATTCTTATTATTTCCTTTCTTCTTGTGCCCGTGGGCTTTTTTGGCTGTTCTCTTTCTATTTGTTTGTATTGTAGGGTTAATGTTGTGATTTTGGCCCTTTCTTTTCGGATGCAAGCATTGTTGCTATAAATTGACCTCTGTGCACTGCTTTTGCTTTGTCCCAAAGGTTCTCGTAGGATATGTTTTCATCATCATTTGGTTCTGTGAATTTCTTTATTTACCCCTGATTTCTTCTATAAGCCAGTAGTTTTTGAGTAAGGTGTTGTTCAGTTCCCATGTATTCAATTTGCTTTCCTTTTTCTGTTATTGATTTCTGCTTTTATGGCTTTATGATCAGAAAAGATGCTTTGTAATATTTCGATGTTTTGGATTGTGTTAAGGCTTGCTTTGTGGCCTAATAAGTGGTCTGTTCTGTTGAACGTTCCATGTGTGTTAGAGAAAAAAAGTATAGTTAGCTGCTATTGGATGGAGTGTTCTGTATATGTCTGTGAGATCATGTTGCTTGATTATGGCAATTAGATCTTGCGTGTCTTTATGGAGCTTCTCTCTGGCTGTTCTATTTCTCACTAAAAGTGATGTCTTGAAGTCTACTAGTTTTATTGTGGAGCTGTCTGTTCCTCGTTTCAATGCTGTTAGAATTTGTTCTATGTATTTTGGAGCCCTGTTGTTGAGTGTATAAATATTTGTTATGGGTACGTCCTCTGGTGTATCGACCCTTGAATCATTATATAGTGCCCTTCCTTGTCCTTTGTGGTAGATTTTGCTTTAAAATCTTTTTTATCAGAGATTGTTATGACCACTCCTGCTCTTTTTTAATTGTTGTTTGGTTGATATATTTTTCCATCCTTTGAGTTTTAGTTTGTTTGTGTCTTTGAGTCTAAGGTGTGTCTCTTGTAGGTGACATATAGCCAGGTTGTGTTATTTTGCCCATTCTGCCACTCTCTGTGTCTTTGTTGGTGTATTTCGTCCATTTACATTCTGTGCAATTAATGATAGGTATTTTTTTATGAGCTTAGTGCTGTCATTTTGGTGTATTTTTTTCTTTGCGCCGTTGACAGTTTCTTTGTTTCGCTTAATTTTCTGTGTGAGTCGTTTTTCTTTATGTATTTTTTCGTCATTGTTGTTGATTTTGTATTTGCTGTGTCTTTATGTTTTACTTATTTTTATTTTGATGTGTAGAATTGTTAGTTTCCTTTGTGGTTACCTTAATATTTACCTCTATTTTTCTAAGTTTAAACCAGTCTTTTATTTCTTTATATCGCCTTGACTTTCTTTGCATATGAAAGTTCTATGACTACTTTAGTTTGTCCCTCTTTTTTGTTTTAATGTTGTTGTCTGTTACATATTGACTTCTCTGTTTCCCAATTTTTCATGTTTTAGCTTTGATTTATTTTTGTGACTTCTTTGTCTGGGTTGATATCTGGTCGTTCTGTCCTGTTTTTTAGTCTTGGGCTCTTGGGCTGTCATCTGATGTTATTGTTTTTCTAACTGGGGACTCCCTTTAGTATTTCTTATAATATTTGTTTGGTATTTAGAAATTCCCTTAACTTCTTTTTATCTTGAAATGCCCTAATTTTGCCATCATATTTGAGGGACAGGTTTGCTGGATATATAATTCTTGGTTGACAATTTTTTCCTTTGAGGCTTTATATACGTGTCATCTCATTGCCTTTGTTCCTTCGTGGTTTCTGCTCGGTAGTCAGAGTTTAGACTTATTGACTCTCATTTTCATTTATCCGTAGCCACTCTTAAAATTGTCTTGTTGTCTTTGGTTTTGGCAAGCTTGATTATGATATATCTTAGTGACTTTCTTTTGGATTCTACCCTGTGTGGGGTTTGACGAGCTTCTTGGATAGATATCTTCTTGTCTTTCATGATGTCAGGGAAATTTTCTGCCAACAAATTTTCAACAGTTCTCTGCATTTTTTGTTATCCCCCTCCATTCTGGTACTCCAATCACTTGTAGGTTATTCCTCTTGATAGAATTCCACATAATTCTTAGGGTTTCCTCATTTTTTTAGGTTATTTTCTCAGTTAAGTTGGTCTCAAGTGCTTTATCTTCAGTCTCACTAATTCTGCCTTCCATTGCCTCAAGTAAGTTGGTATCAATTGCTTTATCTTCAGTCTCACTAATTCTTACTTTCATTTCCTTGATTCTTCTCCTATGACTTGCTATCGAGTTGCCTAATTCTGAAATTTTATTGTTAATCGTTTGAATTTTGTTTGCTGTCTCCGTATGGATTCTTGCAGCCTCTTAAATTTGTCATTATGTTCTTGTATAACCTTCATAAGTTCCTCTGTTGCTTTGTCTGTGTGTTCCTTGACTTGTTCTGCATTTTGCCAGATGTCCTTCCTTATCTCTTGAAAAGCTCTGCATATTAATCTTTTGAATTCTACCTCTGGTAACTCCAGGAATTTCTCTTTCTCTGGGAGGTTTCTTGGTTCTTTGTTTGGGTCACTTTCTGAAGCCATCATGGTCTACCTCTTTATGTGATTTGATATTAACTGTTGTCTCTGAGCCATCAATAAGTTATTTATTTATTTTGCTTACTGTGTCCTAACTTTTTGTTTTGTTTTGATGTACCCAGATAGGCTGGTTTTATGAGCTATTTTGATTATTGGCATCTTTGAAGCTCTCATGTTCTGTCACCAGGTGGTTAGAGCTGTTACTAGGCATTCGAGCCCAGGAGTCCGTTTACTTGTGTGGATTCAGCTTAGGTTCCCAGGTCGTCAGTCACCAAGTGCATGGTGCAGGGTTCCACCTACAGTCCTAGACAAGTAGAGCTACATAGGGGTGATTGGAATAGGCACAATTAGCTGGCTGCAGTAGGGGGTTATGTGCTGAGCAAGGTAGGGGGCTGACAGCTGCCCCTGAATGCTTGAGGTAGAAGGTGTGTCACTGTTCCCTAGAGCATGTAGGTTGGTGGATTTTATAGCCAGACTTTGGGCACCCAATGTTGTTGGTTGTAAGGACTGGGAGGCACCACTTATTCTCGAACCCCTTTCACAGGTGGCTAGGTGGAGTGGGTGGAGCCACCGGTCTTCAGGCCCCTGTTGTGGGTAGGTAAGGATGCTGCTTAATGGGCAGGGCGTTGTCAGTTGTCACAAATCTGCCTCTCCCTTTTAGCTGTTGCAGTTGAAAACAGCCTGCAGGTTTATACCCTGTCGTACTTTGCTAATGAGGGCCTATGCTGTTGATGGGCCTGCACAGGTCTATGCAGGGGTAAAAGGTGTTCAAAGTCCATGGACCCCTTATGCCTGTGTCTAGGGAAAGTGCTGTGCCTGCGCTTCATTCCTGGCTTAGGGGAGCTGGCAGATTATTTTTCCTGTTGGTTAATTTGTTCCCTCTCCAAAGCTGGGGGGAATGGCTTGAGTGGGCAACGGGTCCCAATTCTGGCCCATGGGACACAGCAATTGCTGAAGCTGACCTGGGACCAGAGCAGAGCAGGTAAATGGGAGAGAGATACTTCCCAGAGTAGGGAAGGTTGTTTTTGATCCCACTCTGTAGGTTAGACACTTGTACTTTTGCAGATTCAGTGCTGCTTTCCCCTGGTTCTCCAGGCTTGCAGACACTCTCTGCCACTTGGTTTCTCTCAGTATGGAAAACATGTCCCGAGTGCTACTGCTTGCTTCAGCCTGTGTGCGCCAGCCGATCCAGCCTGTATGGTGCTGGTGCCTTCTAGATCAGGTCTGGCATTTTCTCACTGCTTCTCCCTCCCCCTGCCACTCAGTCCAACTCAACTTTGTCTTTGATGTTCAGGGCTCCTAGACTGTCATATAATCAATTCACTTGTTTCTGTGGGTCTTTGTTGTAAGAGGGACCACAGAAAGTGTCTGACTACTCTGCCATCTTGGCCCTGCCTCCCCCTCATTTACTCTTTATGAACTATATTGAGACTTTAATTTTCAATTAAATTAATAATTCTGAAGTTTTTTTTTAAATGCATCATCTTTATGACATGTGAAAATCATGATTGCTAAGACAGGCACTGCTGTGTTTCCAGAGCATTGAAGTACAAATTTGCACCCAGGAGTACTGGGTCAGAGCTGCATAGCTCACTGTCAGCAGCCAGACTTCTGTGTGTTGAGAATAAAGAGTGAGCCATAATAAACTAGAGATTTTTATAACTTCCCATAGTTTGAAACTAATAAGGGTGGGTAAGTCTTTATACCCATTTGCACAGATGTATATAAAACCAAAAAAGTCTGTTCCCATTCAGTGGATTTCAACTCACAGTGACCTTGTAGGATCCAAGGAGTGGTTGGTGGATTCTAACTACCCACTTTTTGGTTTGCAGCCAAGCTCTTAACCACTGTGCCATCAGGGCTCCTATATACTCCTAGTTAGAGCCTTTTACCTAACTGTAGTAATAATTTTGAATATGTGTTACATTATAATTCGTTATTGTTGCATTCATTTCCTTATTATTTTTACTTTTATTGTTTTATAATTTATCTTTATGTTTACTTGAATTGAGGTGCAAATAAGGTTTATGCACTGGTTGGTTGGTATTGCTTTTATGTGTCTCTTTTTTTAAAGAAATAATTTGTAGTTGTTGTTGAAAATGTACACAGCAAAACATACCAGGTCAACAATTTCTACATGTACAATTCACTGACATTGATTACATTCTTTAAGTTATGCAAACATTCTCACCCTCCTTTTCCAGGTTATTCGTCCACCATTAACATGAATTCACTTCCTCCTAAGTGTCTTCTCTAACCTTTTGAGTTGCAGTTGTCAATTTGTATCACACAGGTAGTTCTTTAAAAAAGCACCATGGTCAACACAGACATCCTTAACTAATGAAGCTAAACTTGTTTGGTATGGATTACACCCTCAACATAAAGAAAACAAAAGTCTTCACAACTGGATCAATAATCAACATCATAATAAACAGAGAAAATATTGACCTTATCAAGGATTTCACTTTACTTAGATCCACAGTCAACACCCATGGAAGCAGCAGTCAAGAAATCAAAAGAAGTATTACATTGAGCAAATCTGCTGCAAAGTACCTCTTTAACGAGTTAAAAAACAAATATGTCACTTTGAGGACTAAGGTGCACCTGACCCAAGCCATGGTATTTTCAATTGCCTCATATGCATGCAAAAGCTGGACGATGAATAAGGAAGACCAAAGGAGAATTGATGCCTTGGATTATGGTGTTGGCAAAGAATATTGAATATACCACGGACTGCCAGAAGAATGGAGCCCTGAAGCTAGGCTGCTAACCAGAAGGTTGGCAGTTTGAATCCACCAGCCATTCCTTGGAAACCCTGTGAGGCAGTTCTACTCTATCCTGTAGGGCTGCTATGAGTCAGAATTGACTTGATGGCAACGGGTTTGGTCTGGTTTTGGCCAGAAGAATGAACGAATCTGTTTTAGAAGAAGTATAACCAGAATGCTTCTTAGAAGTGAGAATGTCAAGACTTCATCTCACATACTTTGGACATGTTATCAGGAGGGACCAGTCCCTGGAGAAGGACATCATGCTTGGTACGGGAAGCATCAGCGAAAAAGAGGAAGACCCTCAATGAGATGGATTGACACCATGCCTGCAACAATGGGCTCAAACATAGCAATGATTGTGAGGATGGTGCAGGACTGGGCAGTGTTTTGTTCTGTTGTACATAGGGTCACTGTGAGTCTGAACCAACTGGACGGCACCTAACAACAACATTGTTTGGTTTAATGAAGACTTCAAGGGATATTTTTAGATTAAGATTTAAGGTTGAAAGATTATGTCAGTGCAGTAGTTTCAGGGGTTCCTCTAGCTTCTATGGCTCCAGAAAATCTGGATTGCATCAGAATTTGAAATTCTGTTCTGTGTATTCTCCCTTTCGATCAGGATTCTTCTACAGACTCTTTAGTCAAAATGTTCAGTAATGGTAGCTGGGCACTTCAACTTAGTTACTTTGATAACCTCTGGTTATGGCTGTCTTTAGTATTTTCAGTGATGTGAGATATTGGACATACATGCCATGTATAGTTTGAATCCCTTGGTCTTTTGGTGCTCTTTGTTCTGTGAAGGATTGAGTCTGTGCTTAGCCCTCTGTGGTCCTCCTCTTCTTGTATCTCCTTTTACTTTGATGAAGGTTTTATTGTTACACTAGAACAAATATGTTTATGTAGCTCTTTTGTATACTTACCCTGCCCTTTAATGAACAAATCTACATGTTATCAAGGAATCTCCAGCCCCTCCCAGGCAGGGGCCTATCATCTGTCTTTGAGGATTTTCTACTGACTTCCAGTGTAAAGGACTGGGTAGCCTTTTACAACATGCCTGAGAACTTCTCTTAGTATGCCTTAGATACTAGCATGTTTTCTTATGCCGGGTATGATCTGAATGTCACAAGGTTTAGGTTCATACTCGTTCTGAAATATAAATTTACTGTTTGCCCCACTGTGAGACTAGAGTGACTCATTTTAAATGTACCCGAGTGGGATCCACATTATGAGAGAGGAGGAGTGGTGAGTTTCTTGTCAAGAAACCTGGTGACATGATGCCGGCATCCAGCTGAACCCTAGCTTCTTGGCTTCTATTGATTATTCTTAGTTCTTTCCTGTGGGAGAAACAGAAAACCTCTGGCTAGAGTGGAGCTGATCTGAAATTAACCCTGCTTAAACCTGATTTGCTTACATCCTAAATCAAGGATAGCCCATTTGTCTTTTCTGTTCAAAACTGTCCCCAGTGTTACAGTATGTGCTTGGACCTACTCTGCTGATCCCCAGGCATGCAGGGGCAGTGGGAGCCTTGCTAACATGGCTGTTACTCGGAGTAAATAAAGGCCAAAGACCTAATTTAAAATAACATGATTTATTTTTAATTTAAGTCTATTTACCATGGAAAAAATTAAAAGCGTCTAATTCTAAAACAGCTCTGCTGAAGGGCCCGCATGTTTTTAATGCATTTACAACATATCAAACCACTAAGAACCTTTTTTAATTATAAACATTAAAAAGGGCATAAAAAGCATCTTCCCCATTAGACTGTAGATCTAAATACTGTGCACTGGCCAGCAACGCATTGTCCTAGGACAAGAGCATTTAGCGGTGCACACCTTTTTATTACCTGTGTTCAGTCCGTTCCTTCTTGTGCCCGTGCCCCAGAAGTTTGTAGTTAATGCGGAAGCCTCGAATCCTGCTGCCTTTGAGCACTGGTCCAGCACTTTCCCATGTCTGAAGCCTGAGGCAATGGCAGTGGGGGAGGAGGGAGAGAGGAGAGAACTTCTTGGGCAATTCTGTAGAGAGCTTTGGAAGCTCTACTCAAAGTCAGGACAGTGGCAGTAGTTCTCTCTAGAGCCACGCAGAGACTTTTACAGTGCAGTGATAATTCTCTGAAGGTGTCAGGTAGGTCTCTCTGCTGTGAAAAATTAGCATGCTAACAGTAGTCATTAGCTTCCTGGAGGCCCAGCTTTGAAATGTTTGTAAAGGACTTCCTGTGTAACTTTGAGTAGGCTGAGGCAGAACAGAAAATTCCCATACAACACTGGAATCAAAATCACAAAACCCTTTGGGTCGAATTTTGTGTGTGTAATTTAAGGGCTTAACCAAATTCCTTGTTGTAGTGTTCTGATTCTATCAGTTTCTGTCAGAGGGTGTCTTGTGAAGGGAGAAACATCACCATTATTAGTAACAGTCCCCATTGAGCACCAAGTGCATTGTGACAATGGTGGCCTAAGGTCACAGGAATGATTGACGATGCCCTTGCTTCCTGCAGCAATGTCTTCTAGACAAAAAAGGCATCTATTAAACTTTGGACCATTTTTAAAGAGACCCTGAGTCATCTAAATCTTCCCTAAGATCTGTTATATAGTTAGCAAAAAAAAAAAAAATTGGTGATGAAATGATTAATTTTTATTACAGCAAATGCCTTAGTTCTTTATCAGAGTTATGAAACAGTGGAGTTGTATTTTAGAGTCTCCGTGTAAGCATTTCTAATACACTGGGGTCCCATGTGTAGTCAGTACGTACTACATGCTTAGGTTTATTGATAGGACTTGGAGCATAATTGGCTATTTTGTATTATCATTGAGCTTTGTAATTTTGTCATTGTTTCTGTGAATGTTTTGAACATATTCAGGAGAGAATGTGTTCCAGGGGTTAACTTCTTCCACTATGAAGCCTGACTGATTTGGATGAGTGCTGGTTCTGACGCTAAGCCAGAATTCTCAACACATTACTTCACTTTCCCAAACCTAAGGTTCCTAATAATTCTAGCAGGTTTTCTACTAAATGTCTCAGTAGTACTGCTGGGAGAATTAAATGTGCTAATACATGAAAATGGTTAGCAGAGTACGTAGGTAACCTGGGGTACCCTGAACCCCAAGTAGGTTTGCTGCCAAATTATGCTCTGGCTATAAGATTAATTTTGGGGACAACTGAATATGCATACTGCTATGGTGAAATCTTTCAATAAGACTTTTAAGCTGAGTGGGTTGGGTTTTGTTTGGGACAGACAGATCAAGGTGCAATTTGCTTTAAGTAAAACAAGATATGTATGTACTCAAGCTAGTGTCACGAAATGATGAGCTGTTTACCAGAAGCTGAGAGAACTTTGCACTTGACTCTTTCAAGTGTTGTCAGGATGGGAAACAGCATGGTGACCAGAGCTACTGTGCTGAAGGGATGCAAAGAAACCAGAATCATAGCGAATGCTTTGTTGACTCACATGACATTGTGGTTCTGCAACAGCGAATGTATTGTAATTATTAGGGACTTGACATGTGTTTCTTTTTTTTTTTTTTTTGGCTCTTCTAATTCTTTGAAGGATGCTGCCCAAATTCTAACATCAGTAAGTTGCCCAGTATACACAAAGTTTGACTACCACTGTTGACTAGAACAGGAAGATGGCCTCTGAGTAAAGTGTCCTGGGTGGGACACATCACCCTTGCTCGTTTACGTACAGCGCTCAGGAAGATGGCGGGCCCTTATGGACTGAGATTGGAGAGGAGGCTGCAGGTGCTGTGGATCTAAGGAATGGGAAGCGCACAGTCAAGATGCTTCCACTATGAGAGCTGCCTCTGAGACAGACATAATTGTGTTCTGTGCCCCTGACTCAGGAGTAGAAAGAGTTAATCTCAGAATGGCCTTTGCTTCAGAGCACTTCAGGAAAAGACCCATTCACATCCTTGTACCAGGTGTTCACTGGGGCCTGTTACATATTTGTGCTTGGAATCTCAAACTCAAATTCCCAAAACCAATTTCTCTAATTGTGAATAGATGGATTTTATCTTTGACCTCATGCATCTTCCCTCAGCATGCCCAGATTTGTTCTTCTCTTATCAAATCTGAGCTTACTCATTCACTTTAACAGGGGTGGATAACTCATGGGAGCATACTTAGTGCCATTAGCCTTCAGTTAGAATTTGCCTACTACTTCATCCATAAGGGTAACTCTGCTTGGGCTTTTAAAACGTCAATTAATAAGAAGTAAAATAAATGAGAATTAAAACTTGCACAGTAATATCAGCAGATTACAGAACTTGATAATATGTCAAAATGTTAGTTTATGAGGGTTGATCGTGTTCCTTTGTGTAATTTTTTAAATAAAATAATATTAATAATATAATGATTAAATTACCTATTAGAATAAATTACAAGTGGATAGAAATTTTTAAAAATGAATAACGCATATACATGAAATTTAAAACTACAAATAACAAGAAATTTTATTAGGAAGGATGGTTGTACCTGTTATTAAAATAAGAAAGATAACAGAACTGCTTGATACCGACATTGCCGATCTTCCATCCGTGTTATTACCATTGTAGAATGAGTAATGTAAGTAATGTAACTCGGGGAAAATATTTCCATGGACCAAATAGCATTTTTTTTTTTAAGTGACTCTGTACATGTATTTATAGTTGACACTGAAAACTCTTTCTAGCATAAATTATCATTAGAAAAGATGCAGATGTTAAGATATATTTCTGTTAAATATTATATATTATTATTTCACTATTCCTTAGACCCTATTACCCTTAAATTGGATCATTAATTCATATATAAATATTGTATTTGTTAATGTTTGTAACTTACTAATGATCTGCTTTAATTATTAATGATAGATGCCATATATGAAGGCAAAAAATACAGAAGTACATGACGAAGACAGTGATAGATTCCCTCCATCTCTCTTTTAATCCCTGTCCTAGGGATAATCATTGTTAATTCTTTTGTGTTTCTCCTTCCATATTTTTCTTGATGCTCATATAGACATATCAATATGTATCTCACCTCCCTTCCTTACTAATTCTAACAAAATTGGACCCTACTATTGATTTTACATCTATCAGTGTTCTTTGAACATGTCTCTAGTTGTTAGAGTCTAGTGTAATATGTAGAGATTTAACTCATTCTTATTAGTACCTATTATTCCGTAATATGGATACCCTCTTGAGAAAAAGGTTGTTGTTGTTTGCTGTTAAAAAGACTATTTCCATGAACGAATAAGTGAAATATCTGTCTATAGAACATACAATGAATATGTTGGATAAGAAATTTGGGTAGATGAAAAAAGAAGACAGAAGAAGAAGTGATCCATTCATAATGTGGTGTTTGTGAAGAATATCAAATATACCATGGACTGCTAAAAGAATGAGCAAATTAGGCTTAGAAGAAATACAGCCAGAATGTTTCTTAGAAGCCAGGGTGGCGAGACTTTGACTTACTCACTTTGGACATGTCATCAGGAAAGAGTAATCACTAGAAAAGGACATCATGTTAGGTAAAGTAGAGGACCAAAGAAAGTGGGGGAAGCCCTCAATGAGAAAGATTGATACTGTAGCGACAACAGACTCAAACATACCCATGATCAAGAAGATGGCAAGGATTAGACAATGTTTTGTTCTTTTATACGTAAGGTCACTGTCATGGATTGAATTGTGACTCCCCCAGAATTTCTGTCAGCTTGACTAGGTCATGATTCCCAGTATTGTGTGCTTGTCTACAATTTTGTCATCTGATATGAGTTCCCTATGTGTTGTAAATCCTATCACTATGATGTTAATGAGATGGATTAGTGGCAGTTATACTGATGAGAGTTGTAAGATCAGATAGTGTCTTAAGCCAATCTCTTTTGAGATACAAAAGCAGAGAGCAGAGAGACAGGGGGACCTCTTACCACCAAGGAAGCAATGCCGGAAGCAGAGCACGCACCTTAGACCCAGGGTCCCTGCGCCTGAGAAGATCCTTGACTGAGGGAAGACTGATGACAAGGACCTTCCCCCAGAGCCTACAGAGAGAGAGAAAGCCTTCCCCTGGGGCTAAAGCTCTGAATTTGGTCTTGTAGCTTACTAGACTGTGAGAGAATAAATTCCTCTTTGTTAAAGCCATTCACTCGTAGTATTTCTGTTATAACAGCACTAGATAACTAAGACAATCATCATGAGTCAGAGCCCACTGACTGACAGCTAACAACGTTTATATATATATGTGTGTGTGTGTATGTGTGTATTTATATGTATGTAGGTATGTGTATGTATATATTGGGGCCCTGGTGACACAGTGGTTAAAGTGCTCAACTGCCAACTGAAAGATGTGTGTGTGTGTATATCCTATACTCAAATATTTTTATTTCTGTAGGTTACATTTTAAGGTATAATTTCTGAGGCCAAAGATATGTACATTTAAGATCTTAGTATATGCCGTCAGTTCTGGCAAGTTATACTCCATAAGAGAGGTGTGAGAGTATTAGTTTCCCAATATCATTTTAAGTATTATTAATCTTTTTTTTTTTTTTAGCATTCTTACCAGTTTGTTGGTTTAAAAGGGTATGCTACTATTTTAATATGTATTTTATTTATTTATTTTTTTATATGTGTGTATTGACTATTTATATTTCTTCATTGAATTGTCTATTTCTATCCTTAGGATGGCTTTCTAATATTTTGCTTTTCAATCTGTAGGAGTGTTTTATATAGTAGGGTTATTATCCTTTCTAAATATTTTCCTCATTCTCCCATTTGCCTTTTGACTTCATTCATGGCATACTTTGTCATAGAAATTTTAAAAAAATTTTATACAGTTAAATCTATTAATCATGTGCTTTAGGGATGTATTTGTTGTTGTTGTTAGGTGCTGTCGAGTCGGTTCCAACTCATAGCGACTCTTGCACAACAGAATGAAACACTGCCCAGTCCTGCGCCATCCTTACAATCGTTACTATGCTTGAGCTCATCGCTGCAGCCACTGTGTCAATCCACCTCGTTGAGGGTCTTCCTCTTTTCCGCTGACCCTGTACTCTGCCAAGCATGATATCCTTCTCCAGGGACTGATCCCTCATGACAACATGTCCAAAGTATGTAAGACGCAGTCTCGCCATCCTTGCTTCTAAGGAGCATCCTAATTGTACCTCTTCTAAGATAGATTTGTTCGTTCTTTTGGCAAAAAAAAAAAAAAAGCCCATGGTATACTCAACATTCTTTGCCAACACCACAATTCAAAGATGTCAACTCTTCCTTGGTCTTCCTTATTCATTGTCCAGCTTTCACATGCATTATGATGCGACTGAAAATACCATGGCTTGGGTCAGGCACATCTTAGCCTTCAAGGTGACATCTTTGCTCTTCAACACTTTAAAGAGGTTCTTTGCAGCAGATTTACCCAGTGCAATGGGTCTTTTGATCTCTTGACTGCTGCTTCCATGGCTGTTGATTGTGGATCCAAGTAGAAGTAAATCCTTGACAACTTCAATCTTTTCTCCGTTTATTGTGATACATATATATACATAAAACCCAACCACTGCCCACTATATACGTGATATATGTATGTCATGTATATATATATACACACCAATATGAAAAAGGTGTCATTTAATTTGAAATCAATTCAATCCTATATTTATTCTAGGCAGATACCTAAATATACACCAACATTTGCTAATTAAACCATTTGTTTTTCTAATGGCTTCTCACATTCCAGTCTTGTTTTAGAAGACATTTTCCCACAATTTCGCTAATATATTTTAGAGTTTATTTTTACACTTAGATCTTTAATCAGTGAAGTTCTGGTCAAAAAGACTTTGGAGAAAGTTTACAGGGATTAAGGAGGCTCTGGGAAGGTTTCTTTGCTCTTTAATGATGTACAAGGAGAAGTATCCCTTTCCCGCCTTTGCATGTGCTGCGATGTGATGTCTGGATGTATAGCAGTCATCATGTGACCACAAGGAAAACCAGCTTAATGGTCACCCAGTATAAACAACAAAGTAGACATAGCTGAATTAAGATATCCCTGCCTCATTTTGGTTTGTTCCCTTTTTTTTTTTTTTAACAAATATTTATTCAAAGTCTGTTATTTGATAAGCTCTCCTAAGTTTTGAAGATGCAGGGCTGAGGCAAACAAATGAGCATCCTACTCCATAGGTATTGCTTTCTAATTTACAAAGCTCTCCAGTGGCTTGCAAGCAATTTCATATATTTCCACAGAGGAAAGCTTGCAGAGATTCACAGAGCAGTTGTAGGGAGGAGATGGTAAAAGTAAACATAAACATTAGGGCAGACAGAAGGTTTGCAAATAAATGATTGTTAATCAGGATGTTTTGGGCTGCAAGTAACATAAACCCCGTTCATACAGCCTAATCGATAAGGCCATTTATTAACTTGTATTAAATAGTTTTTTTTTATTAACAGGAAGGCCATAGGTAAGTCACAGTTTCCAGTGGTTGATTTACTGGCCCAATGTTGGCGCGAGGGGCATGGATTCATTCCAGACCTCCTTTGCATTGGCTTCAACTCACTGCTGACCACCTTCATGAGGATAAGGTGGCCTTTAGAGACATCTATGTTCGTATTCAACAGAGGGGAGGGGGAAACATTTTCCCTAACACAGAATATAACTCTTTCCTTTCACTCTATTAGGCCATTAAGGAAAAATAATAGTAGCCAGAATATTTTTACAAACTGATTGACTTAGTGGAGTTGTACTCAAACTTTAGTGTTCTTTAGTGATGTTAGTATACATCAGAATCACATGGAGGCCTTGTTAAAACCTTTTCACGACCATATTACTTTCTTCTTTAAAAAAAAAAATTTTTTTTTTTTTGTACTGTGTACTTTCTGTAATGGGAGGCATGTTAAATCAAGGAGTCTTTTTTAATTTATGTTATGAAATATGGATTTTGATGCATATTTTTGAGTATCATATGTCCCAAAAAACATGCCAAATCATGGCACCGTGATTTATGGGACAACATTGTCCCAACAATCATCAGAGGCAAAAGTTATTGGAGGCAACTTTCATTTATATTGAGCACCTCTGGTTTTCTAAATATGACATACAAACACACACAAACCAAACCTATCAGGGCTCCCTAACTATCCACAAAAACCATAAATATGCTTAAAAGGCTTATCTAGCTGTACAAAAGCCAAGACACAAAACTTTGACCCAGCCACACTTCCTGAATGCACTGTCTCATACATAAGCCTTCTGCCCAGAGAACGTTTCTTTCATTTTTCACCATCACACAAGCCTCCACTGGAGGGCAGTGTATAGTTTTTGTGGGACAAATAGCCCCCCAAGAAACCCGAGAATCCAAAAATGATTGTGGGCACATTTTGTCCCAACATTCAATAAAGGGTTAAAAAGATAGATTGCTCCCTACCCCCAGAGTTTCCAATTCAGGAGGTTTGGGGGTGAGGCTTGGGAATTTGCATTTTTAACAAATTCCTAAGTGTTGCTGATGTTGATAGTTGAGAACTGCTGATTTGGACTAAGGAAGATATCCCTTTGGCTCTAGTGATGGGATTAGCCTTCCCCTAGTCACAAGTATGGAAGACTGAATAGCTGAAGAAAACCCGGGATTTGGGGAGCTATTAGGAAGGTGGAGAGGAGAATGAGTGCTGCGTAATAACTAACAGTGTCCATTTTACAAGTTGATATGAATTGAATGCACTATTTTTAGTTCATAGTCTTTGATCTTCATCAGTAAATGCTTTTAAGTCCTCTTCACTTCCATCAAGTAAGGTTGTGTCATCTGCGTATCACAGGTTGTTAATGAGTCTTCCACCAATACTGATGCCACGTTCTTCTTCATATAGTCTGGCTTCATGGATTATTTGCTCAGCATACAGATTGAATAAGTATGGTGAAAGGATACAACCCTGATGTACACCTTTCCTGACTTATCCTGACGTATCCCGTTGTTCTGTTCAAACGACTGCCTCTTGGTCTATGTTCAGGTTCTGTATGAGCACAATTAACTGTTCTGGAATTCCCATTCTTCTCAATGTTATCCATCATTTGTTATGACCCACACAGCTGAATGCCTTTGCATAGTCAGTGAAACTTAGGTAAACATCTTTCTGGTATTCTCTGCTTTCAACCAAGATGCATCCGGCATTAGCAGTGATATCCCTCATTCTGCATCCTCTTCTGAATCTGGCTTGAGTTTCTGGCAATTCCCTCTCTATGTACTGTTGTAACCATTTTTGAATGATCTTCAGCAAAATTTTACTTATGTGGTTTTAATTATATTGTTCTGTAACTACTCTACGTTCAAAAGTAAGTTTCAGAGTCTCTTCTAACATCCATTTAGGTAGGTCTTTTCATTCTTTTGTTTTTAATGACCTTTTGCTTTCTTCATGTATGAAATTCTTGATGTCTTCCTGTAACTCATCTGGTCTCAGTCATTAGTGTTCAATGAATCAAATGTATTCTTGAGATGAACTCCAGGTTCAGGTGGGATATACTCAGTGTCATATTTTGGATCTTGTGGATTTTTTTAAATTTTCTTCAGCTTCAACTTAAACTAGCATATGAACAGTTGATAGTTTGCTCTGAAGTTGGCCCCTGGCTTTGTTCCGGCTAACGATACTGAGCTTTTCCATCGTCTCTTTTCACAGATGTAGTTGATTGGATTCCTATGTTTTCCATCCAGTGAGGTCCATGTGTATAGTTCCGTTTGTATTGTTGAAAAAGGGTAATTCTAATGAATAAGTTCTTGGTCTTGCAGAATTCTGTCATGCAATCTCTGTGTTGTTTCTATCCCTGAAGCCATATTTTCCAACTACAGATCCTTCTTCTTTGTTTCCAACTTTCACATTCCTATCACCAGTAATTATCAATGGATCTTGATTGCATGTTTGATTGATTTCAGACTGCCAAAGTTGCTAAAAATCTTCAGTTTCCTCACCTTTGGCATTGGTGGTTGGTACATAAATTTGAATAATAGTCTTATTAACTGATCTTCCTTGTAGGCGTATGAATATTATCCTATCACTAACAGCATTGTACTTCAGGATACATCTTGAAATATTATTTTTGGCAATGAATGCAACACCATTCCTCTTCAATGTGTCATTCCTGGCATAGCAGACCATATGATTGTCTGATTCAAAATGGCCCATACCAATCCATTTCAAGTCGACAAGGCCTAGGATATCAATCTTTATGCATTACATTTCATTTTTGATGATGTCCAATATTCCTAGATTCATGCTTCATACATTTCATGTTTCAATTATTAATGGATGTTTGCAGTAGTTTCTTCAAATTTTGAGTGGTGCCACACCAGCAAATGAAGGTCCTGAAAGATTTATTCTGTCCATATCATTAAGGTCGATTCTACTTTGAGGAGGCAGCTCTTCCCTAGTCATATCGCGAGTGCCTTCAAACCCGAGAGGCTCATCTTCCAGCACTATATTAGACAGTGCACAGCTGTTATTCATAAGGTTTTCACTGGACAATTTTTTTCAGAAGTACTTACTGATCAAAGACTATAGCCTTCAGTATGGATTACACCTCAACATAAAGAAAACAAACATCCGCACAACTGAACCAGTAAGCAACATCATGATAAACAGAGAAAATATGGAAGTTATCAAGGATTTCATTTTATTTGGGTCCACAGTCAACACCCAGGGAAGCAGCAGTCAGGAAATCAAATGATGCATTGGACAAATCTGCTGCAACAAACCTCCTTAAAATGTTGAAAACCAAAGATGTCACTTTGAGGACTAACATGCACCTGACCCAAGCCATGATATTTTCAATTGCCTCATATGCATGGTGAAAGATAGGCAGTAAATAAGGAAGACGAAGAATTGATGCCTTTGAATTATGGTATTGGCAAAGAATATTGAATGTACCATGGACTTCCAGAAGAGTGAACAAATCTGTCCTGGAAGAAGTACAGCCAGAGTGCTCCTTGAAAGCCAGGATGGCGCGACCTCATCTCACGTATTTTGGACATGTTATCAGGAACGGCCAGTCTGTGGAGAAGGACATCATAATTCGTAAGCTAGAGGGTCAGCAAAAAAGAGGAGGACGCACAACAAGATGGATTGACACCATGGCTGTAACAGTGGGCTCAAACATAGCGACTATTGTGAGGATGGCTTAGGACCAGGCAGTATTTCATTTTGTTGTACATAATGTCTCTGTGAGTCAGAACCGACTTGACAGCACCTAAACACATGTGTAGTTAAATGACTCTTGAATCTTGACTACATCTGTGGAAAGAGATGATGGAAAAGCTCAATATCATCAGTCAGAACAAGGCCAGAGGATGACTGTGGAACAGACCATGAATCGCTCATATGCAAGTTCAAGCTTAAACTGAATAAAATCAGAGCAAGTCCACGAGAGCCAAAATATGACCTTGAGTATATCCCACCTGAATTTAGAGAGCATCTGAAAAGTACATTTGACCCATTGAACGCTGGTGACCAAAGACTGGACGAGTTGTGGAATGACATCAAGGGCATCATACGTAAAGAAAGCAAGAGGTCATTGAAAAGACAGGAAAGAAAGAAAAGACCAAGATGGATGTCGGAGGAGACTGAAACTTGCTCTTAAACGTCGAGCAGCTAAAACAAAAGGAAGAATTGATGAAGTAAAAGAGCTGAACAGAAGATTTCAAAGGGCAGCTCGAGAAGACAAAGTAAAGTATTATGATGACATGTGCAAACAGCTGGAAATGGAAAACCAAAAGGGAAGAACATGCTTGGTGTTTCTCAAGCTGAAAGAACTGAAGAAAAATTCAAGTCTTGAGTTGCAATAGTGAAGGATTCTATGGGGAAAATATTAAATGATGCAGGAAGCATCAAAAGACAATGGAAGGAATACACAGTATTATACCAAAAAGAATTAGTTGATGTTCAGCCATTTCAAGAGGTAGCATATGGTCAAGAACCGATGGTACTGAAGGAAGAAGTCCAAGCTGCTCTGAAGGCACTGGTGAAAAAAGTCTCCAGGAATTGATGGAATATCAATTGAGATGTTTCAACAAACAGATGCAGCACTGGAGGTGCTCACTCGTCTATGTCAAGAAATATGGAAGACAGCTTCCTGGCCAACTGATTGGAAGAGATCCATATTTATGCCTATTCCCAAGAAAGGTGATCCAACCGAATGTGGAAATTATAGAACAATATCATTAATATCACACACAAGCAAAATTTTGCTGAAGATCATTCAAAAACAGCTGTAGCAGTATATCGAAAAGGGACTGCCAGAGATTCAGGGCAGTGTCAGAAGAGGACATGGAACCAGGCGTATCATTGCTGATGTCAGATGGATCCTGGCTGAAAGCAGAGAATACCAGAAGGAGGTTTACCTGTGTTTTATTGACTGTGCAAAGGTATTCAACTGTGTGGATCATAACAAACTATGGATAACATTGCGAAGAATGGGAATTCCAGAACACTTAACTGTGCTCATGAGGAACCTTTAACTGTGCTCATGAGGAACCTTTAACTGTGCTCATGAGGAACCTTTACATAGATCAAGAGACAGTTGTTCGAACAGAACAAGGGGATACTGATTGGTTTAAAGTCAGGAAGGTGTGCGCCAGGGTTGTATTCTTTCAACATACCTATTCAATCTGTATGCTGAGCAAATAATCTGAGAAGCTGGACTATATGAAGAAGAACAGGGCATCAGGATTGGAGGAAGACTCATTAACAACCTGTGTTATGCAGATGACACAACCTTGCTTGCTGAAAGTGATGAGAACTTGAAGCACTTACTAATGAAGATCAAAGACCACAGCCTTTAGTATGGATTGCACCTCAGCAGAAAGAAAACAAAAATCCTCACAACTTGACCATTGAGCAAAATCATGATAAATGGAGAAAAGATTGAAGTTGTGAAGGATTTCATTTTACTTGGATCCACAATCAACAGCCATGGAAGCAGCGGTCAAGAAATCAAAAGACACATTGCATTGGGTAAATCTGCTGCAAAGGACCTCTTTAAGGTTGAAGAGCAAAGATGTCACCTTAAAGACTAAGGTGTGCCTGACCCAAGCATGGTATTGTCAATCGCATCATATGCATGTGAAAGCTGGACAATGAATAAGGAAGACTGAAGAAGAATTGACACCTTTGAATTGTGGTGTTGATGAAGAATATTGAATATATGATGGACTGCCAGAAGAACGAATAAATCTGTCTTGGAAGAAATACAAGAAGAATGCTCCTTAGAAGCAAGGATGGCAAGACTGCACCTTACATACTTTGGACATGTTGTCAGGAGGAATCAGTCTCTGGAGAAGGACATCATGCTTGGCAAAGTACAGGGTCAGTGGAAAAGAGGAAGACCCTCAATGAGGTGGGTTGACAGTGGCTGCAACAATGGGCTGAAGCATAACAACGATTGTAAAGATGGCGCAGGACTGGGCAGTGTTTCGTTGTGTTGTGCATAGGGTCACTATGAGTCGGAACCGACTCGATGGCACCTAACAACAACAGCAACAGTTAAATGACTATTGAGAAATTAGATGAGGTTTGTTTCTGATCTTGAATAAAAGTGTTCTTTGTTTTTTAAGCACTATGTATGAATCAGAATTGAGATCTGATAAAAAACCTTTCTTTTCATTTAAAAAAAAAAAAAAAAGCTTGGTTTTACCAGGGAAGAATTGCGTATGGGGATCAATTGAAAATCTATTCTTCGTACTTGAGCATGTCTCTAACCTTGATCTCAGTTACAGTGAGAGAAATTTATAATACCTGGATTGTTTAAAGCGTGTTCTGATAAAATTCTCTACGGGTCAGACACTGCACTTCTTGCAAGCAGACCACACTGATGAACTTTGTTCTGGGCTATCTTTTCAAGGATGCGTGTATAGAAATCAGTCTTAGAAGATATAGTAGGGCAGACAGTTTTTCATACTAATCGTAATAAAGTATTTTTTCTTCAGGGTTTTTAAGCTGTAACATAAACCTACTGCATATGTAGCATCCACTTGGACCTGTCACTTTGCCCTATGGGACTTTGGCAGAGAGGAAGACCAACAAGAACACAAGCCTCATGCTACTTTCTGTGTCATTAGTAACAAAGTCATTTGTCTCTGACCATGGAGTCTTGTGTCTCCTGCCAACCTCCACAAACTGTGGTAGGTTAACTTGTTAGCTTCCAAGTATAGTAAAATCTCAGAGCCTTAACAGTTCTTGACAGTATTTTCTTGGATGAAAATAAATTGAGTTCTTCATAATTTTATCTAGCTTCCACATTTTGTAGGTGGGGAAATTGAGGCCTGGATAATTGAAGAAACTTGCACAGTTGTGCAGCTTGTCAGTAGCTGACGCATCTTTCTGATCCAGGGTTTCCTTACCTCAGTACAGTTTGGCTTTTCCCTCATTGCAAAGCCAAGCTCTGTGAGCAAAGCCCACAAACCTGGTTTAGAGTTGATTTAAGGATGTGATTGGACAGTAAGAATTTCTCATTTTAAGACAGAACCAGATAAAATTGACATAAACATAAACTGAGTGGGGTTCTTAGTTGTTTATGGCCTGTAGGTAATAATCTGACAGGGTTATTCAACACTGAGAAATACTTTGAGGAATAAAAGAAATTTTCTCCAGGGTCTTTTAGCTGCAACCTTAGTAAGAACTACAATGTAAGATTAGTTGACCTTCTCTATTATTTATTTGTGATGTTTCTTTGTTGCTGCAATTATATGAGGCTGGGCATCCATTTATTTTAAATTATAAAATGAATCTAATTTGGCCACTAGGTATTAAATATACCTCCTGGCCAAAAGAATATATAGACTTAGTAAGATTAAATTTAATGATTAAAACAAACATTAAATGGTTTGTTCACAGTTAGGCTTTTACATAGATTGCCGTATTCTAGGTCCATCCTTCTTATTCGGTTTTATAATTATGTGTACATTGGTAACACTTATTATGTTTTGACATGTTAGCAGTATATCTTTTTCTAAAATAATTTCTTTGTATTACTCCAAAATCTTAACTCTTGTTCTGTATTTTATCCATACTATCCCTGACCACCTTTTTTTTAGTGGTATCCCTGACCCTAGCCACTCCTTGGAAACCCTGTGTTTTTTAGTGGTACCCCTGACCCTAGCCACTCCTTGGAAACCCTATGGGGCAGTTCTTCTCTGTCTTATAGGGATGTTGCCAGAATAAGGTTGTTGCGTCTCACTGGTCAAGAATGAGCAGGTTAAAAAAAAAAAAAAAAGGTAAAGCAAGTAGTTTTCCAAGTGAGCAAAGCTTTATTGAAAAGGCTTGTAGTCGGAGATGAGGAAGGCCTAGAGGAGATGAGGAAGGCCTACAGCAATGTTTACCCTCATCTCACAGAACAAAAGACAGGCCTGCGTTTTTAAAAGTTCTTGGGTGGGAAAAGATTCATGTTTATTCATAGGCACAGGCAGCGATATGCTAACTAAGGTGCAAGGGCAGCAGCTTTCCAAGATGGCTCCTGTCCTGGAGGCCTCTGGGATTCGTACCAGGACTTATTATGGGGTGTCGCGCCTGCGCAGTCTCCCGCCCCCAGCTTTGATTCCCCAGCTGGGGTTGTACCCCCTCACTGCCCGTGGTGGAAGATCACACAGCGGTCACAGGTGGATGTTGTGCGCGTGTCCCTGGGCCTGGTTTTCTCCAGCTGCTTCTGAAAGGCAACTTTAAAGAAGTTTGTGGGCTATTTTTAGATACCCCGCCCTGTTGTTCTGGGGAATGGCTTTGTTTCTGCACCCTGGCCTATTTCTTGTTACTTTGTTTGCAAATTTGGGGGCCCCTCTGTTCCTTATCTTACTAAGTCTCTAGGTTCCACACTCAACCCCCTATTACCTCTCTGATAAGTCTATTTCTCTTTTACTTGCTTCTCCTCTAACCACACCAGTCTCTTTGCTATTCTTCAAACAGGCACCCTCTGATCTCAGGGCCTTTGCTCCCTGTCTTAGGGACACAATGAGTCAGAATCGACTCGGTGGCAATGGGGTGTTTTTTTTTTTTGGGTTATCCCTGACCCTTATAACCTAATGATCAATCTCAACTGTAATCATTAAGAAGGTTTCTATCATAATATTAAGGTTAGGATATTAAACTCTGTGAAGGGTCTAGCAGAGCATTTCTTCATGTAAATTTCAACACTGCTTTGTAATTGTTTTGAAAACACAGACTCATTTTCCAGCCTCAGAATTGCCTGCAGCGACTTTACAGTGCTTCTCTTGGCTCTGGGCCCTCCACCTGTGCTTTCACTGAGTAAGGCCCTTGGCAGAGAAAATTGAACGTTGCCTTGGTGACCTTATCTATAAGCCGGGTCTTTAATTTCATGCTAGCTGTATTGAAGCTGCAGCTGTAGCTGTAGCCGAAGTGTCTAAAAACAAAAGCCAGGGCAGAGAGATGATTTCTGTAGATGAGGTGTGTCAGCCAGCACAGGAACTCACCCCCCAACCATGGCTTCTTTGTTCTGGCCACCTTTGTCTAACCCTGTTCATGTATATAAAACACAGATGTTCCATTCTAGGGTAGATTCCTGGAGTTTCTAAGAATGACTTTTAAAGAGACCTGCTATATAGGTTATTCTGTATATAAAAGTATTTGGGATTTGGGGACAAAAGCAGAAATTTCTCGAGTTGTCAATTTATAATTGTTTAAGTTAGACTTTCTTTTCCCAAAGAGTGTGTAGAGCTCATAATATATTTATATTACTTAAATCTTTTTCCAGCAGTTTATTATCAGAAAGTGATGTCATTTTGAATAAGTAATTGCAGAAATGAAATACAAAGCCAAGAATGAGAATGTAAAACCCACAGGCCCCAGCTTCCTGATACTGTGATGAGTGTCCCCTTGCCACCTTGCAGTCAGGTGGCTGAGCCTGGAGGAGTACACAGGAGAAGTCTGTGACTGCATTTTAGGGGTGTTGAGCCTGCACTGGCATTTCAGTTGAAGCAGCTATGGGCCTGTTTCTTCTTGCCTGTGGAGAAGGGCTGCAGGCCATTGGGACATCTCACCCACACCTTGGTGTGAACCACTCTCAGGTAGCGTCCACCTCTCCAACCCTCTCTTCTGCCTACAGGCATGCAGTCTACAGGAGGGCTGCAACTGCATCATCAGGTATCTCATACTCTTCCTGCCTAAAATATGACTGAGAAGTCTGCTCCTCCGCCACAGTCCTCCTCCAATAAATGTTTTCAGCCGGTATCCCTCAGCTCAGTAAATAATTCCACGAACCACCCACTTGTTCAAGCCAGAAACCTATGACTCATCCATGACCTTTCCGCTCCCTCACCTCCCGTACCAGATCAGTTGCTAAATCCTACCCAGTCTTTTCCTAAATATCTCAGTATTCAGGAAATTTATCTGCAATGCCACTGCGCTAGCCTAAGCCACCCCACAATGGCTTACTGTTGCACCCTTCTAACTAACCCTCCCAGATTGTTTTTACTCCCCTCCAGAGTTTTCTCCACTCTATAGTGAGGGGGAGCCCTGGTGGCACAGTGGTTAAGAGCTTGGCTGCTAACCAAAAGCTCAGCAGTTCAAATCTATCAGCTGCTCCTTGGAAACCTTAAGGGGTAGTTCTTCTTTGTCCAGTAGGGTCCCTGTGAGTCAGAAGTGACTTGATGTTAATGAATCCACTCCCTCAATTTACCCTCAATGAACCAATGGGTTTGGTTTTTTATAGTGAGAGGTTGTTTTTTAAATGCAAATTTAATCATACCATTTCTAAGCAAAAAGAGAGTCAATGCAATATAAACTCCTTAACATGCAACTCCCTCCAGCATTCCCTGCCCCCTCTTGCCTGGTTCAGTTTTCTCCATAACTCTTATCACAGTCTAACATACTATATGTTGATCTTGTATCATCTGTCTCCCTACACCAGGATGGAAGCTCTGTGAAGGCAAGGCTTTGTGTCTGCTTATTTGTTGCATTGCCTGGGCGTTCTAGAAATAGGAATGAAGATGGGCTTACATTACCCTCAAGGAATAGGAATGAATGATTGTTTTGCATTGTCCTCAAGGAATAGGAATGAATATATGGCTTACATTGCCCTCGAGGAATAGGAATGAATGATTGGCTTACGTTGCCCTCAAGGAATAGGATTGGTTTACTTTACCACCCACTCTCTGGCTCTGAACCCTGTCTCTCCGTTACTTCTCCCCACGTCCCTGATTGCTCTCTCAGCTTCTGCTTTAGAAGCTTTACTGTACTTCTTTATTTCCTTCAACTCATGTTGCCATGTGCTACCCAAGGAGCACAGTGAAGAGGGCACCGTCTGCCACAAACGCTACCCCACCCGTCCCCCTCTGTTTCTCCCCTGCAGGCCTTTGCTTAAATATCCCTTTCTCAGGGAAGTTTCTCCCAGTCTCTGGGACTAGTAAACCATGTGTCCCTTGTGGTTCTTTTCTCAGAGTCTGTTCACTCTATCGTACTGGAAGCATCCAGTCCTCAGAAATAATGTCTATCTTTTTCATGGAGCCCAGAGTGGGCTCTCAACAAGCGTTTGATGAAGTAAGCCATGTCATTGAGTGTCTGGATTAGCATTTAATGAGTAGCAAATGATAATTTACTTTTTCTACTGAGTCAGTTAAATCAGTCAAAGTGTGAGAGCCCGTTAATCTAATACCTCCCTCCACCCCCATCCTATGTATAAGTACCTCACCTGATCTGCTAGGTAAAGACCTCTGACTTCCAAGCACATGCCTGAGTTGTGGGTGCTATGTTGTGTCATGTAAATGTATATAAAGCCCACCTGCCACTGAATTAATTCTGACCTTTAGCAACCCTATAGGACAGAGTAGAACTGCCCCCATAGGATTTCCAAGGCTGTAAATCTTTACAGAAGTAGACTTCCACATCTTTCTTCTATTTATTGTGACCCTATAGGACAAAGTAAAACTGTCCGTAGGGTTTCCAGGCAATGGCTGGTGTAGTCAAACTGCTGACCTTTTGGTTAGCAGCTGTAACTCTTAACTACTATACCATCAGGGCTCCATATAATTTGCTACCCGAGCCTAAGCCTGTTGCTGCCAAGTGGATTCGGACTCATAGCAACCCTATAGGACAGAGTAGACCTGCCTCATAGGGTTTCCAAGCAGTGGCTGGTGGATTTGAACTGCCGACCTTTTGGTTAGCAGCCAAGTTCTTAACCACTGTGCCACCAGGGCCCCTGTAATTTGCTAGTGGTAACTAAAAGGCAAAAAGCTTCATCAAGGCCTGTCAGGGCCTTCACCTGCAGGCCTCCTAAGGCTCTCCCCAAGGCTCAGTGTTGCAGCCACGTTGAACACCTTCCAGTCGCCCAGCACCCTATCCCGGCATCATCCTCCGTAGCTCCGTGCCTTTCCACGTGCTGGACCTTTCCTGTCTCAGAGATGCTTTTTCTCCTCTCGCCTGCCCGTCAGACACTGACATACCCTTTATGTGAAGGCCTGGGAAGTCTTGTCGTATTCACCAGTAAGCCAAGCTCCCTGTACCCTGTCCTGGCATAACACATGGAGCACACCTGTGTATCATAGCATTTGTCGCATACCGTGAATACGTTTTCTGTCTCTGGCTCATCATCACCTGTGAGATAAAGAAAGCAACATCACATGCCTTGTTTATTTTCTTCTCTTGCACACGAGTGCCCAGCCCACACGAGGGGCTCAGCAAATACTCTGAATGTTGAAATAACTAATCCTAGTTCCAGCTAAGGCAGGCTGCTCTGCCATGTGCTGTATTTGCCAGTCTTCTTCTGCCACTAACCTTCTTTGGAAAAATAATCTGTGAAAGGTCATTATCAAGTTATCTCAGCACTTATTTAATGTGTTTTATCTGCTTTGCTGTCACATAAAAATGTGTTGTCGTAAAATCAAGTAATAAAGCTGTCAATGAAAAGCTCTGCTTCCACTCAATATTTAATGCTAAAGAGCAAGAGACATTTCAGATTTTCATTCATAATTATAAATTGACATTATCAAGGTGATCAGTTTGCCTTGAAATATTGTTAACTTGATGAATAAAAATGTAAATGGCTAGAATGCATTGTGTTCTAGAAAGCAATGTATTCAGTAATTTCTTAAGTGATAGTCTCCAGGTAAAGTCAGGACACGAAGCAGCTGTGCCAAAAGGCACCTTGACATTTTTAAACAAATGAAGGGTAGCAAGAGCCACCAGCCAGTCGCTGAAGAATCAAGAAGCATGACCCACTCATGCTCTCTCATGTCTTACAGCCCGTAAGGTCCTACCACATCCACATTCCTACTTAACCCTGATGATGGCTGTGGGGTAGACAACAGTGTTATCATTTTCCACATCAGGAGGCTGAGGTTCAGAGAGGTTAAGTGACAGCCAAAGGTCACAGGCACTCAGAGATGGCTCCAAATGTGTCTGATTTCAAATCGGGTTCTTTCTTGTATAACTGTTTCATTGCTAGGAAACTAAATATTTCAGATTGATAAAAATGTGGAAAGTATTTAGAAAATATACCATCATGATTAATACTGAAAGAGTAAATAAACATCCTTTAGTGTCCAAGGACAGGTGGCCTCTAGAATCTTCGCAGGACTGAGTGTGTATAGTCCTGCTTTTCAGTACTCCTAAACCCCAGATAAGGGGAAGGGTGTGTAATGCAGATGAAAGTACCTCAGAGTCGAGGATACATTTCTCAAATCTCCAACCCGTTGTCCCTGACGATATAAAACTTTCAGAATCCTACAGGAAATAAACTTTGATTTCAAAATTATACTTTGAAGTTTGAAGATAAAAGAACCGTATAAGACCCAACGCTCAAATAGAAGGACTAAAAACATTTAAAAAAATTCTAGGGAGCGTATCAGAATTTGGAATGAACGTGATAACAGATTCCCTGTACTGTAGTTCAAGTTCTCAGTGCTGTGTAATAGGGCTTAAAGCAGCTTAGCTCAGTCTAATGCCTATGGGAATCAAAGCCTTTTTGTAGGGTTTTTGAAATGTGTTTTCATTTTCTTAAGCAGGAAAAAAAGCAGATTCTTTACTTTTATATACCTGGTCACCTAGGGACACTTTTTATTCTGTGGCTCTGGTCCAGTCTTGAAGCAACAGGAGAAAAACAATGGAACTTGTTCAAATCTCTGATTGCCAGCCGTTGCCACTGTCTGCCAGAAAGAGCCGCTGGCATTGGTTCTGTGGAGATAGGAAGCGCACACCCGACATCAGCAACAGCGGATGTACCTGCCAAGTACATCCAAGGCCACTAAGCCACGTGTGCCCAGGGTCTGTCAGGGGTTACGCAGCAGCAGGGGCAGAGGCTGGAGTTACTGAGTATCAGTTGGCAGCTGCAGGATAAGCATGTTAACTGGGATAGTCCAAATTTAACGAGCATTTTTAAGTGATTTTCGGTGATCTGAAATTGTTGGTGAAATAAATGAAATCCTTTCATTAGTTTATGATTTAAATGGAGTGAATAGATCGTTTCTAGCTTTGATTAATGGAAGTGTGAAGTCAGAGGAATCTTCTTTATGAGGGCTTTTGACACTAAATTGGTTAGAAATTCCACAGTTGGAAGCCCCACAAAAGTTTCACTAAGTTGGGTTCAGTCTCTGCACAGTTTCAGGCTGGCGACTGACTTCAGTGTAAGCACAGAGAAGATCATCCACAGAGTAAATCCCTGTCACTAACAGGTTAGAGAGAATTGCACCCCTTCTTGGGTATTTATATGTACTTTGTCCATTATATTAGTATACGTTCAATTAATGTTTGTTGGATTTAAATAAATTGAAAGTTCGCTTTATATTGTTTATCATTTTATTATTATATATTAGACGTGTTAGTTAATGTTTGGGCTAGCCAGTTTTGTAAAGTAATTTATCTCATAGACAAAATAGCATTAAAACTTCTGGTAGCCGATACTTTAAACCTATAGACAGTGTCACAATTTTGAAGCCTGAGAAACCTGCTTTGAATCAGCTCTCTCCCCCTTCACTTAGTGGATAACCGTGAGAGGGTCTGGAGACCATGTCCTGTGGCCCAAATCCGGCCCCCCTCCTAGTTTTATACAACCTGTAACTCATAGAATGGTTGAAAAAATAAAACAGGTGATATTTTGTGGCATGTGAAATTATAGACGTGGAAACCTCCGTGTCCCTAAGTGGAGTTTCCCCGGAAGGCAGCCACATTTATTCCTCTGCATACTGTCTGTGGCTGTGTTCACGCCCTAAAGGCAGGGCTGAGGAGTCATGACAGAGACAGTCCAGCCTGTAAAACAGAGACATTTACTCTCTGGCCCTTTACAGAAAAAGTTTGCTGACCTGACCTTGAGCAAGTTGTTGAACTAGGCTAGGCCTTGGTCTTTTAATCTATCCAATGGAAATACTTCCTCATCATTGGGTTGCTGTGAGGTCTGATGATTGCTGTAGAGCACCCAGAATACCTGGATCAGGGCAGAAATGCAACTACTGACAACAGGGGTTTGGTTTTTGTTCTTACTAAGTTTATTATCACATTGCACTGGGCAGATCTGCTGCAAAGGACCTCTTTAAAGTATTGAAAAGTAAAAATGTCACCTTGAAGACTAAGGTGCCCTGACCCAAGCCATTGTATTTTCAATCGCATCATATGCATGTGAAAGCTGGACAATGAATAAGGAAGACTGAAGAAGAGTTAAAGCCTTTGAATTGTGGTGTTGGCGAAGGATATTGAATATACCATGGACTGCCAAAAGAACAAACAAATCTGTCTTGGAAGAAGTGCTGCCAGAATGCTCCTTAGAAGCAAGGATGGCGAGGCTGCATCTTACATACTTTGGACATGTTTTCAGGAGGGATCAGTCCCTGAAGAAGGACATCATGCTTGGCAGAGTACAGGGTCAGCGGAAAAGAGGAAGACCCTCAACGAAGTAGATTGACACCGTGGCTCAACAGTGAGCTCAAGCATAACAGCAGTTGTAAGGATGGCTCAGGACTGTTTTGTTCTGTTGTGCATAGGGTCGCTATGAGTCAGAACCGACTTGATGGCACCTAACAACAACAAGTTTATTATTATAATTACCATTAACACACACCCAAGAGAGCAATGTTTATTGGTGCGGCTGACTTATCCTAGCGGCATACTTGCATAATGGCATACTAAGTGACAGGAAAAAAAAAGTAACCTCTGAAAACAGGCATTATTGTACTGAACCGTGGGCTGTATGTGAGGAGCCCAGAGGTTCAACTGAAATCTATATCCATCTTGCTTGCATATCGCTATTGTTATCCCTAAACTTTCCCTCTTGGTTCATGTCAACATAGTACTTTCTTTAAAGTACATATGTCTTCAGTTCTTAATACTAATGAAAGTATAACAAACCCTCCTTGTGCGCAACTTCTAATCACAAATAAGAAGAACGCCTGTCTCCTTACCTCCAAACAGGAAGCTGCAGGGTACCTGTCCACCTCTTAAGCATATATCCCTTCCCTGTTCTTATTAGCTGCCATTGAGTTGACCCCTGACTGATGGTGACCCCATGCACAGTGGAGCAAATGCTGCCTGTGCCAGCCCCATTATTGGTTGAGGAACAAACGTTTGTTATCCATTGGCTGATTTTCTGAAGTAGGTCACCAGCCTTCCTAGTTCATCTTAGCCTCAAAACTGCAGAAATCTCAGCATCATAGCAACACCCAAGCATCCACTCACAGACAGTGGTGGGTTCCCATGAAGTGCATTGGCTGGGAATTAAACCCAGGTCTCTTGTATGGAAGGCAGGAATTTTACCACTGAACCAGCGCCCTCATCCCTTCACTAGGTCCTGTGAAATAACTTCATACCCCCTTGTTGACTTCAACTTTTCTACTATATCTACTTAATTCTTTTTAATCAAAATGTTTAATGTTGAATTTGTTTACTTCTACAAACTTTGTACAAGGTTGTATGTTATGTCTAGAATATGGAAAATGTTCCTATGTCACTCCTTGCCCCTCTCTGTTCTCTTCTACTTCACATCCCTCCAGAGGCCTCACTCACTCTTTCTTCATTCATGCAGCCCTTTAGCATTTGTCAGGATGGTGTTGTATCCTGATCTTACCCTTTCTGAAAATGTATTTTTAACATCTATTCTAACACTAGTCGTCATTCAAAATGTACAGCGTGCCTTTTGCATTTTAGTAGTGTAAAGAATTGTGTGTGAGCTGGGTGTGTTCTGTTGTTTAATTCTCTAGATATTTCATGCAGGTAGTTTCTCTCCTCATAAAGGAGGACATTTTGACTTCCTTTGGATAATGTCACATATTGATTGCTATGCAGTGAATGGTTTTATTTTTTGTGCATGAAGTGAAAGTTTGCAGCTCAAGTTAATTTCTCATACAAAAATTTATACACATGTTGTTATATGACCCTAGATGCTCTCTCTGTAACGTGACAGCACACTCCTCTTTTCCACCCCAGATTTTCCGTGTCCATTCAGCCAGTTCTTGTCCCTTTCAGGCAGGACCTACCCGTTTAGTCTTGTGTATCTACTTGAACTAAGAAGCACACTCTTCATGAGTATCATATTACGTCTTATACTCCAGCCTAATCTTTGTCTAAAGAGCTGGCTTTGACAAAGGTTTTAGTTCTGGATTAGCAGAGAGTCCGGGGGCCATGTCTTCTGGGGTCCCTCCAGTTTCAGTCAGACCAGTAAGTCAGGTCTTTTTACTAGAATTTAAGTTCTGCACCCTGCTTTTATCTTCCTCCATCAGTGACTCTGTTGTGTTCCCTCTCAGGATGGTCATTGGTGGTAGCCAGGAACCATCTAGTTCTTCTGGTCTCAGGCTGATGGAGTCTCTGGTTTTTGTGACTGTTTCTGTCTTTTGGGCTAACATTTTCCTTGTGTCTTTGGTGTTCTTCATTGTCCTTTGCTCCAGGTGGGCTGGGACAAGACGCATCTTAGATGGCTGCTTGCTAGCTTTTAAGACCCTAGAAACCACTCATCAAAGTGGAATGCAGAACATTTTCTTAATCAACTTTGTTATGCCAGTTGACTTAGCTGTTGTTAGATGCCGTCGAGTCAGTTCCAACTCATAGCGACCCTATGCACAACAGAACAAAACACTGCCTGGTCCTGAGCCATCCTTACAATCATTGTTATGCTTGAGCTCATTGTTGAAGCCACTGTGCCAATCCACCTCATTGAGGGTCTTCCTCTTTTCCGCTGACCCTGTACTCTGCCAAGCATGATGTCCTTCTCCAGGAACTGATCCCTCCTGACAACATATCCAAAGTATGTAAGACGCAGTCTCGCCATCCTTGCCTCTAAGAAGCATTCTGGCTGCACTTCTTCCAAGACAGATTTGTTTGTTCTTTTGGCAGTCCATGGTATATTCAATATCCTTCTCCAACACCACAATTCAAAGGCTTCAACTCTTCTTCAGTCTTCCTTATTCATTGTCCAGATTTCACATGCATATGATGTGATTGAAAATACCATGGCTTGGGTCAGGGCACCTTAGTCTTCAGGGTGACATCTTTGCTCTTCAACACTTTGAAGAGATCCTTTGCAGCAGATTTACCCAATGCAATGCGTCTTTTGATTTCTTCACTGCTGCTTCCATGGCTGTTGATTGTGGATCCAAGTAAAATGAAATCCTTGACAACTTCAATCTTTTCTCCGTTTATCATGATGTTGCTCATTGGTCCAGTTGTGAGGATTTTTGTTTTCTTTGTGTTGAGGTGTAATCCATACTGAAGGCTGTGGTCTTCATCTAGTTGACCTACATGTCACCTAAAACCATGGTCCCCAGACCCCTGCCTCTGCTACTCTGTCCCTTGAAGTGTTTGCTGTATTCAGAAAACTTCTTAGCTTTTGGTTTAGTCCAGTTGTGCTGACTTCCCCTGTGTTATATTTTGTTCTTCCCTTCACTTAAGATAATTCTGGTCTACAATCTGTAGTGAATACCCCCTCCCTCCCTCCCTACCCTTGTAACCATCTGTCTTTGAAACTTTTGAGTTCTTATAATAGTGGTATCCTACAATATTTTTCCTTTCGCAACTAATTTCACTCAGCATAATGCCTTCTAGATCCATCCATGTTGTGAGATGTTTCTCGGATTCATCATTGATCTTTATCATCGCATACTATTACATTGGGTGAATATACTGTAATTTGTTTATCCATTCGTCTGTTGATGGCATCTAGGTTGTTTCCATCTTTTTTCCATTGTGAACAGTGCTCCATTGAACATGGGTATGCATATTATTTGTTTGTGTGAAGACTCTAATTTCTCTAGATATATTCCAAGGAGTGGGATTGCTGGACCCTATGATACTTCTATTTCTAGCTTTTTAAGGAAGCGCCAAATTGATTTTCAAAGTGGTTGTACCATTTTACATTCCCACCAGCAGTACATAAGTGTTCCAGTCTCTCCACAACTTCCCCAACATTTATAATTTTGTGTTTTCTTAAATTAATGCTAGCCCTGTAGGGGCGAGAGGGTATCTCATTGTACTTCTGATTTGCATTTCTCTAATGGCTAATGTTCATGAGCATTTATTTCCTCATGCATCTGTTAGCCACTTACATGTCTTCTTTGGCAAAGTGCCTGTTCATATCTTTGGCCCATTTTTTAATTAGGTTATTTGTCTTTTTGTTTTTGAGGTTTTGCAGTATCTTGTAGATTTTAGAGATGAGACCCTGTTGGATATGTTGTAGCCAAAACTTTTTCCCAGTCTGTAGGTTGTCTTTTTACTCTTTTGGTGAAGTCTTTTGGTGAGCATAAGTGTTTGATTTTTTGGAGCTCCCAGTTACCTAGTTTTTCTTCTGATGTTTGTGCATTGTTGGTAATGTTTTGTATACTGTTTCAGCCACGGATTAGGGTTCCTAGCATTGTCCCTATTTTTTCTTCCATGATCTTTATCGCTTTAGATTTTATATTTACGTCTTTGATCCATTTCGAGTGAGTTTTTGTGCATGGTTTGAAGTATGTGAGTGGTATGAAGTCTTGTTTTCTTTTTGTTGCAGATGGATAGCCAGTTATGGCAGCACCATTTGTTAAAGAGACTGTCTTTCCCCATTTAACGGACTTTGGGCCCTTGTCAAATATCAGTTGCTCATATGTGGATGAATTTATAACTGGATTCTCAATTCTATTCCATTGGTCTATGTAACTGTTGTACCAGTACCAGGCTGTTTTCAATACCTGGTGGTATAATAGGTTCTAACATCAGGTTGTGTGAGGCCTCCCACTTGTTCTTCTTCAGTAATGCTTTACTTATCCGGGGCCTCTTTCCCTTTCCATATGAAGTTGGTGATTTGTTTCTCCATCTCATTAAAAAATGTCATTGGAATTTGGATGTGGATTGCATTGCATTTGTAGATTGTTTAGCGTAGAATAGACATTTTCACAATGTTGAGTCTTCCTATCCATGAGCAACATATGTTTTTTCCACTCATGTAGCCCTCTTTTGGTTTCTTGAAGTAGTGTCTCATGGTTATCTTTGTATAGGTCTTATGCGACTCTGGTTAGATTTATTCCTAAGTATTTTATCTTCTTGGAGGCTATTGTAAATGGTATTGATTTGGTGATTCCCTCTTTGAAGTTCACTTTGTCGGTGTAGAGGAATCCAACTGATTTTTGTTTGTTTATCTTGTATCCTGGTGCTTTGCAGACCTCTTCTATTAGTTCCAGTAGTTTTCTTGTGGATTCCTTAGGGTTGTCTGTGTATAAGATTATATCATCTGCAAAGAGAGATATTTTTACTTCTTCCTTAACAATTTGGATACCTTTTGTTTCCCCCTTTTTGTAGCCTAATTGCTCTGGCTAGGACCTCCAGCACAATGTTGAGTAAGAATGGTGATAAAGGGCTTTCTTGCCTGGTTCCCATTCTCAAGGGGAATACTTTCAGACTCTATCCATTTAGGATGATGTTGGCTGTTGGCTTTGTATAAAAAAGTATAAATGCCCTTTATTGTGTTGAGGAATTTCCCTCCTATTCCTATTTTGCTGAGAGTTTTTATAATGAATGGGTGTTGAACTTTTCTGCATCAATTGATAAGATCATGTGGTTCTTGTCTTTTGTTTGATTTATGCGATGGATTACATTGATTGTTTTTCTAATGTTGAACCATCCCTGCATACCTGGTATGAATCCCGCCTGGTCATGGCGAATTATTTATTAATTTTTTTTTTTATATGTTGTTGAATCCTATTGGCTAGAATTTTCTTGAGGATTTTTGCGTCTAAGTTCATGACAGATATAGGTCTGTCATTTGCTTTTTTTGTGGTATCTTTACCTGGTTTTTGTATCAGGGATATGCTAGCTTCATTGAATGAGTTCCAGAGTATTCCATCCTTTTCTATGCTCTGAAATACCTTTAGTAGTAGTGGTGTTAACTCTTCTCTGAAAATTTGGTAGAATTCCCTAGTGAAGCTGTCAGGGCCAGAGCTTTTTTTTTTTTTTTTTGGTTGGGAGTTTTTTAATTACCTTTTCAATCTCTTCTTCTTTTTTAAGTATGTGTATTAACTTCTTCTACCTCTGTGTTAGTTTTGGTGGGTAATGTGTTTGTACAAATTTGTCCATTTTCTCTAGGTTTTCAAATTTGTTAGAGTACAATTTTTCATCGTATTCTTTCTGTTATGATTCTTTTAATTTCAGTTGTTCTGTTATGATATCGCCCATTTCTTTTCTCATTTGGGATATTCGCTTCTTCTCCTGTTTTCCTTTTGTCAGTTTGGCCAATGGTTATTGATTTTGTTGATCTTTTCAAAGAACCAACTTTTTGTCTGTTAACTCTTTCTGTTGTTTTCTCTCCTCTATTTCATTTAATTATACTCTAATTTTTATTATTTGCTTTCTTCTGAAGCTGGAGGGCTTCTTATGCTGCTCCCTATTTGTCTGAGTTGTAGGGTTAATGTTTTGGTTTTGACCCTTTCTTCTTTTTAGATGGGTGCATTTATTGCTGTAAATTGATCTCTGAGCACTGCTTTTGTGTCCCAAGTGCTGTGGTAGGATGTGTTTTCATTCTCATTTGATTCTGTTAATTTCTTTATTCGTCATTAATTTCTTATATAACTAGTTTAGAACAAGGAGTTGTTCAGTTTCCATGTATTTGACTTTTTTCTTTGCTTTTTCTGTTATTGATTTGTGGTCTGTTCTGGAGAATGTTCCATGTGTGTTGGAAAAGAAAATATTCTTGGCTGCTGTTGTGTGGTGTGTTCTGTATATGTCTATGAGATCAAGTTGGTTGATTGTTTCATTTAGATCTTCTGTGTATTTATTGGGAAACCCTGGTGGTGTAGTGATTAAGTGGTACGGCTGTTAACTAAGAGGTCAGCAGTTCAAATCCGCCAGGTGCTCCTTGGAAACTCTATGGGGCAGTTCTACTCTGTCCTGTAGGGTTGCTATGAGTCAGAATCGACTCGACAGCAGTGTATTTGGTTTTGTTTTTGGGTGTATGTATTGAGCTTCTTGCCGGCTGTTCTGTCCTTTACCGAAAGTACTGTGTTGAAGTCTCCTTCTATTATTGCGGAGCTACTTCTCTTTTCAATGCTGTTAGAGTTTGTTTTATGTATTTCAGAGCCCTGTTGTCGGGTGCAGAAATATATTTATTATGGGTATTTCCTCTTAGTATATTGATCCTTCAATCATTATATAGTGTCCTTCCTTATCCTTTGTGGTGGATTTAACTTTAAAGTCTATTTTGTCAGAGATTAGTACTGACACTCCTGCTCTTGTTTTGATTGTTCTTTGCTTCATATATTTTTTTCCATCCTTTGAGTTTTAGTTTGTTTGTGTCTTTAATAAGGTGTGTATCTTGTAGGCAGCATATAGACAAGATCATGTTTTTTTAATCCATTCTGACCCTCTTTGTCTCTTTATTGGTACATTTAGTCCATTTACATTCAGCATAATTATTGGTAGGTATGAGTTTTCTTTTTCTTTTGAGTTTAGAGCTGTCATTTTGATGTATTTTTTTGTGTGTGTTGTTGACAATTTGTTCCACTTAATTTTCTGTGCTGAGTCATTTTCTTTTATGTATTTTCTTTTCATCTTTTTCATTGTTGTTCATTTTGTATTTGCTAAATCTTTATGTTTTTGTGGGTTTTTTTTTTTTTTTTGATGTATAGGATTGTTAGTTTCCTTTGTGATTACCTGTCTTTTTCTAAGTTTAAACCAATCTTCTATTTATTTATATCACCTTGACTTCCTCTCCGTATGAAAGGTCTATGAGGAACTTATCTAGTCCCTTTTTTTGTTTTAATGTTGTCATCTTTTGCATATTGATAACTCTTTTTCCCTATTTTCAGTGTTTTAGCTTTTATTTTTATGACTTTCCTATCTGGGTTGATACCTGGTTGTTCTGTCTTTGTGTTCTAGTCTTGGGTTGTTATATGATGTTACCGATTTTCTAACTGGAAGTCTCCCTTCAGTATTTTTTGTAATTTTGGTTTGTTTTTTACAAATGCCCTAAACTTCTGTTTATCTGGAAATGCCCTAATTTCACCTTTATATTTGAGAGTCAGTTTTGCTGGATGAATAATTCTTGTCTGGCAGTTTTTTTCCTTCAAGGATTTATATATGTCATCCCTTTGCTTTCTTCCCTACATGGTTTCTGCCGAGTAGTCCGAGCTTAGTCTTATCGACTCTCCTTTGTAGACGACTTTTTGTTTATCCCTAGCTGCTCTTAAAATTCTCTCTTTATCTTTGGTTTTGGCAAGCTTGATTATAGTATGTATTGATGACTTTCTTTTGGGATTTTCCTTGTGTGGGGTTCAATGAGATTCTTGGATAGATATCTTGTCATCTTTCACGATATCAAGGAAGTTTTTGTCAACGAATCTTCAGCACTTCTCTCTGCATTTTCTGTTATCCCCCTCCCCACCCCCATTGTGGTACTCTAGTCATTCATATCTTATTCCTTTTGATAGAGTCCCACATAATTCTTAGGGCTTCTTCATTTTTTTTAATTCTTTTATCTGATTTTTCCTCAGGTGAGTTGGTGTCAAGTGCTTTATCTTCAGTCTCACTAATTCTGACTCCCATTGCCTTAATTCTGCTTGTATGCCTTTCTATTGAGTTATCTAATTCTAGAATTTTGTTGTTAATCTTCTGAATTTCTGATTGCTGTCTCTCTGTCGATTCTTGCACCCTATTAAATTTGTCAGGCTCTTGTATAACCTTCTTAAATTCCTCTATTGCTTTGTCTGTGTGTTCTTTGGCTTCTTCTGCATTTTGCCTGATCTCTTGAAGATCTCTGTATGTTAATCTCTTGAACCGTATCTCCAGTAATTCCAAGAAGTTAACTTCCTCTGAATGATTTCTTGATTCTTTGTTTTGGGCACTTGCTGAAGGCATCATGGTCTGCCTCTTTATGTGATTTGATATTGACTGTTGTCTCTGAGCCATCAATAAGTTCTTATATTTATTTATTTTATATTAGCTTATTGTGTCCTAGCTTCTTGTTTTGTTTTGTCAAGCCCAAATAGGCTGGTCATGTGACCTAGTTTGATTATTGGCACCTTTGAGGCACTCATGTCTTGTCACCAGGTAATTAGAACTGTTACTAGGTATGTGAGCCCAGGAGTGCATTTACTTTTCTTGTATGGAATCAGCTTGGGTGTCCAGGTAGTCAGTCACCAAGTGTGTGGTGCAGGGTTTCACCTACAGTCCTGGGTGGGCAGGAGTGATTAGAGTAGGTACAGGTATCTGGCTGCTGTAGGAGATTATGTCCTGAGCAAGGCAGGGGGCTGACCTGCCTCTGAGTGTCTGGGTGAAAGCGTGTCCCTCTTCCCTAGAGCGTGTAGGTGGGTTAGTTTTGCAGCCGGACTATAGGCACCCAGGGCTTTTGGCTATAAGGACAGGGAGCCACCACTTATTCTTGCACCCCTGTCATGGCAGCTAGGTGGCATGGGTGGAGCCACCGGTCCTCAGGCCCCTGATGTGGGTAGGTGAGGACCCTGCTTAATGGGCAGAGTGGTGTCAGATGTCACAAATCTGCCAGTCCACCTTACAGCTGATACAGTTGAAAATAAGCTTCAAGTATATACCCTGTGGTACTGTGCTAATGAGGGCCTACACTGTTGAAATGGGGCCACATAGGTCTATGCAGGGGTGAAAGGCATTCAAAGTCTATTGACCCCTTATGCCTGTGTCTAGGCATAAGGCACTGTACCTGCACAGATTTTCTGGCTTAGAGGAGCTGGCAGATTATTTTTGCCTGTTTGTTAATTTGTTCCCTCTCCAAAGCTGAGAGAATAGCTTAGGGCGCACAACGGGTCCTACTTCCAACCCAGGGAATGCGGCAATCCTTGAAGCTGGCCCAGGATCCAGTACAGAATGGGGAGGGTGCAGTTAAGTGGGACAGAGGTTTTTCTCAAAGGGGTTGGTTTGATCCATGTAGTAGTTTAGATGCACATACTTACCTTTTTCCTATTAAGCGCCGCTTTTCACTGGTTCCGGAGGTTCGAGTGGATTGCGCCACTTGATCTCTCCTGATGTGGAAAATGAGCCCTGAGTGCCACTGCTTGCCGACTGATCCAGTCTGCAGGGTGCCCGTTCCCGCTGGGTCAGGCCTGGCAACTCCTCGCTGCTTCTGAACCATCTTTCCCTCCCCTGCTGCTCAGTCTGATTCCTCCTTTGCCTTTGACATACAGGACTTGTAGATTGTCATGTATAATTGATTCACTTGTTTTTCGGGTCTTTGTTGTAAGAGGGATCACAGGAAGCATCTGAGTACTCCACCATCTTGACCCTGCCTTAAGTGAAGAGGACTTAAGCACTTACTGATGAAGTTCAAAGACTTCAGCCTTTAGTATGAGTTATACCTCAACATAAAGAAAACAGAAATCCTCACAACTGGACTAATAAGCTACATCATGATTAACAGAGAAAAGATGGAAATTTTCAAGGATTTCATTTTACTTGGATCCCTAATCAACACCTATGGAAGCAGCAGTCAGCAAATCAAATGACACATTGTACTGGGCAAATCTGCTGAAAAGACCTCTTCAAGGGTTAAAAAGTAAAGTTGTTACTATGAGAACTAAGGTGTGCCTGACCCAAGCCATGGTATTTTCAGTCACCTCATGTGCATGTGAAAGCTGAATAATGAATAAGCAAGACAGAAGAATTGATGCCTTTGAAGCATTGGTGAAGAATATTGAATATATGTAGACCTTCAGAAAAACGAACAGCTCTTTCTTGGAAGAAATACAGCCAGGGTGCTCCTTGGAGGCGAGGATGGTGAGACTTTGTCTCACGTACTTTAAACATGTTATCAGGAAAGACCAGTTCCTGGAAAAGGACATCATGCTTGGTAAAGTAGAGGGTCACTGAAAAAGAGGAAGACCCTCTCAATGAGATGGATTGACACAGAGACTCCAATAGTGGGCTCAAGCATAGCAAAAACTGTGAGGATGGTGCAGGACCTGGCAGTGTTTTGTTCTGTTGTATATGGGGTCTCTGTGAGTCGGAACTGATGGGACAGCACCTAACAACAACAATTTACCTCCTTCTGCAGTGATAGCAGACACTGAGTAAACTATTGAGGTTGGAACCCAGTAAATGACTCAAGGCACATGAGGAATGGTGGGTGGGGATAAATTGTTGAAATGGTGTAGGCACCTAGCAATGAGAGTTCCGTTTCCAAATGTTCAGTGAATGGTGACAGTTTAGAACACACTGAGGTGCTGATCTCAGATGGAGAAGTGAGCAACAGTAGCTGTTGTAGGTGTAATGGGCCTGATTCAGCACATCCCTGAGATTGCCACCTGGCAGCTGCTGCCTCACCCTACCTTTACAGCACTGGAGTGGAGTGAATCTCCGGCACCCTGTGCTGAGTAGGGACACCGCCTTTTATTGCTGTGCCTACTACTGGGGGTACCGTCGCAGACCTTTCAGAAACTCTGGAGTGGAGCTGTGGGCACACTTGTGGGTGCTGGATGCCACTGCTGCCCAAACTGGTGGGATAGTTACTGCACTTCCTCCATTGGGCATGGCACAAGGCATTGGCCCATTGTGTTTTTTTCTAAGTGAAATTTGGCATAGGTATGCATGTCTGTGTGTGTGTGTGTTGCCCAGAGACTTCATGGAAGTTCTACCAGAATTTAACATGAGCTGCAGAAGGATGATTTCCACTCAGAGGCAAGGTTCTTCAGTGACACAAAGCTGAATGAAATGTTCAGCTTGTGATTTGCCCTCTACCATCCTGAGACCACACTGGCTTTTATGATTTCACAAGGATAGCATCAGATATGTATTACAAAATTAGAAAAATTACAAAACGATTCGCGCAGGAATCTAGTGATCGGCCTGCATTCCTCAGTAGCCTTTTGTTGCTGTCTCTGTCCTGCGCTCTTCTCAGTGAGAAGCCGGGCAGTCTCCAGCCGATTGCCTTTCTTCACTGAACTCCAGCAGCAAGTTGTACTAGTAAGGTTTAGAAGACGGCAGCTCAGTGAGGCATCTGGAAAAGCTACTGGCCTTCCTGAACAAACAATGTTCCACTAATGTTAAGACGTATGTTTATGACTCGAGCACAAAAGCTCACTGCCCGAACCTGCTGAGCATTAGGATTGAGATTTTCTTTTGTTTTCCTTGAACAGTTCTGCCCAAGCTAATGTCACTGAGTTTCAGAATTTTAAGAGTTATTTGTTTTAATGCCAAAAATTGCTCCTGATTATTTTGGCCACCTGACGATCACACAGAAGTAGATAACAAAAAGTTCAGGGAATTAATCCACTTAACATTCAGGCTGCACTTAGATTTAAGCAGCCCTGTACCAAAAAAAAAAAAAAAATTTTTTTTTTTTTTTTACCCCAAGGCAGAAAAACCACACACCTAGAAAGGGTGGTTAATAGAAACTTAGGCGTCTGGATGCTGAGCATACATAAATATGCGTAGTTTCTGTCCTGTTTCCTTATTTGAGCTTGGTTTCTAAAAACATGGATGACATTGGAAAGCAAAGGAAGGGGATGAGTAGCTTGCCAACAGGGTGATGTATCTCAACAGCAGAGCAAGTCATTCCTCACCAGGTATGATCTGACCTGAACACATGTTAACTCATAGGTACGCACCAGCGCCTGCTATGAATTCGGGTAGAAGTAGCAAGACTTGGGAGGAGGTAGAAGGAAAGTCAGTGGCAGAGAGGACAAAGCATCTAGTCATGCAGCCTGGCGTGGGGTTGACAGATGCCGGCTAGAGGGACCAGATGAGCCTGGGAGAAGCTCGTGTGCTTGTTCCTTAGTTTTCCTGAGGGCCAGCCTCAGGTACAGTATTCTGCTATGTCAGTAGTTCTCCAAGTGTGGTCCCTGGGCATCACATCATCTAGGAATCTGCTAGAAAAGCTGATTCTCAGACCCCAGCTCAAACCTAGTGAGTCAGAAGCTGTGAGCGGTAAGGCCCAGCCATCTTGTTCTAATAAGTCATCCTGGGGATCCTGATGCATGCTGACGTTTGAGAACCAACAGAGGTGGAAGAAGGTGAATCTCCCCTACCTTCCTACCACGGACCCAGTCTTGGGCTAAGAGGAAAAAAAAGAGAGCAAATGCTGATGTGTGTGCTCATCAACTTGACCAGCATCTCAGGAGATTAACAGGCTCAGGTATGGTTATTTCTTAATTCCAAATCTTTCTCTTCTACTAAAAATGGAAAGATCAAAGAGCTCTCTAAAAATCCTCTACTAGGATGAAAAAGAAAATAAAATTTAGAAAACAATCTAATATTAGCTTTGTGCTGTACAGCCCAGAATGTTTCTTCTTCTGCTGTGGCTGAGAGAGAGCTAGTTGGACATCCTGTTTTCAGGAGTCAGTGAGGGAACCAGCTCTCCAGATTACATGGAGTCTCCCCAGTTAAAGGCATGATCTCTGTGCTCATAGCAGGGGTTTCGGTGCTGTGTCCTGTCTGCTTGATGAAGCATAGACCAGCACTTCCCTCATGTCACCTGGAAGATGATAGAGGCAAGGCTAGCATTCTTACTTTACAAAAAAAAAAAAAAATTGTAGCTGTGGCTCAAAGCCCTAAACTAAATCTCTCAGACTTATTATATCATATACATTAATGCTTTTAAGAGATTGTATATTTCTTTGCATCTATAGAATTACAGCATAAGTTCAAGAGCTTCATTTACTACACATTTGAGGGCCTGCTACATGCCAGGGGCATTCCTTAGTCAGAATCGACTTGACAGCAATGGTTTTTTGTTTTTTTTAATTTTTATTTTTGCTTTGGGCTACATGCTGGCCCTCTGCCTGTGGCCGCTCTGTTTAAAGAACCTTAGAGAAAAAGGAAGGAAATAGTCACCTTCCTTTTCTTCTCCGTAGGAACACCAAGCTCACTCACTCATTCCCTGCCAGAAGCTCAGAGTTCTGTAAAATATCAGGCAAATGGGAGCTGAGTGAATTCTTCCAGCCTTGGAAAGCACTTACTCTCACTTTTCTGATGGTGGAAGGCACATACCTTTGGAAAGCAATGGAAATCTTTTCTTCATGGATTGACCTATTAACCTTCAAGAGCCCAGTGTGGCCTGAGAGACGTGTGACCGAGGGGCAGTTCCGTTCTGCAGTGACTTGCTCGAGTCTAATTAACTTCCTCTGATTTGAGAGTGAATTTAGGATTGTTTTTGAAAGCTAGAAGTGAATTGGGCTTTCAATTGAAAGCAACCACTCATTTAAAGTAACGGTTGAGAGATTACGTGTTGGATTAGCCCCTTTTTAAAAATAATGAGACCTGTGGACTCATTATATGTGACTTTTTCCCCCATGCCTTTATGTAAATTTTGTATGTATGCGTGTGAGCCTGTGTGTAGGGAGTTGGACAGAAAAACCGCCGATGATATTTGGCACTAGTTAGCATAGTTTAGCTGGCACTTTAATGAGCTTGGCTGTTAACCAAAAGATCGATAGTTCCTGTCCACCCAGAGGCACTTGGGAAGAAAGGCCTGGTGATCTCCTTCTGAAAAATCAAAGCCGTTGAAAACCGCTATGGAGCACAGTTCTACTCTAACACATATGGGGTTCTCATGAGTCAGAGTCGACTTCATGTCACCTGGTTTGGTTTTGTTTTTTTTACGTATCCAGTAGACTGGAAAAAAAAAAAGGAAAATGTTCTGAGAGGCTTGGGGCTGAGTGATACAGGGATAGGGTGGGCCTGGGTCAATGTCCTTTGTAGCCCCCAGAGCTCAGTTCAGAAGATGAACTGACATCTGGCTTGGTGGAAGGAGAAGGTGATGAGGGGTAGCCTATACCCCAGGAAAAGAAGACATGCTTCAGCAGCTGATTGCTGTAGACTTCCCAAACCTGCAAGGGGCCACGGGGGCAGAGTCATGGTGGTGGTACACCGTGCAGGGCCACATGGCTAATGGATAAGTCACAATGCACAGAGAATCACATAAAGCAAATCACCCCCCGCCACACACACACACTTTTTTACATAAAATTAGGATTTGTTTTTTATTTACTTAAGGTTTGGGTTTGTTGATAATTCCTTTTCCTCAAATGTTTCTCCTCCACTCTGGCATTTTCAGTGAAGAATATTTTTTCATTGCATTTAAGTGATGACGAAATTTACACTTCTGTAGACTCCAGCTGTCTGGTTATGTAAATGATGAGCATACACTATGTTGTGTTTCCCAAAACCTTGTTTGTAGCTTGTATAGCTGAGTGTTAACTTTATTTCAGTGCTGGTTTGAAGAGCAGCCCTTTGGGCCTGGTTGGTGAATAGTTGCACTGAAAAATACCTAAAGGCAGGACAGCAAAACTATGGAAAATTACATCTCAATTAAGGAGTCCCCTTTGATAATCAGTTCAGCCGTGTTACCAACAAACAATATGATTCCTACATCCAGATTTCGTAGCTGCATAATCAAAATCTCTTCCAGGATCGCGTCTCCTTGTCTGTATCCTGCTAGAAGCAACCAGGCTTACTTTAGACAAAGTCATGTTTCTAGGAAATTCTTATTTTCTGGCCCTAGCTTTCTGATACACAAATAGTGCTTTACTTTGATACATGGCTTTATGCTTTTCAAAATGATTTTACACAAATCACCCCATTCAATTCCCTGGGCTGTAGTTGAGGTTGACATAATTCCCATTTCACAGATGAGTAAACTGTGGTTCAGCAAATTGAAGGCTCTTCTTAAATGTTACAGCTACTGAATAACAGAACACAGATTTATAGTCAGAATTCCTGCCTACCCTTCCTCCTACCCCGCAGAATTTTCCATTGCAGAACAGTGCCTTCTTGTCACCCCAGGTCACCTCTCCTCCTGTTTGGGAACTCTTGTGTTCTCCAGGACTGCTCACGTTCTTCCTCCAGTTCTAGACCATTATTTTTATTGTTATTGTGTTATCACATGGCTGAAGCTCATTCATACTTAGCACTGCCACAACCTGACTTATTATGTATTTTCAGCTTTTTTATTTCTAATTATGGAATTAATGTCCTTTTTTCCTTATTAAAAGTAATTTCAGGAGCTACAGGAGGGTAAGCCTATTTTAGAGACGGAGGATATCCATCAGACATCCCTGAATCACCCTGGGCCTATGGAGCTACATGTTAGCAGGAACTTAATTCATTTGGTTTTAGGAGGACTTAGAGGAACGTGAGTTGAGAGAAGGATTTGGGATCTCTTCCTCTTCCATGGAGCCCTGGTGGTGCAGTGATTAAGCGCTTGGCTGCTAAGCACAAGGCTGGGAGTTCGAATGTACCAGCCACTCCCTGGAAACCCTCTGGGGTAGTTCTGCTCTCTCCTATAGGGTTGCTATGAGTTGGAGGAATTGATTCAATGGCAATGGGTTTGGTTTTTGGTTTCCTTTTCCTATGACTTCTTGTGGCCACAGAAGCCCTGGTGAGAGCTTGTTGGAGATGACCATGAGACCGTCCTTACTAGCTCCTGTTAGGCCTGCTGCCAACCAGTATGGGCCTATATGTGTTTCGATTACTAATTAAAAAATTTATTTTTACATGGCTATTCATTACCGTTCTTGAAATTATTAGTTCCCAAGTAAGCATTTATAAGTACATTAAAGAGATTTCAGAGAAGTTTACATTTCCTCATAATGTGCGTTTGCATATTATATCATGAATTTTTCTTTCTGGTGCCCCTATACTTGATTAACCATAAAGTGTGTTGGGAAGTCTTTATCATAAACATAGTTTCGAGTGTAGGCCAAAAGCAGCACCTGGTGGAGGCAGGTTCCCCTTCTATTTCTTCTGTCCCTCATCTTGTGGGTTTTCCCAGTATCAGACACTGGTGTGCTTCTGCCCTTGTTTCCAGAGGAGCAGTGCCAGAACTGGGAGCAATGTGCATGGGAACCCCAGACAGAGTCAGAGCTTTAGACCTGCTGTGGGTGGGTGCCGAATCTCCTTGATGAAATATACCAAACAGTGACAGATTTCTGGACCTTCTTCAGCTTTATCCAGAACACCCATGCAGGTCCTGAAAAGATGGGTAGGCAATAGTGTCTTCTATCAGTATTTGCATCTTAATGTGGATTTCAATATGGATATTCTCTGAGAAGTCGTCCAACTCTATTTGAGATTCTCTTAAGTCTTATTTTAGCAAACTCACCTTCGTTAGATAACAGATACATATTATTTTGTTATCAAAATACGTAATAGTTTAATTTCCATTTCTCATGTCTGTAGCTGTTGTTGCTGTTAGGTGCTGTCAAATTAGTTCTGACTCATAGCGACCCTTTGTATAACAGAGCACAGTGTTGTCTGGTCTTGCACCAGCCTCACAACTGTTGCTACGTTTTTGCCCATTGTTGCAACCACTTTGTCAGTCCATTTTCTTGAGAGTTTCCCTCTTTTTCACTGATCTTCTGTTTTACCAAGCATGGTGTCCTTCTGTAGGGATTGGTCCCTCCTGATAGCATTGCCAAAGTAAGTGAGATGAAGTCTTGTCATCCTCGCTTCTAAGGAGCATTCTGGCTGTACTTCTTCTAAGACAGATTTGTTCGTTCTTCTGGAAGTCCATGGTATGTTCAATATTCCTCGCCAACACCATAATTCAATTGTGTCAATTCTTCTTCAGTACCTGTCAAATTTGCTAAAATGAAAGAAACTGGGTCCTAATCCTTCCCTTCGAAAATTAAACAATCTCAGTCCAACTAGATGACTGTATATTATGTACCATAAGAACCAGGAAACAAAACACAAACTTACTTCTCATTTTATTCCCTGCACAATGAACATGAACCAGTCTCCAGCTTACTGAATCAAAATCTCAGGGGCTGGGTCCTAGGAATTTTTATTTTTCACAAGTGCCCGTGATTCTTACGATTAGGCAAGTTTGGGTAATGAGACTGATTTCTTGAACAAATGTTTATCATATAAATACTACCTTTAATTTTTTCCTACTAATTTATGCTTGTCAAAGTATTTGCCACCTATATTATATCTCTAATACCAGAATATTCTTAAACGAGTCAATCTCTTTTTCAAATGAAATTAGAATACATAAAGTCAAGTAACTGGCCTAAGGGTACTGTGCAAGCCATTGGCATAGATAGGCCTAGGTCCCGATCCAGGCCTTCTTGACCAGTGCTCTGCCTGACTTACTGAGGAGGAAGCACTGGGACTGGTGAGCGTTTGACACACCGTGGGTGAGAAACACTGCCGTAGAGAATGGGGATCACTAATGGGCTGCAATAGCGGTGTGGGAACCAGTGTTTGAGATTCTGTGCTACATCCACATTGACCCCTGAAAGTCTTGTTCTAAAAGTGGGCATTTTCACATTCAATGGAAATGGTATATTAAATTAATGCATACGTATGATTGTTTTAGGTGGTAGGTTCTTGTTTGATGGTTAAAAATATTAGGAGAGGGCTTTATCCTTTTTACTAATTTGGATTCCCAAGATGACTGCCTTACTCTGTCTAGGCCATGAGGTGCCTTCCCCACCGGTGTTGTAGTCTTCACCATTAAATCAACAGCACATCTGTGCCCATCCTTTCGGGTCCATTAAGATGGAAGAAATACTTCTGCGGAAATGATTCCTGAAATGCCTATGAAGTATGCACACTTCGGCTGTTGTTTGAAGAGTGGAAGATTAGCGGAGGGACATTGTGTTAGGAGGTGGTACCTGCCTAACGAAATGCTAACGTGGCTTCCCTGCTGCCAGCCAGTACCGGCTCATCCTCCTGCTGCCCCCGAAACTGCGAGTATCAGATGCTTATGGGAGGAGGCCACAGGCAGTTCTTCACGATACAGAATGAATTTCTGAGAAATCAATAAACAGCAGGTGACAAGACTAACTAGGGGAAAATTAAAGGCTGATGGAAAGGTTGGTAAAACGTTTGATCTTTCAGCTTAAAATCTTAAAACAAAAAGCCCGCTTATATAGACAGATGGGTAGGTACATATTCATAGACGGTCTTTTACTTACTGTGTGTAGGAAGAGGTAATTAAAGAACGAGAAAGAAAGTGTTCCCTCTCCTAGTTCTTGAATGCCTTGGTTCAAAACTTAAATAACTAACAATGTTATTTCTCTGTATTTGGGAATGATTTCGAGTTTAATAATGTGGTTGCTTGACATAGAAAAAAAAATGAATTGTTTTCTTTGACTTCCTGTAGCTTTAAAAGGAGATATTGTTTTTTCTTTTAAGTTTCAGAGGCTTGCTAAAAGAAAAGTGTTGTCGCTGGAGTCTGTCTCCTTAGTGCCTGACTCCATGGAAACAAGCGCTTGCTTAGAGGTACAAGTTGGCGTGGTGCCCATTAGTGCTAGAACCAGGGTACATGTATTATTTAGCAGGCACCGTTGTTGTTAGCTCACGAGGAGTCGGAATTGATCAGCGGCAATGGGTTTAGTTATTCTGGTTGCTGTTAGCTGCCATCGAGTTTGCCCTCGACTCGACCCTACGCACAAGGAGATTGGACCATTGTAATCCATAGGGTTTTCATCGGCTGATTTTTGGAAGTAGCTCACCTGGACTTTCTTCCTGATCCATCGTATTTATTGAAACTTGTTCGGCATCACAGCAACACGCAAGCCTCCACTGACAGACGGGCAGTGGCTGTGCCTGAAGTGCATTGCCCAGGCATTGAACGTGGGTCTCCTTCCTATATGGAAGACGAGAATCCTCCCACTGAACCACTACTGCCCCCAGTAGGCACTAAAAACCAAATCTAAACCCGTTGCCATTGAGTCGATTCTGACTCCTAGTGACCCTGTAGGACAGTGTAGAATTGCCCCATAGGGTTTCCAAGGAGCAGCTGGTAGATTCAAACTGCTGCCCTTTTGGTTAGCAGCCGAGCTCTTAACCACTTCGCCACCAGGGCTCCATAGGCACTAGGAATATGAAAAGATACAGAAGCTAAATTCAAAGCTTACAGTCTAGAGGAGAAACAGAGTACATATTAACTGCCTAACAGCACTGTGAAGCAGCCTGACATCCAGGGGATGAATAGTACTGAGATGCAGATGGCTTTATGCTCAAGCACTGTAGAGGAGATACTTCGGTTAGCAGAGGCCACAGGGAGAGGCTTTGCATGGGGTTTGGGACTTAGGCTGAGTTTTGAAGGACATGCAGTGCTTAGATAGAGGAGGCAGCAAGGGTACTTCAGTTGCGGGGCCGTCTTTGGTAGCTTTCCCCACTGAGAAGCCTGTCTCGTGGCCTGGCCAGGATTCAGGTGATGTATGTCAAGTTCAGGGAATGATGTTGTCACATACGAAGCTCAGTGGATATCAACTATCATTTGAAGAATTCTGATTGAAAGATAAGGCACGCAAGACAGTGAATAAAGAAGTCGTATTTCTTCCACTTCTATAACTTTCTTAATAATGGGAGCCTGAAAAAGTCTATTGCCTACCTGAGTTCCCACCAGCAGGATTTACTCACAAATTCCAAACATGCCCTGTTTTTCACACCATTCTGGTTTTGTCTTTATCAGCCTCACAGTCTAGTCAGACGTGATCCACTATGAAAGACCTAGCTCAGGAAAGAGGATTCAGTCTGTTGGGAAGACCAGGAGTTGAGAAGGAAATATTAAAATGTTCATGTTGTGATTTTGCTTGGGCTATGTAGCTTATGTAGCTGGATGCCCACGGGTTGGCCACATCAAGAGATCCAAAGAACTTACAGACTCAGTGAAGACGAAGGGAGTAGAAACCGTGGAAGATAGAAGGGGGTCAGATCGGGGAGGGTAAGATCTAAATTTAAACGTTGGAGATAGCATACGTTGGGGCTGAAGGTGTCTCTGAAACCAAAGTTCAAAAAGGAGAGAAAGTAAAGACGCTTTGAGTCTTTAATTCATTTTTTAAAAACATTTTATTGTGTTTTAGGTGAAAGTTCACTGAGCAAATTAGTTTCTCATTCAAAAAGTTATACACAAATTGTTTTGTGGCTTGGGTTGCAATCCCTGCAATGTGTCAGCATTGTCCCCCTTGCCACCCTGGTTTCCCCATCTTCATTTGTGTGGTGTTCTTGTCCCTTCCTGCCTTCTCATCATTCCTTTTGGGCAGGTGTTGCCCGTTTGGTCTCCTGTACCTGGTTGATCTAAGAAGCATATCCCCCGGGGGTGTTACTGTTTGTTTTATAGGCCTGCCTTGTATGTGACTGAAAGGTGGACTTCGGGAGTGGCTTCAGTTCTGAGTTAGAAGGGTGTCTGGGGGCCATAGTCTTGGGGGGTTCCTCCAGTCTCTGACAGACCAGTCACTCTGCTCTTTTTTGTGTATTTTAAATTTGTCCTGTATTTTTCTTCCACTCTGTCCGGAAACCTCTATTGTGATCTCGGTCAGTGCGATCCGTGGTGCTCACTGGGTACCATCTAGTTCTTCTGGGCTCAGGCTGGTGGAGGCTGTGGTTTATGTGGTCCATTCAGCCCTGTGTTTAATTCATTTTTAGTGTAGCTCTTACCTATACAAAGAGGAAATGGTGAACTAGAGCTTAGACTCATCAGGGAGATGTTTTGGTGCTTTGGAGGAAATTTGGTAACAGCATATTAAAAGTGAGGAGAGTAGTTAAAAAAAATCTGGAAGACATTAAGGAGCTCTATCCAAGGTCTTCCCTTATAATTCAGGGTATTTAGGGGAAGAAAGTATTACAGTATTTTGATTTGGGACAATTCAGATTGAAATAAAGGGAGTGTCTGCTCCCAACAGAACAGGCTTGCCAGTGGACAGGGCAAGGAGAATAATGGGGCACATACAGCAGGGAAGGGCTTGACTTGGGTTGAAATCATACAAGGAAAGATCCAAGTGAGTTGGCCACATAATGCTCAGGTGGACAGGTGGTTTGGACACAAAGGTTGGCAGTGAAAAACTAACCACCCATTGCCATCAAGTCAGTTCTGACTCATGGTGACGCCTTGTGTGTCAGAGTGGAACTATGCTCCATAGGGTTTTTAATGTCTAATTTTTTTGGAAATAGATCACCAGGTCTTACTTCTGAGGCATGCTTCTGGGTGGACTAAAACCATGGCTGAAATACTGATGTGGTCAAACCTCTGGAATAAGACCTACTGGGAGGGTGAGGGGAAGTAGGGAAACCTTTCCTTGTAAGAGAGGGAGTGGCACATTTTTCTGAGGTTCAATCAAAAACTCTGACATGGTTTACTTCCTCCCCATGACTTTCTTTTAACCAAAATTTAGACTCATTTAAAGATTTGATCAGCTCTGGTGAGCTCTGATCTAATTCTATGCACTGAGTCAGTCTTTTCTCAAGACAAGTTATTGTAACCTGGAGGGGACTTTTGCAGAAATATGACACTTGTAATAATTCATTAGTACAGTCTTTCCATCTTTCTTTCAAATGGAAAGGCAAACTTGAGAGTTACATCCTTTATAAAAAATAGCTGTTACTTAATAACTGCTCAAGAAAATTATCAAAGGTAATGTGCAAGATTTGTGATTGCTAGTTAGCTCAACTATAACATCAAGAAAAAAGTTCTAAAGTACCATGTTTGTAGTAAACCAAACCTGTTGCCGACAAAGCTGATTCCGACTCATAGCAACCCTATAGGACAGAGTAGAACTGCCTCATAGGGTTTCCAGGAGTGCCCGGAGGGTTTAAGCTGCTGACCTTTTTGGATAGCAGCTGTAGCTCTTAACCACTATGCCACCAGGGTTTCCCTGTTTATGGTACAACTAACCAATTAATTTGATGAAACCTGGTGGTTTTGGAAAGAATACCTTCTTCACGTTTAAAAATATGTATATAAATTTGTTAGTAATGTCTTAAAAATATTTTATAGTGATATCCAGGGAGTTTGGAGCTGACCAAGGAAAAAGATATGACCATGAGATAGCAGTGTTGCACACCAAGCTATTTTTGGAAGCCAACACTTTGACAGCTTGCATGTAGGGAGCATTTACCCTAGCAGGAGGCCCTCCAGGGACCAGTGCTGTAGAGCTCCACCAAAAAGGGAAGCAGGCAAGGAAACTCCTGGGTGAGGTAAAGGAGTGGGCATTCTGTGTGCATAGGCAGCAAGGTAGGGATTCTGAGGGTTAGAGAATTCCAAAGGGCATAAGCAGCTTGAGGTCATTATAACTACAGAGTTTTATCTTATCTTTGGGTGGCAGGAAATAATTTTTTTCGACAACATAACAGTTACTATACACATGAACTTCACTAGATGGAATACACAGGAATCAAATCGACTACATCTGTGGAATGAGACAAACGAGAAGCTCGATTTCATATGTCAGAACAAGACCAGGTTCTGACTGCGGAACAGATCATCAATTGCTCATATAAAAGTTCAAGTTGAAGCTGAAGAAAATCAAAACAAGTCCACGAAAGCCAAAATACAACCTTGAGCACTGCCTTAGTCGTCTATTGCTGCTATAACAGAAATACCACAAGTGGATGGCTTTAACAAAGAGGAATTTATTCTCTCACAGTCTAGTAAGCTACAAGTCCAAATTCAGGGTATCAGTTCCAGGGGAAGGCTTTCTTTGTTGGCTGTGGAGGAAGGTCCATATCATCAATCTTCCCTTGGCCTAGGAGCTTCTGCTGCACAGGAACCTCAGGTCCAAAGGACACGCTCTGCTCCCAGCACTGCTTTCTTGATGGTATGAGGTCCCCATGTCTCTCTGCTCACTTCTCTCCTTTATATCTCAAAAGAGATTGGCTTAAGACACTATCTAATCTTGCAGATCTCATCAGTAAAACTGCAGCTAACCCCTGTCATTAACATCATAGTGATAGGATTTAGAATACATAGGGAAATCACATCAGATGACAAAATGGGAGACAATCATACACTGCTGGGAATCATGACTTAACCAAGTTGACAGATATTTTTTGGGGACACAACCCATCCATAACAAGTATATTCCACCTGAATTTTGAGATCATCTAAAGAATAGATTTGACTCATTGCACACTAATGACCAAAGACCAGATGAGTTGTGGGATGACATCGAGGACATCATACATAATGAAAGTGAGAGGTTATTAAAAAGACAGAGAAGAAAGAAAAGACCAAAATGGATGTCAGAAGAGACTCTGAAACTTGCTCTTCAGTGTAGAGTAGTTAAAGTAAACAAGAAATGATGGAGTAAAAGAGAACAGAAGATTTCAAAGGGCAGCTTAAGAAGACAAAGTAAAGTATTATAATCAAATCTGCAAAGACTTGGAGTTAGAAAACCAGAAGGGAAGAACACATGCAACATTTTTCAAGCTAAAAGAACTGAAGAAAAAATTCAAGACTCAAGTTGCAGTATTGAAGGATTCTGTGGGCAAAATATTGAATGATGCAGGAAGCGTTAAAAGAAGATGGAGGAAATACAAAGAGTCACTGTATCAAAAAGAATTGGTTGACATTCAGCCACTTCAGGAGATAGCATATGATCAAGAACTGATGGTATTGAAGGAAGAATTCCAAGCTGCACTGAAGACATTGGTAAAAACAAGGGTCAGGAATTGACATTATACCAATTGATACGTTACAACAAATGGATGCAAAGCAGGAAGCGCTCACTTGTCTACGCCAGGAAATTTGGAAGACAGCTACCTGGCCAACCGACTGGAAGAGATCCATACTTGTGCCCATTCTAAAGAAAAGTGATCCAACAGAATGCAGAATTATTGAAAAATATCATTGATATCACACACAAGTAAAATGTTGCTGAAGATCATTCAAAAGCAGTGGTTAAAGAGACCAACTGCTGACCAAAAGGACAGCGGTTCGAAACTACCAGTGGCTTCTCAGGAGAAAGATGGGGCAGTTGCTTCCATAGAGATTTACAGCCTTGGAAGCCGTATGGGGTCTTCTGAGTCAGAATCGACTTGACTGGCAGTTGGTTATTATTAATATCACAAACAAGTAAAATTTTGCTGAAGATCTTTCAAAAGCGGTTACAGCAATACATCGATGGGGAACTGCCAGAAATCCAAGCCAGATTCAGAAGAGGACGTGGAACGAGGGATATATTTTTGCTGATCTCAGATGGATCTTGGCTGAAAGCAGAGAATAACAAATTATGGATAACATTGTGAAGAAAGAAAATTCCAGAACACTTAATTGTTTTCATGTGGAACGTATGCATAGACCAAGAGGCTGTCATTCAAACAGAACAAGGGGTTTAAAATCAGGAAAGGTGTGTGTCAGGGTTGTATCCATTCACCATACTGTACTAATCTGTATGCTGAGCAAATAATCTTAGAAGCTGGACTATATGAAGAAGCACTAGCACTTGGCACCGGGGTTGGAGGAAGAGTCATTAACAACCCACGATATGCAGTTGATACAACTTTGATTGCTGAAAGTGAAGAGGACTTGAAACACTTACTGATGAAGATCAAAGACTATAGCCTTCAGTATGGGTTACACCTCAATATAAAGAAAACAAAAATCCTCACAACTGGACCAATAACCAACATCATGATAAATGGAAAAAATACTGAAATTGTCAGGGATTTCATTTTACTTGAATCCACAATCAATGACCTTGGAAGCAGCAGTCACGAAATTAAATGACATGTTTGGTTGTGCAAATCTGCTGAAAAAAACCTCTTCAAAAGTCTTAGAAAAGGCAAAGATGTCACTTTGAGAACTAAGGTGTGCCTGACCAAAGCTGGGGTATTTTCAGTCCCTTCCTATGCACATGAAAGCTGGACAAAGAATAAGGAAGACCAAAGAAGAAATGATGCCTTTGAAATATGGTGTTGGCGAAGAATATTGAATATGCTATGGACTACCAGAAGAATGAACACATCTGTCTTGGAAGAAGTACAGCCAAAATGCTCCCTAGAAATAAGGGTGGCGAGACTATGTCTCACATACTTTGGACATGTTATCAGGAGGGACCAGTCCCTGGAGTAGGACATCATGCTTGGTAGATTAGAGGGTCAGAGAAAAAGAGGAAGATCCTCAATTGACACAGTGGCTGCAACAATGGGCTCAAACATAGCAACAATTGTGAGGATGGCACAGGACCGGGCAGTGTTTTGTTCTGTTGTGCATGAGGTCGATATGTGTCGGAACCGACTTGTCAGCACCGCTACCAACAACAACATGGATAGCAGATTTTGGGGATAGTTTCACAAAGTGTGCAAAGCATGCACTCTCAAAGTGGCTAAAATATCTGTTTATTTGGAATATTTTTCGAACAATTGGATATGTAAAAATTTGAGTTTGGTGCAGTTGGGCTTTTGAGCTAAGGGTTCATCCTTTTATGAAGAAGTAGACAATCTGGGGCCAATACGCAGAGCCCATCTCTGGCTCATTTATGTAATCACCTTTTAGGTATCGGAATAGACATGTTGTAGAACGACCAACTTACAGGTATAGGAATAGATATAAAATGCAATGTTTTATTGTGCTTTTTTTTTTTTTTTCTCATAGTTTATCCCTTCTTCCCTTAGAAAAGAAAACCAGGATTTGTTTTCACTGTGACTTCCTCTTTTGTGTTTCCGGCTGGTCTCTGGAGACTCCTCTGTGACCACAGTTGCACAGGGTGGCATGACTGGGAGGGAACTCAGGCAGCCATTAGCCTGTGCTGCTTGCAGTACCCTGTGGATCCTCACCTCTTTCAAAATACTGTGTAGACCTCTGGTAGTTTATTTTTGAGACACATCGTTTTCTTTATTGATTCCATACAACTCTGGGAAATAGTACATCTGTTTTTGTTTAAAACTTAAGAGTTATTTTAGAGATGGCTTTTTTTTATTTCCTGAAACTGTAAAGAATATTAATTCCTTTGATAGATTGACTGGTTGTGGAGATTTTCTCTAGAATGGTAGCTTTGCTTCCACCGGGTGTTCCTCTGGCATTCTGCTGCCTTCTAATTGTATTGTCTTTGTTTTGTGAGTGAGCACGCTGTCATATTTTGAAATGCTCTCTTTTAACAAAGGGAATCATGATCCATCGAATGGTTGTGTCTCTCAAATAAAAGTATGTTTTTTGTTTTACCCAGAGTGTGTACTATCAGGAAACACATAAAAGCTAGACCTTACATTGCTGAGTGGTGGCTGCCTCCAGCTGCCCCTTTCAGTAGGGAGGTAGGAGTCACACAAAAGACCATACTGTCCACATCATGTCCATGCAGGGTGTCTGTCTAGGAGAGAGGAGGAGCCATCCTAGGACCGACTCTGGTAAATACCCTATCTCAGTGTCAACTCTCCTCAGGGCGATGTATTTCTAAGGATGGGTTCCGTTTTAGACAGCAGGAAAACCTTCAGAAAGCAGTATTAAAACAGTATAAATAACAGTATTTTTTCATTGTGTAGCAATCAAAATCCTAGATTTCAGTCTCTCTTTTTTTGTAAAATACTATCTCCTGAGCCATCCATCTTTGTTAGCTGCTCTGATGGAGGAATGCTGTTAGTTGAGAATGACAGGGCCTGGGTGAAAAGACCAAGTATGCGTTTGGGAGAGAAAATCCATTTGGGCTTCTAAAAGTTTTTCTGTAGTTTCAAAAATACCGAACTGTAGGAGTTACATTATTCCACTTACAGAGATTATACTTCTTAGCATTAAAAATTTAAGCCTTTCAAGAGAAACGTACAAGTATATGTTTTAGGAACAGAGTTCTTTTACATCCATTAGTGAAAATTATATCTAAACATGCCATCCCGAAACTCAAGATTTCATCACAAACAAAAAATTCAAGTAAAAAATGAAAAAAATGTAAGGTTTTTAGTATCCTTTCCACTTTTGCTTTTTGTTTAATATAGGCAATGTAAGAAGAACAAGATTTCATTTAGGTTTATATTATTTCATGAGATTTCAGTAACTTTCTACTCACTTGTAAGAGTTTTATAATACAAGAAATTAATATTAGACCAGTTTTTTTTGGGAGAAAAATTCCTTTTGCCAGGAATTTAGGGAAACTTTAAAAAATATGTGAAAAGTTAACACTTAAGTTTATGAGTTTTTCTTTTCTTTTAGAAAGCCTTTGTCAGATCAGTGATTTGGTTATTTATGGTAATTAAATGATCTTTTGACTGGAAATCTTTTTTCCATATTTTGTCATTTCAGAGGTTTTTTTGTTTGTTTTTGAAAAAAATGGCATTCATCTGGATTAGTGCATTGTTAAAAAGAACATCTTTTCAGCCTCTCTTTTTTTCCCCCGGCCCTTGAAGAAAGCAAGCATTTGTATGCCCACATGTTTAAGGAAAAAAGTGCAAGTGTTACAAGATAATTAAGACTGTTAGGATAATTGTGTTTTATGACTACATTATGCCCCAGTTGTTTACTGGTAAATGAAATGTAAAAGTTTAGATTAGATGAAGGAATAATGCACAAAGTAGATCTGAATTTAAGGGAAATTGTATTCTATTTGAAAATTTGTAGATCTAAATGTAAAAAAAAAATTATATATATATATATATAAACATGCATGGGTGCATACACATACACACTTGCATACACACCCAATGTACTGAAAAAAGTTTACACTTAGTATGAAATTTTTTGGTGAAACACGAAGGGGATTTATCCTTTGTAATAGCTCATGGTTTAAATTGCATTCCACTAATGCATTGCCAAGGCCTGAGGAGGTCTGTCGATTACAGAACTTTTTTTCATGCTCCAGTAGTTACCTGATTCCTCAGAGAAAAGAGCTTTACTCATCTCTGCCCCTCACTTTTCATGTCTGGGAGTGTTGTTTGGGTTTATCAGCAGAGCTTGTTCTGGTACGCTCACTGAAGTGCAGAAATTTTCTCCTTTCAATGAATTCACACTTGTGCTTGTAGCTTAAGGTCTACCACTGACTTAGTCATTGCCAGCAGGTGCATCACATTTGTACATGACAACAGAGTATTAGGGGTGTGGATCATTCCACAGCTATCCCTCCTCTGCCTGAACACAATGGCCCTCTCCAAAGAACAGGTGTAAGACAAAGGGAAAAGCTGCTGCACATGTCCTCTGCAGGTAGCTTTTCTGTATCATCTTACTTTAAGGTGACAGAGGATAAATATGCTTCTACAACCTTCGGCTTTTTCATTAAATGAAGCCCTCTTCTCACCTAAAGTTGCTTACACTCAGTTCAGAATATGGGACATAGCTTCAGATTCAGCAAAGAGAAATGCCCCTAACCCTGTTACTCACATTTTGGAACGTGAATCTCTGGCAGTCTAGCCACTAGAATTGGAAACCAAACTGACTTTGTTAGTTTACTTGACTTAGTATGATAGTTTTAAAATTAACGTAGAGCAAAACCTTTCCAAGGAATCTGTGACGAGAATGGTTGAGTACATACATATCAGAGAAGGAAATTATTCTTCTATGAATTGCTCCTAAGCTCCAGTTATTTTCAAGATCAGTGTAGACTTGAGGATTTATCACATTTAAGCCTTTTAAACTGAACTTATAATGGAAAATTCCCCCATATTTTGTGAATGTAATAGATACAGAAAAAATTGAATTTACCGGAATTAATCTCAAGATATATACTAAAGTTACAAAAGCTGCTGAGGTCAATGACACCTGAAGTTGTAACAAATAACAAAAGTTGGTGCGTAGAAATGTCTTCTAAGAAGTACAGCTTCTTAATCAAAGTTGTTGCCATCAGAGTTGATTCCGACTCATAGTGACCCTGTAGGCCAAAATAGAACTGCCCCATAGGGTTTCCAAGGCTGTTATCTTTATGGAAACAGTCTTTCTCCCACAGAACAACTGGTGGTTTCGAACTTCCGACCTTTCAGTTAGCAAACAAGTGCTTAACCACTGAACCACCAGGACTCCCAACTTCTTAATAGGGAGCTCTTTTTTTAATTATATAAACATTGAAATAAGGCTTTGGAGTAAACTTGACATGGTCTTGAAAGGCTGTGTTACTAGAGAAATAAATAATTGGCAGTGCGGGCAGAGAGGTGGACAGGGAAAGAAGAGAGAACTAGAACTGCTGGCTGATGTAAGAAAGGAGATGATTCGGTTTTTACTCTTGAGTGTGTGATGTAAACAGTCTCATTTGTCTCACCTTAAAAAATCTTAGGATCTCTGCAATGTGAGGAAGTAGAAAAGAGAGAGCAAACTAAGCCCAGAGCAATTGGAGGAAAGGAAATAATAAAGTTCAGAGCAGAAACAGAGAATAGAAAAATATTAGGGACTTAATGAAACCAGAAGTCATTTTTTTAAAAAGATTAATAAAATCAAAAAAACTTTGGTAAATATCCAAAGATAGAAATGAAAGTAGGGACATAACAACTGACCCTACAGAAGTAAAAAGGATTGTATGGAAGTGTTATAAACAGTTTATTTGTAAATTTGCTACAAGCCAACAAATTAGATAACTTAGAGGAAATGGACTAGTTCCTTGAAACACATAAACTCCCTACATTGACCCAGGAAGAAATAGTGGCTCTCAACAGACCCATAATAAGTGAAGAGATTGAATCAGCCTGACAAAGAAAAGTCTGGACTAGATGGCTTTACTGGAGAATTCTCCCACACGTTTACGGAAGAAATGACCCCAATCCTACTTAAAATTTTCCCCCCCAAAAAGAAGTGAGCGTTATTACCCTGATACCAAAGCCAGACAAAGGCACCACAAGAAAACTACAGAACAATATCCTTAACGAATATAGATGCAAAGTACTCAAGAGAGTACTTACAAACTGAATCGAAAACCTCGATCAAGTGGGATTTATCCCGGGAACGGGGTAGAGTGGTTCAACATTAAAAAAATCAATCAATGTAATACCCTGTATTATCAGAACAAATTAAAATAACAACATGATCATCTCAATAGTTGCAGAAAATGTACATGGCAAAGTTCAACACCCTTTCATGATAAAAACACTCAACAAGATAGGACTAGAAGAGAAATTCCTCAACAAAATAAAGGGCTTTTATGAAAAACACATAGCTAATATCATACTCAGTGGAGAAAACTAAGAGCTTTCTCATTGGGATCAGGAACAAGACAGGGCATTGCTATTCAGCATCATTCTAAAAGTTCTAGAGAGAGCAATTAGAGTCGAAATACATACATACATGCATGTTATCCAAATTGGGAAGGAGGTAAAACTATCCCTTTTTGCAGACAACATGATTGTATACATAGAAAACCCAAAAGAATCCACAAGAAAGCTATTAGAACTAATAAATGAATTCAGCTAAGTGGCAAGTGTAAGGTCAACACACAAAAATTAATTAGGTTTCTGTACATCAGCAATGAGCAAGCAGAAAAGGAAATTGAGGAAACATTACCATTTACATAGCATCTAAAAATAATAAAGTACCTTGGAATAATTTATCCAGCATGTGAAAGACTTGTACACAGAAAACCATAAAACATTACTAAAAGAAATGAGAAAAGACCTAAATAAATGGAAGCACAGTCCACATGTATGGATTGTAAGGCTTAATGTAGTTAAGATGTCAATACTACTCAAAGCCATCTATGGATTCAGTGCAATCCTCATCAATAGCCCAGCAGCCTTCTTTACAGAAATAGAAAAGCCAATCCTCATTTATACTGAAGGGCAAGGAACTATGAATAGCTAACACAATCTTGAAGAAGAAGAATAAAGTGGGAAGGCTCATACTTCCTGATTTCAAAACATACTATAAAGCCATAGTAATTAAAACAGCCTGTTACTGGTGTGGAAACCCTGGTGGCATAGTGGTTGAGTGCTACGGCTGCTAGCCAAAATGTTGCCAGTTCAAATCCACCAGGCACTCCTTGGAAACTCTGTGAAGCAGTTCTGCTCTATCCTATAGGTTTGCTGTGAGTCAGAATCGACTTGACAGCAACAGGTTTGGTTACTGGTATAATAATAGACATATAGGCCAATGGAATGGAATTGAGAATCCAGAAATAAATCCATATGTTTTTGGTCAACTGGTTTTCAACAAGGGTACTAAGTCCATTCAATGAGGAAGGAAGAGTCTCTTCAATACATTCTGCTGGGAAAAGTGGATTTCCACATGCCGAAGGATGAATCAGGATCCATGCCTCACACCACGCACAAAGCCAGTTCAAAATGGATCAAGAACATAAATGTGAAAACTGAAACCATAAAATTCTTAGAAGAAAATATAGGGGTGTGGCTTCAGAGACTACATTTTAATGGTGGATTATGAGATATAACAAAAACACTAATAGCAAAGGATAAAATAGATAAATGAGACCTCATAAAAATTACATCCTTTTGTTCACCAAAGGACTTTATCAAAAAAGTGAAATTACAACCTACAGATTGGCATAAAATGTTTGGAAACCATATATCTGCCCAGAAAACCAAACTTGTTGTCATCAAGTTGATTCCGGCTCGTAGGGACCCTATAGAACAGAGTAGAACTGCCCCGTAGGGTTTCCAAGGAGTGGCTGGTGGATTTGAACTGCTGACCTTTTGGCTAGCAGCTGAGCTTTTAACCACTGTGCCACCAGAGCTCCGTGTGTGTGTGTGTGTGTGTGTGTGTATTTCTACAATTTAACAACGAAAGACAGACCAGTCAAAAATGAGCAAAGAACTTGGACATTTCACCAAAGTGGATATGCAAATAGCCAATAAGCATGTGAAAAGATGCCCAGTCAACATCATTAGCCATTACAGAGATGCAAATCAAAACTACAGTGAGATACCACCTTACTCTGATTAGAATGACAGTGATCAAAAAAAAAAAAAAACGAAGACAAATAGCTGTTGATGTGGAGAAACTGGAACTCTCACCATTGCTGATGTGAATGTAAAATGGTGTAGCCACTGTGGAAAAGTTTGCTGGTTCTCAAAAAGTTGAACATAGAACTGCCATATTGACCCAGCAATCCCAATCCTAGGTATACACCCAGAAGAAGTGAAAAGAGGAACTCAAACAGAAACCTGTACACCAGTGTCCACTGTAGCACTTTTCGCAATAGCTGTAACGTGGAAAGAACTGAAATGTCTATCAGAGATGGATAAACAAAATGTGGTATATGCACATAATGGAATACTACTCATCTATAAAGAGAAATTAAATCTTGATGCATTTCACAACATGCACGAACCTTGAAAACATCATGCTGAGCAAAACAAGTCAGTTGCCAAAGGATAAACACTGTGTGATCTCACTTATATGAAATAAGCAAATTTATGGCAACCAAAGTAGTTACCAGGGGGAAGCAGGGGGAGGGGAAAATTTGCTTATGGAGCTTCAAGTGTATACTAATGGTGGTGGAATGATGTGGCAAAGGATAGAGAGAATGGTTGCAGAGATGATACAACCACATTGCAGTTGCTTGTAAAATAGGAGTCCTGGTGGTGCAGTGGTTAAGCACTTGGCTGCTAATTGAAAGGTTGGCGGTTAAATACTACCAGTTGCTCTGTAGGAGAAAGATGTGGCAGTCTACTTCCATACAGATTACAGCCTTGGAAACCCTATGGGGCAGTTCTGCTCTGTCCTGTAGAGTCACCGTGAGTCAGAATCAACTTGACAGCAGTGGGTTTGGTTTGGTTTACCTATAAAATAAAGCTAATAATACTTGTTTCCAAGAGCCTGTTTTCCTGATCTCTGATAATTATTATGATCTTAATTGAAAACATGTCTTGGCAATTTTTTATTTATATATATCACACATGCATGTGTGTGCGTTTGTGTATGTGTGTGGGGAGGGATATTTTCTTAAGTATTAAATGTCACATACTGTGTAAAACACTCTGACTAGGCCCAAGAACTTTATAGTCCAAGGCGTCTCTGCACTGTTTGTCAAACAGTCTTGGAAAATGTATTTGAGAAATAAATAGGGAAATGTGCTAGGGGAAGTTAGAGCTAAAACAAATCTGGTCAGCCTTCCAAAGAGTGGATATGTAAGCTGTTAGATAGCAAGTGGGAGGGTGAAACACTTGCTTAATAGAAGAACCACTAAAATGTTACATGACCCAAGTGGAGTCAGTGCTTGTTAAGTCCATAGTATGTCCACAAAGAAGTCACTGAGGAGGTAGTATTTCTGTCAAGCCTTAAAGGATAACTGTGACTGTGCTAGATAAAGAAGAAAAAATATGGGGGTATTCCAGGCCAAAGGAATGGCATTCATGCACACACGGAAGGGTGAAAGCACTCTCTTTTTTATTTTTATTTTGCACCATCCCAGTGAAACTGGTAAGTGAAACTGGTGTGGCATGTACTGACGGCCTGGCCTTGAGTGTGTGTGTATTTCTGCCATTGTTTTTTATTTTTGCTGAAGGACTACATAAAAGGTAACTTTTGGATCAAGATCCATGCAAGATCCTGATTATTAATAATATTAGGGATAATTGCGAAAAGCTGTAAGACCTTCCAAATGGCGGGTTTTGTATTTGCTGTGCGCGTTGCGGGCCTAGTTTGGCAGAGACACCAGGTGCTCTGTGGCTGTGCCATGCTCCTTTGTTGTGGCAGAGCATTAGGCTTTCCTTTGGGCAGACACACACCTCTGCTTCTGAGGAACTGGAAATGGAACATTTACCAGGATGACATCAGTATTTGTAAGAATTCTTTAAAGAAGGAAAACAGTCTTAAACCACTTAAAGAAAGGAAAAATACTCAAATGTAAGTTGATAGGTAAATTCATTTTTCTTTTTATGTAAAATTGTTGTGACAAGTTAAAAATAATTTAAGTAAGTATAGAAAAGAAATTAGATTTTCTTTCCCTCTTCCTTTATGAATGCGTGATTTTAAGATTGAATGTACCCTGAATATTATGCCAGAAACTGAGTGATCATCCAGAGGAGTGTAGACGACATTTGGTTTCATTAAAGATGACTAGTAGCGTGACCTGTGTGTTTTACCGAATTACAAAAAGCAGGATTTAGTGGCTAGGGCTCTGGATTATATATTAGGCGGCAAGACTTCTGTCCAAAGTGCCACTCACTTGCTGACTTTCATGCGTCACCAATTTTCACTTTAATTTTCTTTTAGTACTAACAATAGTAATAACATCTAGGACCAGTGTACTGAGATAAATGGTAAAGATTAATAAGGTAGTATCTACGAGAGGCTTTGGACTTCTTAGAAGAATAAAAAACCAAAAAACTAAACCCACTGCTCTTGAGTTGATTGTGACTCATAGCGACCCTATAGGACAGAGTAAAACTCCCCCATAGGGTTTCCAAGGCTGTAGATCTTCACAGATGTGTGTTGCCACATCTTCTTCCCATGGAGCAGCTAGTGGGGTCGATCCACAGACCTTTTGGTTAGCAGCTCAGCACTTTAACCACTGCGCCACAAGTGCTCTTTTTGAAGAAGAGTACTTAAGAAAAAAAGCAACAGAAGGGTCTTCCAGAGAGCATATCAGCAGTTCTCTTCATTCTTCCTAGAAGGAACATGTTTGAACCCAGCTGCACGGTGTGAATCCCGTTTGTAACGGACTAGTAAAGGAGGAAGTGCAGTTAACTTTGCAGTGACTTCCTCTCTTGTTACTTGTGTGACTTTGAAAAGATAGCTTAATATGATGGAGTTGATGTTATCATCTGTAATTAGGAATAATACACATAACTCAGTTTTATAAGAATTAAATGAGGTAAATAAATTCATTATAATGTTTAATGACATTCACAGAAAATTCTGCCTGCCTTAACTTTGCTTTAGCCGTGTGGAAAAATACATGAAAATCATTGTTATCTTAAGTAGTTGACAAAGTGTGTGGTAGATTAAACTATGCTTTGGTCCTAATCTAATAATTTTACGTTCTCTCTAGTCCTTATTCAATATTTTTAAACTCCACAGCAGTGGGAAAGAAAATACCTGTCTTTGTTCCTCCTAATTTTTATCTCTTGTTGACTGGTACAGAATTGAAAATGGAGGGTTAGAGGTCCACTTCACTTCTGTAAAATGAAGTTGAACTTCCCTGTATATATTAAAATGTTGAGCTGTTGAAATGTTCTCATGAGTTAAGTCCCTGCCAGCACAGAGTAACTAAGGAAAAGATCCTACTCAAAAGCTTATTCCTTTTTGAAAGGGGTAGAGCACTGCCGTTTTTTCCCTCCAATAGCCCAGGGTTAACAAGAACTGACACCTAAATGTCTCAGCACATAGAGGCCTTGGTGGTGAGTTTTCGCGTAGGTGGATCATTTGTATTTACCTGTGGGCGGCAATTTTCATCACCTGTTTTTAACGAAGTATCTGTGGCAGAAGCAGCACAAGTGTCTGTGTTTCTTACTCTCCACCTGAATCAAACCACCCCATCCCCACCTTTGTTTTCAGACACATGGTAGAGGTTAACGTTATCCCCATTCCTTTGTCCAGATACCAAACCAAAATACAAACCCATTGCCATTGTCTTAGGCTGAGTTCTCTAGAGAAGCAAAACTAGTGCAGCAGATAAATATATATAAAACCCATCCAGTGTCATCAAGTCGATTCCGACTCGTAGCAACCCTGTAGGACAGAGTAGAACTGCCCCATAGAGTTTCCAAGGAGCACCTGGTGGATTCAAACTGCCTACCCTTTTGTTTAGCAACTGTAGCACTTAACCACTATGCCACCAGGGTTTCCATAAATATATATAGAGAGAGATTTATATCAAGGAGATGGCTCACGTGGTTGTAGAGGCTGGAAAGTCCCAAGTCTTGGGGTCAGGCTAGAGGCTTCTCTTGACTCACACAGCTGCAGGGCCTGGTGAATCCAAGATCAGAGGGTCAGATAGCAGGCCTCTGGCTCACAGGATGTGGAGGCCGACAAGTCCCAAGAACCGGAGGTCAGATGAACAGGAGCCAGCCTCAGGATCCAGAGCGAGCAGAAGCCCAGGAAGTCCACCTATATTCAGTGCAGGCCACACCCCCAAGGAAGCTCCCTTTCACCTGATTGGCTGCTCTCAGCAGATCCCATCATGGAGGTGATGACATTATATTAGATCTCCTCATGGAGGTGATTACATCATTATATGACTGCCAAATTACATCGTAACTGCCAAACTACTGAGAATCATGGCCCAGGCAAGTTGACACACAACCTTAACGATCGCAGCCATCGAGTAGAATTTGATTCTAGTGACCCTATAGGATAGAGTAGAACTGCCCCATAGGGTTTCCAAGGCTGTAACTTTGAGTCCTTTGGACATGTTATCAGGAGGGACAAGTCTCTGGAGAAGGACATTGTGCTTGGTAAAGTACAGGGGTCAGCGAAAAAGAGGAAGACACTTGACGAGAAGAATTGACACAGTGGCTGCAACAGTGGGCTCAAACACAACAACAATCATGAGGGTGGCCCAGGACCAGGCAGTGTTTTGTTCTGTTGTACATAGGGTCGCTATGAGTTGTAACTGACTCGACTGCACCTAACAACAACAGCATTCTTTACGGAAGCCGACTGACACATCTTTCTCGCACTTTGAATACAGACCTTTCAGTTAGCAGCTGAGTGTTTAACCACTGTGCCACCAGGGCTCCCCCTGTCCAAATAACCAGTCACTTAATTTGACCACGTTAGTGGGGTTCTCAGTGTCTGTTGGTTCCCATGTCAAGTGGACTGAAGGAAAGAGAGGGCATCAAGCCACTCCTGGTCAGTATCACTGTAAATGGAGTGTGAAAGACACTGTATGTGACTAAGAGGGATTTTCTTGGTCCTGTGAAGATTCAAAATTTGAGAGGGAAAACACGTAGGACTCTTGTACTGCTCCAGATTGGGGCTTTTTTTTTTTTTTTTCATGAAATTTTAGCAACATGAAAATACTTTTAACGAGATGTATAGACCCCCAAGAATTTTTCTGAATGCTTTTATCTTGGAATGTTCTCTATACACAGATAGGGGATTTGCTAAATTACCCCTTGGTCTCTTAGTACTTACTCGGTGCACCTACAGCCCGATGATGGTATATCTACATTGCACTGCACACTCTTCTTTCAGGATTTTTCTTCCACTTTGCTTGAAGGTTTCGTTCGTTGGAGGTACTAAAGGAAAATAAATGACAGCAACCCATTTTGCATATTGTTTCTGGGCAGCAGTGTTGAGCACAGAATATGAATGTGCTTAACCCAGTACTACTGGGAAGGGGTCTGTGTAGGGCTGTGATTTGTTAAAGCCTCCGGCACTTGTGAATCACTGAAGCTTCCTGGGCCCAGTTCCAGGGGCGTTCTCTGAGCCATTTGTTTCCACTGCAGTTATGGGGCTTGGTTGTGACCAGGTGAACTCTGATAATAAATGCATAGAGATCCTGGCAGGAAACACCTGTCAGAAGGGTTTTGAGAAAAGTTGTTACAGTTGTGACTGTCTTCTCAGGAGCACTAACTACTAACTGTCCTGGTACATGCTGTGCTAGGAGAGAACGTCAGCCAGTAAGAGATACCTGCTTTGTGTACGTGGTGGCAGTTAAGCATTTCTGACCTAGGCTTGAGACGATGTGAGTGGCTGCTTCAAGCAGTCCCTCTGGGAGCTGTGGTATATTGTTAAGCTTCTTTGGTTCCAAGTAACAAAAACTCAGTGATATGTGTGTAAGCGTGAAAGAGAAATATAAGAACTAGGAATTGGAACCCTGAAACTGGAATTAAAGCAGTGCTCTCTGTCTCACATCTCTGCTTTCTTGCTTCATTTTTTGTTCTCTCTAAGGGATGTCATCTCTGGCTCTCTAGGTCCTGGGAGGAATTAAAGAGGTCCCAAGATGAGCCCCAAGGGACAGGAACACTTCAAATAAAATTACTTCTGGGAATTGTATGGATGAGAGGGACAGTTAAAAAGACTAATTGTAAATTTAGCAACAACACCTAAGGCCATTCTCATAAGGTGATATGTTGCTCCTGATATTTCTTGTTCTACGCTGCTGTCGCCACATATAGGTAAGAGCTTAGTACTGAGTTTTCTAGGGCATGTGATGCAGAGAAAGCATAGAATCTTTGGAAGCATTTTCTAATTATTTTTTGACTCTTAATTTTCATTATTCTCTCTACATAATCCTCATCATTTTTTTTTAAACTCATGGCTCTTGAATCTGAATCTAGAAGATCATCTTCTTATCTTTGCCAGAAATCCCTTCTATGAAAACCATAACAGGCGTCCATCCACCATTACTAAAACATATTTACGGTAAGGAATTTCACTCCTTATGAAGTTAGCCATGACTAGGCAGCTCCCAGCTGTGGCTCCCACTGATCTGAAGTCTGCCTCTCTGTAGCTTCCTCCCAAAACCCAAGCTTTCCTTCTGGAGCCATATGGAATAAGTTGTACATGTACCATACAAATGACCTTCCAATACTTTAATATTTAAGAAATTATCCTGTCATTCATTTAACGATAATTAAGTGCTGGAAGATGAGCCACTTAGGTTGAAAGGGACTCAAAATACGACAGGGGAAAAGCTGACTCCTCGAAGTAAAGCTGACCTCGATGACGTAAATGAAGCTGAGCTTTTGGGACCTTCATTTGCTGATGTGGCACGACTCAAAATGAGAAGAAATAGCAGTAAACATCCATTAATAATCGGAACATGGAATGTACGAAGTACAAATCTAGGAGAATTGAAAGTCGACAAAAATGAAGTGGAACATATAAGATCAATATCCTAGGCATTAGTGAACTGAAATGAACTGGTATTGGTCATTTTAAATCAGTTATATGGTCTACTGTGCCAGGAATGACAAATTGAAGAGGAATAGTATCATGTTCATCATCAAGAACATTTCAAGATCTGTCCTGAAGTACATCACTGCCAGTGATAGGGTAGTATCCCTATGCCTACAAGAAAAGACTTGTTAATATGACTATTATTCAAATTTATGCACCAACCAATAATGCCAAAGATGAAGAAATTGAAGATTTTTACTAACTTCTGCAGTCTGAAATTGATCAAACTTGTGATCAAGATTCATTGATAATTACTGGTGATTGGAATGTGAAACTTGGAAACAAGAAGAATCACTAGTTGGAAAATATGGCCTCGGAAATAAAAATAATGCCGGACATCACAGGATAGAATTTTGCAAGACCAATGACTTATTGGCTGCAAACAGCTTTTTTCAACAACATGAACTGTGACCATACACATAGACCTTGCCAGGTGGAATGCACAGGAATCAAATTTACTACATCTGTGGAAGGAGATGATGGGGATGTTCAATATCATCAGTCAGAACAAGACAAAAATCCTCACAACTGGACCAATAAGTAACATCTTGATAAATGGAGAAAATACTGAAGTTGTCAAGGATTTCATTTTTCTTGGATCCACAATCAACACCCGCGGAAGTGGCAGTCAAGAAATCAGATGACATATTGCGTTGGACAGATCTGCTGCAAAAGACCTCTTTAACCTGTTAAAAGATAAGGATGTCAATTTGAAGTCTAAGGTGCGCCTGACCCAAGCCATGCTATTTTTCAGTCACCTCATATGCATATAAAAGCTGGATGATGAATAAGGAAGACTGAAGAAGAATTGATGCCTTTGAATTGTGGTGTTGGTGAAGAATATTGGATACACCATGGACTGCCAGAAGAATGAAATCTGTCTTAGAAGAAGTACAGCCAGAATGCTCCTTAGAGGCAAGGATAGTGAGACTTCATCTCATATACTCTATTTAGACTTGTTATTAGGAAGGCCCAGTCCCTGGAGAAGGATATCATACGTGGTAAGGTAGAGGTTCAGGGGAAAAAACATGTACTGACACAGTGGCTGCAGCAATGGGCTTAAACAGAGCAACAGTTAGGAGGATGGAGCAGGACTGGGCAGTATTTTGTTCCATTGTGCATAGGGTCCCTATAAGTCAGAAATGACTCAACAGCACCTAACAACAACAAGTGCCTAAAGTTTACTGAGTATTATGTAAGTGCTTTGGATGAAAAATTTTTAAATGTTTGGCAAACATTTGTAATAGAAACTGGAAAAGTGGAAACAGGAGAGAAGTGGAAGGCTTTCTAAGCAATGTCTCAGCCCCAATAAGATTAAAAAACCCAGTGCCGTCGAGTCCATTCCGACGCATAGTGACCCTGTAGGATTTGGTTAGATGCAATAAGATTGGATATCGTAAACCTGAGATAGCACCATCCTATTATTCAGAATTCTCCAGTAGTTACAAAAGTCCTTGATATAGGAGTGAGAAGTCTCAATGTACATTAACCCTATAATGTAGCAATGTAGATTTGCTGTGTGGTTGTAGCGGAAGGTGAAGCACTTGCAAGCCATACGGAGAATCTTAGATGGAATGAACCTGACCATCCTCACTGGATAGGGAAAGAAGGCAAAGTCGGGGAAAAAATAAAGGGGCTGATCTGGGAAAATGGATAATTTGAAGAGACTCCAAGATTCTATCAAGTTTTAATTTGGAGGGGATATTAATTTCAGGTAACCTGTAGTGCTATATGTTCTCAGGAGCAGGGGTTGCTGAGATCATATAATAATGAGAAAGACCTACAGTATCTTCTGATGAGCTTCAAAACAGACCATACTTCTTATTTGTGTTTAACTTAAGATAATAATAGGTGTAGTTTTCATTTTAAGTAAAGTTTGTATTAATAAACTTACATAAATGATTTTAAATTTTAAGAATCTATTAAATTGGATTTTTAAGCTTGTCTCAGTCAATTGGTATATAAACATATTTTTAGAGCATTCACTCTGGTGTTTTTCTCAGAATTGCGCTAAGCACTGTGAGGGGAGTCTTAGAAAATTAAGTGAAAAAGTTCAGCGTTCAGACAAATTTTAAGAAGCTCATTATTTTGAACCAGAGGAAAACTTTTTTTTTGTTTTTTAATTTATAGAAGCACACTGGAACTGAATTTTTCTTTAAATTGCTATGGATAAAGGAACACAGTGAATAATTGATAATTCTTTGCCATTTTATAATGATAAATTACCAAAATACACACACACATATACAAGCACACGTATCCTACAAACGAACTGTTTTCTGGTTTTAGGTTTATCCTGTCTTTAGTGAAGGCGTTTTTCTAATACTTATTTTAATAAATAGAAGGAGAGCTAAGTCAGTAGTCCATATGACCCCTTCAGCTTATCATGTACTTCTTGATCATGGACTAGATGCAAGTCTTTATGTTGGTACTGTGGGTTCATCAAAAAAAGGTGGGAGCAGACACCGTAGCATTGTATTACCCTCAGGGACTCTCATGTTGAACCAAGCACTGTGGGTAGCTGTGATTATTCATATCTGTTATAAGCTCTGTGTTTGTTTTTGTTTGCTTACTTTTTTTTTTGGTTTTTAATTGCTCCTCTTTTAGTATTAGTGGAGCCCTGGTGGTGCAGTGGTTAAGAGCTTGGTTACTAACCAAAAGGTCGGCAGTTCGAATCCACCAGCGCTCCTTGGGAACCCTGTGGGCAGTTCTACTCTGTCCCATAGGGCTGCTATGAGTCAGAATCAACTCCACAACAGTGGGTTTGGTTGGTTAGTATTAGTAATCTTATTTGTTCATTTACGCATAGTCATTTGACTTTTCCATTTATTTCAGGTAGATGTTTATTTAGTTGTCCAATCTCTGACAGCTTTACCATTTGGTTGATCTTCATTCACACGTTTCTCTTGAGCCTGATCTAGTTGTTCAGTTTTGGCTGTCATTCTTATACTGTCCCATGGCTTGTGGGCTTGTCTGTCAATGAGGACCACATGCCGAGAATACGGTGAAAGTTGCATGGCTGGTAGGCAAGATAGCCATCTAATGTGTCACCCAAACTAGGACACTTTTGGCTAGTAATAATTATGCCAGTACAACAGGCTTGAACTCGGCGCTGTCCATGGCAAACCAGGGCATATGAGCTCTCTACTTATAGGTAACCGTTTTTTCAGCTCAGAATCTTAAATTGTCCATGTTTCAGCAAATCACTCTCTTACTTAGGACCGTACTTCTCAAACCAGGAAATCTGTATCCTAGTTTATAAGCAAAGCTATCAAGTAGAAGTTGTACCTTCCCTGCATAACAATTTTAGTCAGTAAGTAATTAAAATACTGTTTCTATATTAAACAGTTTTATGCAGTAGGATACAGACTTCATATATTTAAGACAGAAAGTCAGGGTCTTCAAAGAAATATCATGTTTGTAGCAAGTTGTTTAAAGAGGCATCCCCAGACTTTTCTATTCTGTCTCCTTCACTGCTGATGATGGTGATGGTGCTGGTGCGGGTGGTGCTGGTGATGTTTTGATGGTGGTGATGGTGGTGATGGTAGCAACGGTGGTAATGATGGTGATGGTGGCAGTGATGGTGGTGGTAGTGCTGATGATGGTGGTGATGGTAGCAATGGTGGTAATGATGGTGATGGTGGCAGTGATGGTGGTGGTAGTGCTGATGATGGTGGTGATGGTAGCAATGGTGGTAATGATGGTGATGGTGGCAGTGATGGTGGTGGTAGTGCTGATGATGGTGGTGATGGTAGCAACGGTGGTAATGATGGTGATGGTGGCAGTGATGGTGGTGGTAGTGCTGATGATGGTGGCGATGGTAGCAATGGTGGTAATGATGGTGATGGTGGCAGTGATGGTGGTGGTAGTGCTGATGATGGTGGCGATGGTAGCAATGGTGGTAATGATGGTGATGGTGGCAGTGATGGTGGTGGTAGTGCTGATGATGGTGGTGATGGTAGCAACGGTGGTAATGATGGTGATGGTGGCAGTAGTGCTGATGATGGTGATGGTGGTGGCGGTGGTGGTGGTGGTGATGGTAGCAACGGTGGTAATGATGGTGATGGTGGCAGTGATGGTGGTGGTGGTGGTGGTGATGGTAGCAACGGTGGTGATGGTGATGGTGGCAGTGATGGTGGCGGTAGTGCTGATGATGGTGATGGTGATGGTGGTGATGGCGGTGGTGGCGAGGTGCTCTTGAGTCACCTCTAACTCATAGCGAACTTGTGTATAACAGAGCAAAATGTTTCCTGGTCCTGTGCCCTTTTGCCTAAATGTTTAAAAAGAGCTGACTTAAGTGACCTTAAGTTATAAAGAAGAAAAAGAATGATTAACTCTGCTTGGAAACATTTGATTACTCTACTTGCTCTTTCAGTCTCTAATAGAGACACAGAGGGTGTTGGAGGAAGGGGAGACCACTGATCCTCACGTCTCTCCTGCAGAGGGCCTGGTTGGTACCACAGTGGTTTCTGCTTTTGTGTTAATCATTGTAGTCTCTCGTTAACCTTCTTTGAAAAGATAAATACACTCAAGAAAAGTATTCATTGATTTGTTTAACAAATACATTTGTGTGTTTATTTGTCAAATATGTATTTCAGATAACACGAAGTATTTTTTAATAAAATAAAAAGAAATGAATCATTGTAACAGTTGGCACTAGATTAGGAAAGGAGGGTTGGCACTAGATTAGGGAAGGAGCTGTGTTTGGGAAAATTCCTTGGTAAACAGCTTGGTGTGCCACAGAGCCTGAAGCCTTGGGTTTTCAGAAGGGGAAACAAAGATAGCTATACCAGTCTAGATTAAAACAGGGATTCGAAGGTGAGAGGAGTGAGAGAAGACAGGGCTGGGCTTCAGGGCGAAAAGTGGTCAAAGGATTTATTTTCAGTGTTAGTTACCTTTACCTGGGTCTGCTGTGAAATCCTCCTGCCCACTCCTGGAGAGTTTCTGTAAGATCTGCTGCCCATGTCATGACTGGTATGAGAGAGATGCTCAAGCAGAGCAAGCGGCTGAAAGCGCTGGGCTCAGTGCTCTCCTCTGCAGCACTAGGGCTCTTGGAAGCAGTTGCAGGGTTCATTATCAGGAGGAACTGAGCGAGAGTGCAGAGTTTGAAAGAAAGAAGACACATTCCCACTTACACAAACGTCTTTCCAGAAACTGGCAGGCACAGATGCAGGGCACCCTCGACTGGAGTCTGGGGCTTAAGAGAATTTGCAGGGGTATTGAAGAAGGCGGAGTATGCCAACTAACCTAAGGGTTATAAACTTTAGGATATTTTTTGTCTCCTTGGATGGTACGGTCTGAGAATGCCACAGCCATTGGACAAAGATTTGGAGAAGGAGAAGCAGATGGTTTCAAATACCATCTTCTTTTCCAATTTGCTTGAACAAATTCAAAGCCATGAATCCTTCCTGATACTTCCTGTGGGTTACATGTTCTAAGTTGAATTACATGTAGGAATTAAAATAATACTTGTGAGTGTTGTATAACAATATAAGAAAATGTTGGGTACTGAAAATTAGGATCCAGAGACACTCACAGTATTAAGAGCCTCAAGAGAAGCACAGTGAACAATAATAGTAGTTATGTTCAGTTAATTTTATGCCGGCTCCCTAACACTTGGTATTTTATTTCAACAGTATTTTACTGACCATATTTTGAAATTTTGGTATGCTTGAAATAGATCAAACACATTAATTTTTAAAAATGACTCATTTGGTATTTACTGAGTGTCTTGTACATATGATACACAAATTTCTGGAGCTGATAATATATACTGATGAACAGACTTTTTATCCTGCCGAAGAATCTTTTTTTAAAAAATACGTATGCATACACCCCAAATTTTTGATATCGATTAGTGCACATGTAGATAACCCTCAGTACTGGTTTATATTCTTCTGTATTTCATGTATGAAACAAAGAGCATTTGCCTGAGTTTGCTAATACTCATTTCTTTATCAAAAACAAAATCACTTCTAGCAGAGCACTATAAAATACTGTGAAAGTTAATTAAGTCTTGACCTATTCATTTAAGGCTTAGTCCCTCAGAATTTGAGTGATATATAACTCAGTCTTTTTGTTCTCTTAATACAAATAAGGAGCCATGGTGGCATAGTGGTTAAGCGCTTGACTGCTAACCAAAAGGCCCACAGTTTGAATCCACCAGCCACTCCTTGGAAACCATATGGGACAATTCCACTCTGTCCTATAGGGTTGCTATGAGTTGGAATCAACTTGATGGCACACAGCAATAACAATGTAAATAAGCTAGAAGGATAATTATTTTGTGTTCCCAGTTGCATTCAATTTTTGCCTAGAGAGAGGGCCTGCTAATTAATTCTCTTATATTCTAGAATGAGAAATTTATCCCTTAAGAAATTGGAAGTTCTTGGCTTGGCATATGAGAGTTATAGGATTTTACATTGCTCTGGAATATATTTTGTATGGAGATGCATACATTTGTGAGGTCGTAACCTTTATAAGTCAGTTTGAAACTTCTGTTTAATCAGGTTCTGTACATTTCTGGTAATATAGTTCATGGCCAAATGTATACGTGTATAACAATACCTGTTTGTGTGTCAGACACTTAAGACGCTCCCCCCATAGCAAAATAAAAACATTAAAAAAGAGAAAGTAAAACAATAAGAAACATTAAGGAGCTTAGCCTATGAGTCTGATTTTAAAAGAGGAAAATTATTTCTGGATTAGCAGAAAGGCTCAATGTGGAACCCAAGTGAGAAGTGATGTGTTTGGTATAGTTAGAGGAAAGCAATTGGCTGGAGAAGAAGACACTAAGAATATATTCCTTCCTTCCCTTCCCTCTTTCTTACCTTGTATATACTTCTCTTACTGTGCTGATATATACTATTTTGTAATTCTTATTACTTTCTGGTTCTGTTTTCACCAGTAAATATGAGTCCCTTGAGAGTAGGTGTTATATCTTGTCTTATTTAGTTGCTCCTGTAACAGAAATACCACAAGTGGATGACTTTAACAAAGGGAAATTTATTCTCTCACAGTCTGGTAGGTTCCAAGTCCAAATTGAGGGCATCGGCTGCAGGGGAAGGCTTTCTCTCTCTTTCGGCTCTGTAGGAAGGTCCTTGTCCTCAATCTTCTCCTAGTCAAGGAGCTTTTCAGGTGCAGGGACCCTGTGTCCAAAGGATGTGTTCTGCTCCTGGTGCTGCCTTCTTGGTGGTATGAGGTCCCCAACTCTCTGCTTGCTTCCCTTTTATCTCCTGAGAGATAAAAAGTATTACAGACCACACCCCAGGGAGACTCCCTTTACCTTGGATCAGGGATGGGACCTAAGAAAGAATGGTATTATAATCCCACCCTAATCCTCTCAACATAAAATTGCAATCACAAAATAGAGAACAATCACACATGGCCTAACCAAGTTGATACACATATTTTGGGGGGGATATAATTCAATCTATAACATCCCACCCTTTGGCCCCCCAAAAATCACATTCTTAAAACTTGCAGAACATATTTATCCCATCATACCATGCCAAAAGTCTTAACTTCAAGTCCAAAATCCAAAAATTCATCTTCATCTGTGAAACCTAGAATACAAGTTATCTGCTTCCAAGGGTACAGTGGCAGAACAGGCATAAACTATAGACATTTCTATTACAACGGGAGAAACTGGGAGGAAAAGAAGGCATAACAGGCACCAAACAGGTCAGCAGAACACATTGCACTAGCTCTCAAAGCTTTGGAAATAATCCTCTTTTCTCTGAGACAATTTACACAATGACCGTGCCCTCCAGAATCTAGGTATTGGCTACTCTCTCTGAATTTTGAGTGGAGGCCCCTTGGCCCTGGGCTTCAACTCCGCCTTACAGGTCCACTGGGACGGCAACTCTGCTCCCCCAGCTTTAGGTGCACAATTTTCCTAGTCCACCTCAGTGGCAACGCCACCCTTAGAAACACCAGAGGCCATGGCTCCACCCTTTGAAACCCCTGAAGTCATGGTCATACCTTTGAGACTGAGGCAGCTCAGCTTCTTGTGTTCCTTGTCTCTTCAGCTTCTGCTTCCTGGTTTCTTGGCCTCTCAGCTCCTCGGGACTCACACTTGCACGCACCCTGCTGGGGCAAGTGTTCCAAAGCTCTGTAGCTCCACCGGTAAGTGCCTGGAGGCACCCCACTCCACCAGGAAGCCTGCTGCACACAGGCACTCAGTTCTCTGGCTCTGTGGGTCTGCAAGCCTAGCTCCACCGATAAGAGCCAGGAAGTACCCCACTCAACCAGGAAGCCTCCTGTGCACAGGCACTCAGCTCCCTCTCTCTGTGGGTCAGCTCCAGCGCTGTCTCACGCTGGTCTTCTGGTTCTGCTGCTTCTGGTTCTCTGGTGTTCTCACTTCTTTGCCACTGCAGGTTCTCTGCTGTGCTGGTCCTCTGCTGCTGTCCCAATTCTATCCATTCAGTTTCAAAACCAGCTTCCACATTTTAGGTATCTGTAAAAACAGTACCCTACTCTCGGTACCAAATTTCGTTTTGGTCATCTAGTACTGCTATAACAGAAATACCACAAGTGGATGGCTTTAACAAAGAGAAGTTTATTTTCTCACAGTCCAGTAGGTTCCAAGTCTAAATTCAGGGCATCGGCTGCAGGGGAAGGCTTTCTCTGTCAGCTCTGGAGGAAGGTCCTTGTCCTCAATCTTCCCTTGGTCGAGGAGCTTCTCAGGCACAGGGACCCCTGTGTCGAAAGGACACACTCTGTTCCTGGTGCTGCTTCCTTGGTAGTATTAGGTCCCCAACTGTCTGCTTGCTTCCCTTTTATCTTTTGAGAGATAAAACGTGGTGCAGGCCACACCCCAGGAAACTCCCTTTACCTTGGATCAAGGAGGCAACCTAAGTAAGGGTGGTGTTATAATCCTACCCTAATCCTCTCAACATAAAATTACAATCACAAAATGGAAGACAACCACACATGGCCTAACCAAGTTGATATACACATTTTTGGGGGGACATAATTCAATCCGTGACATCTTATTCAATTTTTCTATCCTCAGCATCAATATATTACCTGCACACAGTAATTCTTCAGTAAATACTTGCTGAACTGGATGTTTCCTCCTTAAGTCTTCTTAGTGTTCATGGGATCAAGTTCGGATGCCACTGAGGCCCTGTGAGTTCTGATGGCACTTGTGGTCCAGCTGCCCTGCACACTTGATCCAAGTACATGTATTTCGCACGTTGCTAACGATGTCCTAGAATACCTCTTTCTGTCTCCTGCCTAGTGAACAGTTTATACCATTTCCTTCCTTTAAGTAAGAGCCCAGACACCACCATCTTCATAAACTGTCAGGGGCCAGTGCTTTCTCCGGACCTGCAGAGAACACATAGCATCGCTCTGTACAATACAGTGTGGACATTGGACACCATCTTTAGTCACAGATTCATGTGTATTAGATTCATACCCAGCGCAAAGAATGCATAGTGTCTGCTCTGTATGATAGTGTGGGCATTAGATGCCATATTCATTCATATATTTCATATAATGTTAGATCCATGCCCACCACAGAATAACACACTTTATGAGCATAAGAATTGTACCTTGAATCTTTTTTGTGTACCCAACAGCACTGAACACTGTATTGGGCCCAATGGTTGGGTTATGAATATTTGTGCTGGAGGGAGAATAGTAGGAAGTGATTTGTAGTTCCTACCACCTGATACACTGGCTTCCCAAAGTCATGTCCTAGTAAGTATCCAAGAGAATGACAACCACATATATAGGGGACTCTTTAAAATGTGCCTGTTAGTGGAGTTTCTGTATTTCTGTGTTCCTATAATAATACGATTAACATACTGACCCTGTGTTTACTGTGAAGTTCATCTGTCTATTTTAATATGACAAATTTTGAAATATCAAGTTGTTTTGTCTCCATTATTGAAAGCTTTTTCTCTGTGTCTGCTCTGTGGAGCACACAGAGGGAACCCCTAAGTAATATCTCCCCTCTCACAGCATATGGACAATAGTACCAACCTTATAAAAATGCGAGGACAGGATGAGAAGATTTAAAAGAAATTCTTTTTTTTATTTTAATTGTACTTTAGATGAAGGTTTACAGAACAAACTAGTTTCTCATTAAACAGTGCACATATTGTTTGATGACATTGGTTAACAACCCCACGATGCGTCAACACTCTCCCTTCTTGACCTCAGGTTCCCTTTTACCAGCTTTCCTGTCCCCTCCTGCCTTCTAGTCCTTGCCCCTGGGCTAGTGTGGCTCTTTAGTCTCCTTTTGTTTTATCACCCTGTCTAATCTTTGGCTGAAGGTGAACTTTGGGAGTGACTTCATTACTGAGCTAAAAGGGTGTCCAGGGACCATACTCTCAGGGTTTTTCCTGTCTCTGTCAGGACAGTAAGTCTTTTCTTTTTTTGTGAGTTAGAATTTTGTTCTACATTTTTCTCCAACTCTGTCTGGGACTCTCTATTGTTATCGCTGTCAGAGCCGTCAGTGGTGGTAGCTAGGCACCATCTAGTTGTACTGGACTCAGTCTGGTGGAGGCCATGGTAAAAAAAAAAAAAAGCCGTGGTAGATGTGGTCCATTAGTCCTTTGGACTAATCTTTCTCTTGTATCTTTAGTTTTCTTCATTCTCCTTTGCTCTTGAAGGAGTGACATCAGTGGAGTACCCAAATGACCAGTCACAGGCTTTTAATATCCTAGGTGCTACTCACCAAAGTAGAATGTAGAACAATTTCTTTATAAACTATGTTATGCAATTGAGCTAGATGTTTCCTAAGACCATGGTCCCCACAGCCATCAGCCCAGCAGTTCGGTCCTTCAGGGGGTTTGGATGTGTCTGTGGAGCTTCCATGACCTTGCCTTATACAAGCTGTGCTGGCTTCCCCAGTATTGCATACTGTCTTACCCTTCACCAAAGTTACCACTTACCTTTTTTTTTTTTTATTTTAGTGTTTTTCTGTTCCCACCCCTCCTCTCCCTTGTAACCATCCAAGATTGTTTCTTTTTGTGTGTAATCCTTTTCATGAGTTTTTACAGTAGTGGTCTCATACGATATTTGTCCTTTTGTGATTGACTTCTTTCACTCAGCATAATGCCCTCCAGATTCATCCATGTTATGAGGCACTTCTCAGATTCATCATTTTTCTCTATCGCTGTGTAATACTCCATTGTGTGTATGTACCATAGTTTATCCATTCATCTGTTGATGGGCATCTAGGTTGTTTCCATCTTTTTGCTATTGTGAACAATGCTGCAGTGGGTGTGCATATGCCTATTTGTGTGATGACTCTTATTCTCTAGGGTATATTCCTAGGAATGGGATTGCTGGATCATATGGTATTTCTATTTCTAGCTTTCTAAGGAATTGCCATATCATTTTCCAAAATGGTTGTGTCATTTTGCATTTGCACCAGCAGTGCATAAGAGTTCTGATCTCCCCACAGCCTCTCCAACATTTGTTATTTCCTGTTTTTTTGATTCGTGCCAGTAAGACCGGAGTGAGATGGTATCTCATCCTGGTTTTGATTTGCATTTCTCTAATGGCTAGTGATTGCAGGCATTTACTCATGTGTCGGTTGGCCACTTGAATGTCTTCTTTGGTGAAGTGTCTGTTCATTTCCTTTGCCCTAATATTTTTTAACTGGATTATTTGTCTTTTTGTTGTAGAGGTATTGGACTTTCTTCTAAATTTTAGAGATGAGATCTTTGTCTGATTTGTAATAGCCAAAAAAATTTTCGCCGGTCAATAGGTTCTCTTTCTACTCTTCTGGTAAAGTCTTTTGATGAGCATAAGTGTTTAATTTTTAGAAGATCCCAGTTATCTAGCTTATCTTCTGGAGTTTGTGTGTTGTTGGTTATGGTTTGTATCCTGTTAATGCCGTGTGTTAGGGCCTGTAGCATTGATCCTATTTTTATTTCTCTGAAGTTTATAATTTTTGGCTTTATATTTAGGTCTTTGATCCATTTTGAATTAGTTTTTGTGTATGGTGTGATGTATGGGTCCTGTTTCATTTTTTTGTAGATGAACGTCTAGTTTTGCCAGAAGCATATGTTAAAAAGACTGTCTTTTCCTCATTTGGTGGACTTTGGGCCCTCGTTGAAGATCAGGTGACTACAGGTGGATGATTTATATCTGGGTTCTCAATTCTGTCCAATTGGTCAGTGTATCTGTTGTTTTACCAGTATCAGGCTGTTTTGAATACTGTAACTGTATAGTAGGTTCTCAGGTCAGGTAGTGCGAGTCCTACTTTATTCTTCTTCTTCAATAGTGCTTTACTTATCCAGGTCTTCCTCCCTTTCCATATAAAGTTAACGATTAGTTTTTCCATCTCTTTAAAGAATGTTGTTGGTATCTGGATCGGGATTGCATTGTATTTGTAAATCACTTTGGATAGAATTGACATGTTTACAATGTCAAGTCTATCTATCTATGAATATGGTATGTTTTTCCATTTATGTAGATCCCTTTTTGTTTCTTGCAGTAGTGTTCTGTAGTTTTCTTTGTATAAGTCTTTTACATCCGTGGTTAGATTTATTCCTAAGTTTTTTTGTTTGTTTTGTTTTTTAGGGGCTATTTTTATTATAAATGGTATTGTTTTCCTGATTTCCTTTTCATTGTTCTTTTCATTGGTGTGTAGGAATTCAACTGATTTTTGTAAGTGTATCTTGTACCTGGAACTCTGCTGAATCTTTCTATTAGTTCCAGTAGTTTTCATGTGGAGTCTTTTGGATTTTCTAAGTATAGTATCATAAAAACTATACTATCCGCAAAAAAAAAAGAAAGGACAGTTTAACTTCTTCATTACCAATTTGGATGCGCTTTATTTCTGTTCTGGCCTTTTTGCTCTAACCAAGACTTCCAACACAATGTTAAATAGGAGTGATGATAAAGGGCATCCTTGTCTTGTTCCTATTCTCAAGGGGAATGTTTTCAGCCTCTCTCCATTGAGAATGATGTTGGCTGTTGGTTTTGCATATATGTCCTTTATTATGTTGAGAAATTTCCTTTCTATACCTATTTTATTGAGAGTTTTTATCAGGAATGGCTGTTGGAAGGGCTAGGAGAAGTTCTTAATACAGTAACTAGAATGTGGTCAAACTCTTTGTCTTTTAGTCAATTCCAACTAATAACGACCCCATATGACAGGGTAGAACTGCCCCATAGGGTTTTCAAGGAGTGGCTGGTGGATTCAAACTGCCGACCTTTTGGTTAGTAGCCCACCCCTTAATCACTGCACCACCAGGGCTCCAGAACAGAGTAGGTTCTCCATATATAATTGTTGAAATATGAATGACATGATTATGTAGAGTCCAGTAAACCAAAAAAAAAAAAAAAAAAAACCAACCCGTTGCCATCGAGTTCACTCTGACTTGTAGCAATCCCGCGGGACGGAGTAGAACTGCCCCGTACAGTTTCCAAGGAGCACCTGGTGGATTTGAACTGCACTCATTTTGGTTAGCAGCCAAACTCTTAACTACTATGCCACCAGGGTTTCCAGAGTCCAATAGGACTATACATAAAACATATCGTGTATGTTTTATAGATAAGTGATAAATTCTGCTGTAATATTTTCAAAAGACAAGTCTTTCTACTCTTAGTGTTAGAATAAATTACCTGTGAACTGCCCATCTGTGATGGTTAAGATTGTGTGTCAACTTGGCCAGGCCACAATTATCAGTGGTTTAGCATATATTGTGTAATCATTCTCTATTTTGTGATCTGATGTAAGCAGCCATCAATTGAAAGAGGAGTTTCCTTGGGGGTGTGGCCAGCATTCAGGAGCTTCTGACAAAGCTCGTCCTCTCTTAGTCCTGCATCTGACTCACCATCCTCTAACCTCTGGTGTTTGGAAGGTGAGCCAGCAGCCTGCCGTCTGACCTGCCAATTTGCGGTCATCAGCCCCTGCAACCCCCTGAGTCAGGAGAAGCTTCCAGCCTGACTTCTGACCCATGGATTTGAGACTTGCCAGCCTCTACAAATGCTGGAGCCATTTCATTGAAATAAATCTCTCTCTCTCTCTCTGTATGTACATATATACACACACACACACATATGCTTCACTGATTTTCCCAGCCTAAGGTACCAGCCTTTTTATACAACATTCAATAATATATTTTCTTTCAATTTTGGATCTATTTTCCTGTTTTTTCAAAGAGTATGTGCTTTGTATGTATTTTTCTTATTTCCTTGGAAAACAGCTATTTCATCTGATCTTTGAGATATAAGCAATTAATATTTTTTTGTATTTTTCTAATATTATTTTAAGTTACAGGTTCTATAGGCTGTTCAGTAGTAAACATTTTAGTTAGCACATATTGATCACACTCTTTAATCTTTACCCACTTGAAGATGACTGATGTCACCTACTGGAAATTAAGGCTGTAAATTTTTAGGTAAGGATTTTGATGTTACTGCAATCAATACTTTGCAGATAGTGCTAACAGTTTTTTCTATGAAATATGTTGGCAAGTGGGTGGAAAATTAATGCTGGGAATGAAAAACAGGTGTCAAGTTTGATAAGGACATCATGCATTTGATGTTTGGAGGCCAGAGGGTCCTGTCAACAAACATAGCAATAATTCTGTCAGATACAATATGTGTGGAATTAATGAAAATGCCAGAAACAAAGCAGTCTGGGTAGCGAGCCAGTTCTGCAATAAAGGCAGGGCAAAAAGTGTGTCTTCGTTTTGTATCCTAAGCCAGTGTTGTAAACAGAAAGACAGTATACTAGATCTAAAATGCAGGCATGTTTGCAACACTGAATATGAATAGAAAAAGGAGCAAAAGTGCTGAAAGGACCTGTAAGCGCCTGGCAGGTATGTGGAGATAGGAATCCTGGTGAAATAGATGCTGTGGCTAAATTTGGCGGTTGCTGAGCTTAAGCAAATCAGTAGGCTTTTTTAGGCCAGCCAAGCTTGGCCTCATTCTGGAGTTGGTAAAGAATGACTAAGGCCTCACTTAGCCAAGAAGATAGACAGAATAAGGGGGTTTCTCTGACCTTTGCTGCTAAACGACTACTGGTAACGTTTATAACGTAAAACATGAGATTGTTCTCAGTACAATGTCAGAAGTCAAAACCATTAGAGAAAATACTGCTAGGTTTGACTACAAAAATTATTAAAAAAAGAAAGACAAATGATAACCTGAAGAAAGTGTTTACAACTTGAAGTATGAAAAATGGTATCTGTAAAATATTATGAACTCTTAAAAATCAGTAAGAAAAAGATGAATATTACAATATAAAAATGGGCAAAGAATTTCAACAGGCTATTTATGAGAGCATAAATAAGAATGGCTATTAAGCATGTAAAAAATTCAGGACTAGTTCTGAATAGAAAAAAAAACAGCTAAATGATTTTTTTGCATGTATCAAATTGGCAATTTTTTTTTAAATGACAGTAACAGTATTAGTTTCCCGTGGCTACCATAACCATAACAAGTTACCACAAACTTCATAGATTAAAACCACAGAAACTTCTGGATGAATGGAAATGAGAAACCCAAGGTGGAGAAGGGGAGAGTGTTGACTCGTCGCAGGGTTGGCAACCAATGTTACAAACAATATGTGTATTGTTTAAGGAAAAACTAATTTGTTCTGTAAACTTTCGCCTAAAGCACAACAGCAACAAAAAAGAAAAACAGAAATTTATTCTCCCACAGTTCTGGAGGCCGAAGTCCAAAATCACGGTATGGGCAAGCCATGCCCCCTCCAGAGGCTCAAGGGGAGAATCCATTCCTTGCTTCTTCAAGTCTCTGGTTGGCCATCAGTTTTCCTTAGCTTGTGGCTGCATCACTCCAGCCTCTGCCTCCCTCTTCACACGGTCTTCTCTTCTGGGTGTCAAATCTCCCTGTGTTGTCTCCTATAAAAATCTTTAAACCTTAAAACCAAAGATTTCTCCTGAAACCTTAAAACTAAACAATGATTTAGCTTAATTAGTAAAGAATGTCTGCCTTAAGCATTATGCTTTTTTAAGACCTATCTATATGGGATCAAATTGACAACAGCAACTCAAAAGGTTAGAGAAGAAATTTAGGGGGCATTGAGTTCATGTTAATGGGGGAGAAGCAGCTCAGAAAAGGAGGGTGAGAATGTCTGCACAACTTGAAGAATAGAATCAATGTCACTGAATTGTGCATGTAGAAATTGTTGAATTGGTGTGTGATTTGCCGTGTGTATTGTCAGCAACAAAAATAAATTATAAGAACACTTGTCATTAGGTGGGCCCACATGGATAATCTGGGTTGAGCCCTTCATCTCATGATCCTTAACTTAATTTCATCTTCAAAGACCCATTTTCCAAGTAAGGTCAGATTTACCGGTTCCAGGAATTAGAATGTGGACATAACGTTTTTGCAAATGACCGTTCAGCCTACTACTTTCATACCTTGTTAATGAAAGTGTAAAATAGAGCAGTTTTCTGGAGGGCAGTTTGGCAATTCGTATTGAAATTCTTACACCTTCTGTCTTTTGACCTAGCATTTATACTTCTAGAAATACAACTTATGGGGGAAAAAATCACGCATGCAGGCAAAAAGAACATGAATAATGTTTACTGCAATAAAATTTATGTTATAAAAAATGTAATTACCCCAAGTGCCTGACAAAAGGAGATTGGTTAGATAAATCATGGTATGCATATTTATTAATGTACTGTTTAAAAAGATATTCTTTGAAATATTCGAAGACAGAAAATTTTCATTTATAATTACAAAAAAGTGGGTTATAATATGTGATCTGTAATGATCCTAATTTTGTACGATTAGACACAAAAACACATATAGAACAAGAGTAGTTGATATAGCCCAAATGTTAAGGTCAGTATCTGTGTGTAGTAAGAATTTAGGAGGTTCTTACTTCCTTTTTCTATATGTATTTTTTCAACATTTTACACAATGCCTTTGCATTGTTTTTATACAAATAAAAAAGTTATGGAAAAGAATTGGAGGTATCAAGGAATAATTACAGCTTTCCAAGTGTTGGCTGTAAACCCTGGTGGGGTAGTGGTTGAGAGCTATGGCTGCTAACCAAAAGGTCGGCAGCTGTAGTCCACCAGCCACTCCTTGGAAACTCTGGGGGCAGTTCTGTTCCGTCCTATAGGGTCTCTATGAGTCGGAATCGACTCTGACGGCAAGGGGTTTGGTTTTGGTTTTGGTTATGTGTTGGGTACTGTGCTGGAAGTAGTAAGTGCTTTAGCACTTTTAATCCTTAAAAAGGCCCTAAAGTAGCAATTATTGGCCCAGTTTGGCAATAAGGAAACTGGAGTTTGGAGATGTTTCCAGGTGCTTGTGTTTCCCAGCTGGAAATCGGTGTAGCCTGGCTTCAGACCCCAGATGTTGTGATTCCAGTTTCTGCTTTGGCAGTCTGCCATGGGGTGGTCTCCTGTGCTGGTAAACACAAGGGAGGAAGCGAAAGAGAGGAGACTTAGAAAGCTGGAGTACAAAATGGACTTTTGAAAGTTCATGTAAGAAACAGGAGAAATCGAGGTGAATATCTGTTTGGAATAAATGGTGTAAAATTAAGAGACTCCAGAAAGAAAACAATAAGTTCCCCTGTTAAATTTTTTTTTTTTCTCTAGCAGGAAAACCAATATGCAAATATGATGTAAAGGGAGTGCCTAGTTAAAAAGAAATGAGGTCCCGGGTAGATGAGGAAATAATGAGCTGCTTGAAATGAGTTAAGAATGTTGGCATGGTGTGTTTATTAGTCCTCAGTGTGCATCTTGTGGTACCTTTGAGAAAGCATCCTTTTCTCAGAAGGAATGAGGTGCTAAAACTGATTCAACAGCCCAGAAATTACTGAAATAAAGCGGAAAATGATAGTGTCAGGTTGAATAGCTGCCTCATCCTGAAGGGTGAAGCAGCTGGTGGCGGTTAATTGTGAGAAGGGAGACTGAGGGAACCGCGATGGCCCTTCACATATGTCACCGTACATCTGGGTGGCAGAAGGATTAAAATGGTTCGGCTTCAGTGGCGAAGTAGGTTGATCCCAGGAGGCAGTTGTGACACAATAGAAAAGTGTTCTAGGTTCATCTGTCCACAGCAGACGTCGACTGCTCCGGAGGCAGAGTGACCCGTTAGAGGCCTCGCAGGGGGATTTGTGCGTTAGGTGGGAAGTTGTTACCGATTATCCTAGTTCCTTTTTAATGTGAACACAGAGGGAGCACAGGCTGTAAGTTGAAGACTTCCTCTTGTGGTGTGAGCTCATCAAAGGTGAAGGAACTGGCCAAGGTGCGGAAACGGTAAATGGAAAACACTTTGTTTCTAAGTGACTGTATTATTCCGATGGGTCACACAGTGAACTCCTGTGGGCGCTCAGCTCTACACAGGTCAGAAGCTGCGCTTTCTGGGTTGCTTCTGGCTACATCTGAGACCAGCTCACTGAAGAGCTAGGTAACTCTTGGGCAATTGCTTACTCCTTCCCCTGTCAGAGAGGTAGCGGCTGTTGAGTCAGCTCCGATCATGGCCACCTTACGTACTGCAGAACAAGATGTGCTCTGGTCCTGTGTCACCCCACAATCGCTGGCACGTTCGAGCACATCGTTGCAGCTGTTGTGTCAGTTTTTCTCACTGAGGATCTCCTTTGCCCTCCCCCAAAATGGCGTCCTCCTCCAGCCATTGATTGAGCCCTCCTGATGACATGTCCCAAGGAGGCTAGATGGAGGGACGTTCTGTTGTGATCCATCAGGTTTTCACTGGCTAATTCTTGGAAGTAGATCTCCAGGTCTTTCTTCTTACTCTTAGCCGGGAAGCTCTGCTGAAGCCTGTCCACCGTGTTCTCTACTATAAAAGTTTCACAAATCTTTTAGGTTCTAATTCTCTGATTACTACCCTCCCCCCCCCCCCCACCCATTCAGCTCAGATTTGTAAAACTTTTAAATAGGTTATATTTTCTTAGGTTAATTCCGGGGTGCTTTCTAGAAGCTGAGCGTGAATTTGGTAATGGTGCCTTTCTCTCTGAGAAGGAGGAGGTCTGTGGGAGGGAGGGGCTGTCAGGGGAGGCTCAGTGCCCTGAGGCTCAAGCCACATTGTTACAGCATCTCCAAACCACTGATGTTCACGTGTTAATACTTGGGAGATTTTGTTCCCTCTTATGTGTCACCAGTGAACCTTGAAGATGATGAAGATGATTCTATTTTTGAACCTGAATTGTATGATAATATATACACACTGAGCTCCTTGTATTTCGTACTTTTATATCCCTTTATATTTCTGTGATATGTGCTCTGCTAACGTTCACTGAACGACGAGGGAAGCCCCAGGGGCCACTGGTGGATCTTTTAGGATAGAGGGGCATGGCTCCCTGCCTTCCTCCAGACTCTGAGCTGCGTCCACTGCACTGTAGCCCTGGCATCCCTGGATTAACCCCTGCAGTTGATGACATCTCTGGAATTGAGAAAGAAGTTGATTGTCCCATTAATCGAATATTCATTGGTTTTAGCAGAATGTAAACAGCTAAATGAATAGGAGGAAGAAAGGAGCTTACATAGTTAAAAATAGACACTAGCTATCTGCTTTTCTTTTCTGCGGGGGACTTCCTGTGTTTTTAGCAGGTGGCCATGTTTCTCACAGCCACGTATTAGTAATAGTTTTAGTAGCGTTTTAGTCAGTCTCTTGCATTTTATCAGACAAGTTCTCTGCCCTTTTTTTTTTTTTTAATTCTGAAACTTGCAAACTGGTGAAGTATGCACATAGCCAGAATTAGGATATTGCTGGAGTTAGTTGTAGGAATAAAATCCATGATAAACATGTCTTGGTAATATCTTGAAAGGATCTTAATGTTAAGAAATAACTGGAACTACTTTTTAGTTTACCTTTTACCAGAATTATGTTAGAGAAAATCTGATACGTTTTATGATTTCGTGGGACTCAGAAGTAATTGCCAAATTCATAATTCTGTATGTAGCAGCTTTTTAGTACCTTCATTATTAGAATTCACCAGATTTATTGTTTAGAAACCAGCCTTTGAAGTTAATAAAATGGAGTTGTCAGTGTTGCAAATACCTGTTAAATCTTGTATATTATTTTCTATGCACATAAACCATCCATGAGGAAATGAAGCCTCATAAGAAGTTCTGGGAACTGTTACAGATAATTATATTTCTCTCCTTAACAATTTGATACTTGTTCAGTTCTGCTCCTTATTTAAATTAAGGAGGTTTGATCTTAATCTTATATTTCTGCCAACTCTTTAATTTTAGAATCATTCCTTTTATATTTAGTAGTTTTGCTTAAAAATATGTATGTCTCTGTTTAGAATACTGCTTAGTATATAGTAAATATTTAAAAAATGGTAGATATTACTTTTATTACTTAAAATGTGATATTTGATACATGGCTGAATCCATGTTCATTCTTTCCCTTGGTAGAAGATTTTAGAGGTGGTAGGTAATTTAGTTTAGGCTGGAGAAGTTCCTAGCCTATGAGATCATTGAAAGAACCTTCCTATAGGCACAGATATCCACGCTCTGTCAAAACTGATAGTCAAGGATACTTCTTGTTTTACTGTTAGCTCATTGGTGGCCCATCCCAAGTGTCTAGATTCCACCTGTAACTGTGGGGTAGCATGCTTCAGCAGGTGGAAGGTAGGCAGGTGCTGGCTGGCATGGTTTCTTACCCTCCATGAGCGGTGCTCACCCATTCTTATCCAAGTATGCTTTCCATTTGGATTACTTTTTGTATTTGGATGATTGGGCCCAGAGCCAGCTAATCCTGCTTTCCTATATTATGGCTAAGTACAGTTAAGTGTAAGGTTGCAATGGACTGACAGAGTGTGATCTAGTGTTAAAATTATGTACAAGTCTATCAAAAGCTGACTGGGAGTTGAAGAAATAAGATAGAGTTCAAGGTCATTGGTAGTGGAAAGATTAAAGGAACACAGAGTTGCAGGTTCTAGAGAACAAGTGATATGGATTTTTACGTGGGAAATAGGATAAGATTTAGTAAAATACGTAAGTGAATTTCTTTTCACTTTCTACATTTTAATCTCAGGTTTTTCAGTTTTTAAACCCGTGTTCTATTCTGTCTTGTTGCCAGATGTCCCAAAAGTTAACAGACTCGCCTGCTGAGAGAGCTGTTTTGGTTCATCCTGGACCTGAGAACCCCGTGCAACCCAAAGTTGATTTCTCCAGTTCATCTGGAGAATATCATTCATTTATCAGACTATCGTTCATTTCCGCATTCAAGAGCTAGTTTGTCAAAGTTGGTTCCATTCTACATGCCTTGGCTCAGGTTGATTACACATGTCAGAACGTAGCTGTTTAGAAAAAAATGAGCTATGTAATTTAGCCACGTGGCATTAATTGATAACATTTCTTTGCCATAGACTTATATGACCATACTGTCTTGTCACTTAGGATCCGTAAAGTCTTCTCTTAAATTCTTCATTTAGCTAACATTGTTGTGGATAATGACTGAATTAACGCAGTTTGTCACGCAGCCACAGACTGCAGTGATAGCAAGAACGGCCTGCTACATCTTCTTCAGACTGATGTATGAAATAGCATATCCCATTTATTTCTGTACAACATTATAAACAACATCTGTGCCTGTGTTTTCCTGGCAAGGATTGAGCTGCTGAAATCGGAGAAAATTTATACCATGGTTTATCATTTTACCAAGGAGCCCTGGTGGCTCAGCTGCTACACAAAAGGTCAATGGTTCAAACCCACCAGCCCGTTCCTAGGGAGAAAGATGTAGCTGTCAGTCTGCTTCTAGAAAGGTTTACAACCTTGGAAACCCTATGAGACGGTTCTACTCTGTCGTACGGGGCTTCTACGAATCAGAATCGACTTGACTGCAATGGGTTTTGGTTTTGTTATTGTTTTACCAGGTAATCTTAAAAACTTAAACCACGAGCTTGAAGTATTGTTCAGGTGTGGACCATGGATTGGATTAAATAATGCCTTGAAACCCAGTTTGCTATTCCAGCTGTTTGGTACTACTGTATAGACCCAGAAACCCTGGTGGCCTAGTGGTTAAGAGCTACAGCTGCTAATGAAAAGGTTGGCAGTTCGAATTCGCCCGACACTCCTTAGAAACCCTATGGGGCAGTCCTACTCTGTCCTATAGGGTCTCTAGGAGTCAGAATCAACTTGATAGTAATGGTATATAGACACACAGTTGACACTTGGTAAGGGTTTGCATTTAATTAGAGGCATCATTAAAAGGCATGACCTTGACTTAATGCGCATTGAAAAGCCCCTTGTGTGATCAAATTAAAATGACCAAGCATATTTGACATTTCTAATACAATGAGTTGTATGGTCTGCTTTATAAAATGTGTAAGCTAAAGTTCTGTATTATGTGGATATAGCTTTCAAGCCCAGGCCTTTGTATGAAGCCCTGACCATCCTACTATGATTAAGTCCAGTTGTAGTTGGGATTCAGAAACTCTGCAGTTGAACTCTTTCACTTGGGCTGAAGAGTAATTTTCAGAACTAGTAACTTTTTGTTGACTTAGACATGTACAATGGCACCTGGGGTACAATTGGGGCAAATTGTCACTGACATCAGGGTGAAACGAAAAATATATGTCTGTACTCTTTTATCTTCCCTTTATCAGCTAGATGCATGTTCCCTTCACGCAAAGGAAAGAAAATCACAAGGACCCATACTTGTCTGTCTTTAGAACTCTCTAGAATTAGCTTGTCATGAAATGTAAAACTAATGTGCAGTTGTAGAAACTGCTGCCAGCTTTTTCCTCACTGCTGCCTGATGGCTAAGTAGATTTGGAAATGAAAGGGGTTATTATAAAGTGATTACTGAATAGCTAGGTATGTCATTTTAAACAAGCAGGTAAAATCTCTCTGTTAGACATTCAGGCTGCAGTCTTGTTTTGTATCATTCATATTTAAGACATGATTTTGATTGTAGAGGAGTAATCAAGAACTAGGGATAATTTAAGAAAAAAATATACTGGGTGATATTTTCTTTCATTCCTTATTAAAATACGTTAGAATTTAAATGAGACATTCTCTCAAATGTTTAACTACTAAGTATGTACCAAATATAAAAATCTGAACACCAGTTGGCTTTACTTCAGAGTTGAAAATGCTTCACTTGACTGAAAACTTCTTTTAAAATTCAAATAAAACCTATTGTAAAATAATATATTGAAAATGGCATATATCAAACAATGAATGGTTTAAAAATTATAACTGCTAATATCTTATTACTGTCAATTTCATACGGGAAGGCAGATGCCTTGAAGAATCTTAAGAGAAAAACATAAAATCAAAATCAAACCAAGTACAGCTGCTGTAGTTTTCTCTCTTAACCTTCTTTTCCAGTACATTCCTTAGAAGCATCATCTATGTCAGTGGCTTGCATGATCACATGACCTCCAAACCCGCATCCCTGACCTGAGCTTCAGCTTTGTTCTCTGGGACATGTGGGCGTCCTTCCATGGATATCTCACAAGCAGAAAATGGTCAGATACATCTGAAATAAGCTCTTCTCCCTTTGTTCTCTGTCTTGGCAATACTAGCATCCATTTGAGGCACGTTTTTATTTGTCTTTATTCCTCTTCCCTGTTCCACTCTTCATACTCCACCCCTCCCACCTCTAATCTATCATATCCAGTGGTTAGTTTTTCCAAGATGTTTCTCAGGCTGCCATTTTCCTTGCCCGACTTAGTTTACCCATCACCCACACAGTCATCTTGTGAGCCTCCAGCCTTGCTCCTCCTTCATCAGGTCTGCTGCTCTCCAGTGCATCCTCCCTGTGCCTGCGGGATGGTCACCCATGTCCACTTGCCGAGCTGACCAGGCCACCTCTCCCCATGGCTGGGACCACTTGACTCCATATGTAGGATCAATCCTGTACTGTCCCCAGGGCCCTTGCTGACCCCACACAGCAATGATTTGAGGAGGACATGCTGCTCAGTATCTACAAAGATGGCTTCCTGGCTGATAACCAGCATAAAAGGCAGTAATTAATCATATCCCTGCTTTCCCACTTCTCCGTTTCTGACACCAGCCACCCATATAACACTCTCTTTCTCTTACCCTAACCTCCTGGCTCTAGGTCAGACCTTTCAAGTTAAGACAACACCAGTCCTTCAGTTCATTAATTTGTTGCGTCTTTTCTGGCCTCACCAGCGCACATCCTCCAGTGTGGCCCGGAAGTCCCAGACCGAGGCACCCCAATCACTCCAAGGATAATTTCCCCAGAGCCAAGAAGAAAGGCCACATTACTTAGGGTAGAACTAGGTCCTTTACCTCACAGCATCAAATTCCACTTGCTTCCGGCTGCCTTCAAACCTTCTTTTACCCCAGTGATAGCTGAGCAGATTTTATCCCCACTTCGTACCCCTTTCTGTAGTACGGACCCACTTTTTTAACAGTATGCCTAACATAGCGGTGTTTCTGGCACTGAACCCCTTTGTGTCTTTCACTGCCCTTCCGTGGGGTTTGCGTCTTTTCCCTGGATCCCGTTCTGTGCCTAGGACCTTGATAATTGCTGGTAGAATTTCCTAGTGTTAAGATGATGCTGTTGTCTTGGTCTACTGAATAGATTTCTCAGATGTGCTCCGTGATCCTCTGATACGGTGTCTTCATTGATAAGGTCGTTCCACCTGGCATGTCCCCCCCCCTACTATTTGGTCTTATGATAATATCTTTATAATATATTCCTGCTATTCTGAGTTTGCATTGTAAAGGTTCATGTATACTAATTTTTTTTTTTTTAAGTTCATTAGTTAGATTTTGTCGTTGTTAGTTTCCACATCACTCACGTTGGGAGGAGTGCTTACCCTCTGCTCCTGATGTTTGCATGTAGAGGAAAGGGCCTGCCCCCCAGCCCTCCTAAAACCAGCCACCTCTATGCCCTCTCTCTTTCCTCCCTGCATGAGCAGCAGTGACTCATTGTATTTATGCCATTTGAAAGAGAACCCGAGGATATTTGATCATCTTCTTCTGAGCTTTGTAGTCAGGACACAAATATTATTTTCTACAATTAGAGGTAGATTAGCCTGCCCTGGTGGGGGTGGGAGTTGTCTACAATTGCATAGCTCTTTCAGTGAATGGGTGCGTGTGTGTATAAATTTAATTCAAGAATGGGTGCTCTGCACAACTACAGTCATCAAGACAGAATGTGCCGGCATAAGGATGGACATATAGATCAAGGGAGTGGAACTGAGAGTTCAGAAATAAACTCTAATATTTGTTACATTGATCTTTAGCAAAGATGCCAGACCATTCGATGGGAAAAGAATAGTTTTTTTCTAACAGACGGCACTGGAACAACTGAATATCCACATGCAAAAGAATTAGGTTGGATTCCGTCCTTATGTCATATCCAAAAACTAAGTCAGAATAGATGAAAGACCTAAATTTAAGAGGGAAAACCATAAAACCCTTAGAAGAAAACCATTGCCTCCCGTCTTGCCTAGTCTGGTCAAAACGACTCTCCCAGTTGTGCCATTCCAAAGTGTAGGTCATATACCCGTGGCTTTTCCTCGAAATTCTAGTCTGTGACGACTACCTCCCCGTGCCTGCCCAGGTTTGTTCCCTACTATACCCGACACACCATGTGCTCCCGCCACTGGGACCATTACTTGAAAAAGGGCCTGGAAGTTCAGACAAATGAGCACAAGCCAAAGGAAGGTTGTTTTCCATGTTGGAAGACTGGATTCTTCTCTACAAATTCAACTTCAGGAAGGATGAATAAAGCTAAGTTGTTTGTTTTTACTGTGTTTACTATATCAATAGCACCTTAGAATTATTATCTATGGATCCTCAGGAAGATTTTTAATGTTTCAGCACTGTAAAGCTCACTAAACACTAGATGGCAAATGAGTGATCTGCCTTGTTAAGATTATTTGATATATTCAATTCAAAGCCAATTCTAAGCAATATGCAAGGAAGCAAACTTGCCAAGAATATTTTTTTTAAGTTCCTATAGCAAATAAAGGAAACCTTGGTGGTGCAGTGGTTAAGAGCTACGGTCTGCAGTTCGAATCCACCAGGCACTCTTGGAAACCCTATGGGGCAGTCCTACTCTGTCCTATATAGGCTTGCTATGAGTCGGAATCAACTCGACGGCAACGGTTTTTTATAGCAAATAAAAGGAGCCCCAGTAGAGCAATGGTTAAGTGCTCAGCTGTTAACCAAAAGGTTGGTAATTCCAACCCACCCAGTGATTCCACAGTAGAAAGACCTGGAGATCTGCTTCTATAAAGGTTATAGTCAAGAAAACTGTGTAATGCAGTCCTACTCTGTCATGTGGGGTCGTTGTGGATCAGAACTGACTCCACCGCACCCAACAACAACAATGGCAAATAGAGCTAAAAGTGACAGAAATCCTAATCAGTGAACTCTGATTAATTTTCAAAGGTATAGTGAGGAATTAGCTGTTATCAGGATTCCTGTTTTGTGGTAATTCCCTTGTTATTTTATTCAAGAAGGTGCCTGGAAAACAGCAAGTTGGAAAACAAAAGGATAGTAGCAAATAACCAAAGAACAAAAGTGTGCTGTATTGTATCGGTCACACATCACACCTTTTCCAGGTGTTAAATTAATAGTATATGTGTGTGCATCTTTACACTGCAGGGGTCCTGAATGAGGTGGGATGAGGGCGGTATTCCACATTGCCCGGGAGCCTTATAAAACTCCACATTACCCTGAGCCGTAGGCCCCCCCATGGAGTTGACTCTGACATGTGGCGACTCCATGTGTGTGTAAGAGTAGAGCTGACAAAGGGTTTTTAATGGCTGATGTTTTGGAAGTAGATTGCCAGGCCTTTCTTCAGAGGCACCTCTGGGTGGACTCAAACCTCCAAGCTTTGGGTTAGCAGCTGTATAGGTCAACAGCTTGTACCACCCAGGGACTCCATAACTGCCTATCCCCCTAAAACCTGAAGTGTCAGAATCTAGGGGGAGTGTGGAGTGCGTGAGGGGGTGAAGTGGTAAGGAGGTCCTGAGGGATCATGCCTGCACCCTGCCTCGTAGTGGACTGAGAAGACAGAGGGTGCTGGAACTTTTTCCAAGCTGAGTGCTATAAAATCAGAAGACAAAAGTTCATTTCAAGGAGAAGTTTGTAATAAACTACTCTCGAAGGGATATGAAAAAGATGACAGGCCTAGAATAGTGTTGGAGTAAATGGCGATAAATCAGTGCATCTTCAATAAGCAATTGATTGATTTCCTGCCTTCCGGGAAAACAAAGAGGAAAATCTACATTACCTTTCTTCTTTTTTTTTTTTTTTTAATCAGAAAATTGAGTTTTCTCATATTACCTTAGGTTAATATTTGAAAGGTTTAGGAAAGTAACATTGCAAAGTCAAAAAGGTGGGAAAATGGAGTAGTCCCATACACAAGTTACTTTTAGAGGAAAGTTGACACAAAAAGGGTGTTAATTTCGTAGCATAATCTGAGAAAATTCAGCAGACGTACCAAGTACTCCATGCAAAATGAGCGTGCTTTGTTTTTTTAAGATGTGTATTGTTTAGGGAAACAGAAATAATTTCAAACTATAACCTTTGTTTTCTTTCTCCTCATTTCTTTAAAATAAAAAACTCTCTAACTCATTTTTCCAATGGTAACGTGTGTTCCTGTCCCTCTGTTAATCTCTTTCAGTGGGGTGCTAACAACACACTCCTGTTAGGAATACATTCTCTGTCCTCTAGTTCTGTACACTTCCCTAGAAGATTAGGATAGAAAACTTAGGATTTTAAATAAGAGCTTATCAATCGTATACTATTTTTTTCTAAGTTTTATTTATGTTGTTAAGAATGTACACATCAAAAGATATACCAGTTCAACAGTCTCCATGTACAATTTGTTGACGTTGCTTACATTCTTTCAGTTGTGCATATATTTTCACCTTCCTTTTCTGAGTTGTTCCTCCCTCATTAACATAAACTGACTGCCTCCTGAGATTCTTATCTAATCTTTCGAGTTGTTGTTGTCACTCGGGTTAAAAGAGCGTAATGCTCAAGGCAGACATTTTTTACTAGTTAAGCTAGACTATTGTTTGGTGTGAGGAAGACTTCAGGGGATATTTTGGGTTTAAGGTTTAAAGATTACCTCAGGGCAATGGTTTCAGGGATTCATCCACCACCCCCTGGCTCCAGAAAGTCTGGAGTCCACGGGAACTTGAAATTCTGTTCTGCAACCCTCCCCCACCTTGACCAGCATTCTTCAATAGAATCATTGATCAAAATGTTCATTAATGGTAGCCGGGCACCATCCAGTGCTAGTGTCATGGTAAAGGAGGCAGTTGTTCATGGAGACAAGTAACCACACATTCCATCTCCTCCTCCTATTCCTGACTCTCCTTCTTCCTCTGTTGCTCCAGGTGAATAGAGACCAATTGTTGTGCCTTGGATGGCCGCTTGCAAACTGTTAAGACCCCAGGCACTACAGAAAGAACTAGGAGGTAGAACAGAAGCACTGAATGTGCTATTAGGCCAATGAACTTGGATGTCCCATGAAACTATGACTTTAAACCTCCAAACAAGGACCCAAATCCCATGAGGTTTTTGACTGTTCACAAGTAGCCTCAGCTGCTACTTTCTTTTTGTTGTTTTTGTAAATATATGTACACCACACAACTTTTGCTAATTCAGCTTTTTATAGGTGTACAACTTATTGATAGCTATTACAATAATCGGCTATGCAACCCTACCCGTATTCAATGTGATTTTTCCCTCACCGCTACCAGCCCCCTTCCCTCTCCTTTCACCCCCGGTAACCACTAATAAACTTTGGGCTGTATGTATTTGCCTGTTCTTGTCTTTTTATATAAGCAGGGTCATACAATATTTATCCTTTTGTGATTGGCTTAGTTCACTCAAGCTCCGTCCATACTGTAGCATGTATCAAGACTTCATTTCTCCTACTGACTGAGTAGTATTCCATTGTATGTATGGACCACATTTTGTTTATCCGTTCATCTGCTTATGGACGTTTAGGTTGTTTCTACCTTTTAGCTGTTGTGAAAATTTAGGAATCTCTGTTTTAATGAGTTGCTGATGAAAACACACAGGTAATTACAGTATAGCCATCAATCTAGCACAGTCGAGTGTGATCTTTTGTGAAACTGTTAGCCCAGGCTCATAAAGAACTTCAAAGAGAAAACTATGTAATCATAAAAAAGATTGCAAAGGAGGCTCTGAACAGGTAGAAATGTTTTTAAATAACATTTATCTGTATTAGCTAGACATATATATAGTATTAACTAGAGAGAATGGCAACTATAGGTAAAATCAGAATTTTATTTGATGGGTGTTTTTCTAACACTAATCACGTTTCTTCTGTAACAAATAATGAATGGCTTGGGTATTCTTCTATTCTGGGTAAAATATTGGTTCCAAACTTCTAAGGCTTTTTGTGAGTATCACAGCTTTATGAGGGTTAGAAAAGGTCAAAACCCATTCCAAGCCAATTTTTGACAGTTCTGAAAAACTCTGTGAAAATCATTTTGCCTCCTTCTATTTCATATAAAAATAGTCTGATATAAATACCAAGGAAGCCGTTTACTGCAGACTCATTTTTATTTCACACAACAGTTTTCTTGTAAAGTTCATCTATAGGATGAATTGCAGTTTGTTCATTCCGGTGCATGGAAACAATTGAAGATTCTCATTTTGCTCCATAGCAGTGGCGTTCCTTCCTAGTGGTGAACTTTACCCTTTGGAAATGTCACCAAGGAGCTCAGGCAAAACTGGAATATTCCAGTGGTTGGTGGAAGCCATATTTGTAGTTCCTGTGTGGCTTCTTTTACAGCAGTAAAGTAAAACGGAGATGTAATCACAACACAGAAACTCAGAAGGACTTTTCATAGAAAATAGGTAAATCCTGGCAAAAAGACAATGTTTCCTGAATTATGAGAACAAAGGAACTGAGCCAGATGCTCATTGTTTATTATAGTATGTTAGTGCCTTTTATCAAATGTGTTGGTTGACAAATACAGGCATTTCCTAGAATAAAGCGTTCTAATTAGAGATGGGAATCAGTATTCAAAGAACTTGTTACAGAACACAATAAAACGTATGGAAACATAACATATATACATTGGGGTTTTGACCATGTAGGTTTGTGCAAGTCTCTGAGTTTACATTTCAGCTAAGAAGAGAGAGGCATAAAGGAGGTTGATTTTGAACAAGACGGAAGGGACCTGAAAGCTACTTTTTGACAGATAAGAAGGTGACATGTTGTCAGGAGGGATCAGTCCCTGGAGAAGGACATCATGCTTGGCAGAGTACAGGGTCAGCGGAAAAGAGGAAAACCCTCAACGAGGTGGATTGACACAGTGGCTGCAACAATGAGCTCAAGCGTAACAACGATTGTAAGGATGGCGCGGAACCGGGCAGTGTTTCGTTCTGTTGTGCACAGGGTCACTATGAGTCGGAGCCGACTGGACGGCACCTAACAACAACAACAACAACAAGGTGACTGTTACTGCATGTATGTGGATCAGCCTGGTCAGAGAGATGAGCCTGGGACAGGAGGGACTGTGGCTGAGCCACAGCGGATAGATCGCCTGGCTGGTGTGAGGCGAGAATTTTATGTGACTGATGTGATAGTTGTGACTTAGTGATGGGAGCATTTCTTCCTTGGTTCAGATGATAAGAGGCGGCAGTGAGAAGTCTTTCATTTGATGTAGATGAACTGTCACATAGGGAAGGACTCTGTCAGTGGCATAAGGGACAGGTTAGAATGGAGAGGAGTAGCTGGAATTGGCACACTCACGAAAATGACATTGAACTATTTTTTGTGTATATGTGAATATGGAAGCTAGTATGTGACTAAACAATATTAGTTTCCCCCCCAAAAAAAAAAATTTCACATACTCTGTCAGCATGCATATCTCATAGCACATTCACTTCTGCAGACCTGGTCTATCAGAAGGTTAGAAATTGAGGAATTAAAAGTATATTCTCTAAGAAATTTTAGTGAGTGCAGCATATGTGTATGAGGTAGAAAGCATAACTTTTCATCTTTGAGCTTACACTTTTTTATAATTTATAATTTTATTTTTCGTTGAGAATATACATAGTAGAATATACAACAATTCTACAATTTCTACATGGGCAATTCAGTGACATCATTACATTCTTTGAGTTGTGTGACTGCTCTCACCTTTTCTGATTTGTTCCTCCCTCATTGACATAAATTCACTGGCCCCTAAGTTTCTTATCTAATCTTTCAAGTTGCTGTTGTCATTTTGATCCTGAATAGATAGACCTTACAAGAGCTCAGTGGTCAAGGCAGACATTCTTTACTAGTTAAGTTAAACCATTGTTTGGTTTTAAGTGGACTTAAGGGATATTTTTGGTTTAAGTTTTAAAGATTATGTCAGGGCAATAGTTTCAGGGGTTCGTTCAGCCCCCACAGCTCCAGAAAGTGTGGATTCCATAAGAATTTGAAGTTCTGTTCCTCATTTTCCCCCTTTGGTCAGATTTTCCTATAGAATCATTGAGCAAAGTGTTGAGTAATGGTAGTCAAGCACCATCCAGTTCTTCTGGTCTCATTGCAAAGGGGTACTTGTTCATGGAGGCAATTAGCCTCACATTTCATTTCCTCCTCTTATTCCTGAGTCTCCTTCTTCGTCTGTTGCTCCAGGTCAGTAGGGATTAATTGTTGTACCTTGCATGGCTGCTTGCAGAGCTTACACATTTTTTAACAACACTCGCACAAACACATACACATGTGCACGTCCACTGATTTAAGCATGGCCATTGCACACAGTTGTGCAGGCTGTGTAATTATATAAACATAGGGCACCCATTCATATCATAAACCTCATAGATTTATATACTTATGGCATTTTCCAGCAGAGGATAACATGTGTCTTAAGGGAGGGCGTGCTTTTTCTAATGTGCACAAAGGTGGCATATGCACTTTTCATGGCAGTGGAGAGTTATACACCTGGAGGTGCTGTACACCCCTGATGAACCAGTCTTGACTTCTGCTTTGGATCTAGCTGCAAGTGTCCAGGAATGGAAGAGAATGAGTTTTAGATGTTTAGGCGAGAGGAGAGAGGATGAGAACTGCACCCTACATGTCTGAGCTGGACTGAGCACCAGGCCTGAGGCTCAGCTTTCAGGACCCAAAGGCTGAGCTTCAGGGAAAAGAAAATTACCGATGTGAGGCCTTTAGTCCTTGGTGAGGACAAGACTTTGCAATTATCTTCAAGTCTGAGGAGCCCAGCCCATAGTTATATATCCAGAACAGCTAAGTCTTTTAGTGAAGTGTATTATCTTGCTGCCATTTAAGTCTGGCTAGTAGTAACCGTCGGAAGCCATGGTGGTGTAATGGTTAAGTGCTACGGCTGCTAACCAAAAGGTTGGCAGCTCAAATCCACCAGGTGCTCCTTGGAAACTGTATGGGGCAGTTCTGCTGTGTCCTAAAGGGTCGCTATGAATGGGAATCAACTCGAGGGCAGCGGGTTTTGGGTTAGTAGTAACCGTAGCCCTTCAGTCTAAGAACCTAAGATCGGCTGTTCTCAAAAAGGAAATCCCAAAGAGCCAACAGGGTTTCTGGAACATTTATACCTTCCAAACTTTTTTTTAGAAGTTATTGTATAATATTTTATATAAAAAAAGGATACATGTAACCTATATAAATTGTGCAGGATTACAATAAACTGGGAATCTACTTCCCAACTTGAAAAGAGAACCTCCCTGGAAGTTTTTCAGGTAACCTTGCTCCTTCCCCATTCCTGTCCCTGACTCCAGGACAGAGGCAACCACTGTCCTGAGGTTTTACGTAAATTCTCCCTTTGTGCTTCTCTTACTTTGTTATTAAAATAGTTTTTATCAATTCCATTTTAGTTCTGAGTTTTATAAAGTTGTAGTCTTCTGCAAGGTACTTTGTTCACTCAACACTGTATGTTTCTAAAATTCATTATTCTTGCTTGGAACAATAGTTTATTCATTTTTGTTACAGTATAATTGTCCATTGTGTAAATATTTATCTATTTTTTGGTTAGTAGACATTTGAGTTGTTTCCAGGTTTTTCCTTCTTATTCTTTAATTTAAAAAAAATGCTGCAAGGAACATTTCTGTACATATCTCCGGTGCCCCCAGGGAAGAATTTCTCTAGGAATGTGTTTTTCAAGGAGTCTTGGTGATGCAGTGGTTGAGAAATCAACTGCTAACCAAAAAAAAAAAAGGTTGGCAGTTGGAATCTACCACCTCCTCCTTGGAAACACTATGGGGCAGCTCTGCTCTGTTCTTTAGGGTAGCTATGAGTTGAAATGGACTCAGTGGCAATGGGTTTGGTTTTTTTGGTGTTTTTCAGACTCTTTCACTGCAGCATGAAAGATATTTTATATCATGCTCCGGTTATATACACACATACAGATTTTCAAGACAATTTTTATGGGTGCCTAAAACAAAAGTTGCACGATATAACCCTTACCCTTTTGGTCTGAAATGCGTTCTAACATTTCCTTTTCTGTGTCTTTCTTTAAAACAATGCTAGTCTGAGTATATGACCTAGGGACCCAACCCACTCTCTGGAAACCACTCCTCTCAGACCTTCTCAAATATGAATGTGCAAATGCAGATTCCGTTTCGGTAGGTCCAGGGCGTCTGCGTTTCCCGGGAGCTTCCAGTCAGTGCCTCTGCTGTTGGTCTGAGGCCGAGGGTTAACCAGTGAGGTTCCAGGCTATCTCTCCCAAACTTATCTAGTCATAAGAATCACCTGGGATAATTCTTAAGGAAGCAAATTCTGAGGCTCCTTTAGAGGCCCACTAAATCAAAATTTCAGGGGGGATAAACCTGGAAAGCTTTATATTTAAAAGTACGCTAGGCTGTCTTTATCATCAGAGAAGTTTAAAAATACTGTCCCAAGAATGTGATTATTGGGTTATAGGAGACTCGACTTCTGTCAGAAGGGTTGGCAGTTCTAACCCACTCAGAGGCACCTAAGAAGACAGGTCTGGTGATCTACTTCCAAAAGCTCAAAACCTTGAAAACTGCGTGGAGCAGTTCTACTCACACGTGGGGTCACAGAATCAGCTCAAGGGCCATGGACGGCAACAACAGGGTATTGTAATGTTGACCCCACAGGATGTCGCCAGTGTGTCTTCTGCAGTGGCTGTACCAGCTCACACTCCCATGAGGCCGCATTGCATCGATGTGCATCCTACCGACATTCAGGATTACAGTCTTCTTGATTTTTATGACCCTAATTTGCATTTCTCAGATTAATAGTAAGATTGAGTGTGTTTTCCTATGTTTATAGTCTTTTTTTTTTTTTTTCCTCTTCTGTGAAAGTCATGTTCTTAGCTTTACCTATTTTTTCTTTTGAGTTATCATCTTTTTCCTGTGATTTGTGGAAGTTCTGGAGCCCCGGTGGTATAGTGGCTCAGGGCTCAGGCTGCTAACCAAAAGATCAGCAGTTCGATTCTACCAGCTGCTCCCTGGAAACCCTGTGGGGCAGATCTACTCTGTCCTATGGGATTGCTATGAGTTGAATCAATTCGATGGCAATGGGTTTGGTTTTCTGGTGGAAGTTCTGTATATATTCTGGGCATTGCTTTTTTGTTCAATGGTCACAAAGATCTTCTACTCTGTGGCTTGCCTTTTATTTATTTCTGTGAAATTCCTTTTTCTATCTTTTGCCTTGTTCTGTTTGGTTGTTTTATTTTTCTGTACAACAATGCATTTGTCAAATAATCAAGATGCTAATCCTCTGTTCCCCCCCCCCGCCCCCAACAATGTGTCTGTCAGTTTGTCATACTGTGGGGGCTTTCATGTTGCTGTGATGCTGGAAGCTATGCTCTTGAATGTTTAGTAGCTAAAGCAAAAGGGAGAAATGAAGTAAAATAACTGAACAGAAGACTTCAGAGGGCAGCTAGAGAAGACAAAGTAAAGTATTATAATGACATGTGCAAAGACCGGGACATAGACAACCAAAAGGGAAGAACATGCTCCGCGTTTCCCAAGCTGAAAGAACTGAAGAAAAAAATCAGCTCTCAAGTTGCAATAGCAAAGGATTCTACAGGGAAAATATTAAACGAAGCAGGAAGCATCAAAAGAAGATGGAAGGAATACACAGAGTCATTATACCAAAAAGAATTAGTTGATATTCAACCATTTGAAGAGGTGGCATATGATCAGGAACCGATGGTACTGAAGGAAGAAGTCCAAGCTGCACTGAAGGCATTGGTGAAATACAAGGCTCCAGGAATTGATGGAATATCAACTGAGATGTTTCAACAAACGGATGCAGCACTGGAAGTGCTTACTCGTCTATGCCAAGAAATTTGGAGGACAACTACCTGGCCAACCAACTGAAAGAGATCCATATTTATGCCTAATCACAAGAAAGGTGATCCAACGGAATACGAAAATTATCAAACAATACCAGTAAAATTTCCCGAAGATCATTCAAAAGCGGCTGCAGCAGTGTATTGACAGGAAACTGCCAGAAATTCAAGCTGAATTCAGAAGAGGGCATGGAACCAGGTATATTATGCTGATGTCAGATGGATCCTGGCTGAAAACAGAGAACCTGTGTTTACCTGTGTTTTATTGATTATGCAAAGGCATTCATTCAACTGTGTGGATCATAACAAATGACGGATAACATTGTGAAGAATGGGAATTCCAGAACACTTAATTATGCTCGTGACAAACCTGGTACCTAGATCAAGAGGTAGTTGTTCAGACGGAGCAAGGGGATACTGCACGGTTTAAAGCCAGGAAAGGTGTGCATCAGGGTTGTATCCTTTCACCATACCTATTTAATCTGTATGCTGAGCAAATAATCTGAGAACCTGGACCCTATGAAGAAGAAGGAGGCATCAGGATTGGAGGGAGACTCATTAACAGCCTGTATTATGCAGATGACAACCTTACTTGCTGAAAGTGAAGAGGACTTGAAGCACTTACTGATGAAGATCAAAGACCACAGCCTTTAGTGTGGATTACATATACCTCAATATAAAGACAACAAAAATTCTCACAACTGGACCAATAAGCAACCTCATGTTAAATGGATAAAAGAATTGAAGTTGTCAAGGATTTTATTTTACTTGGATCCACAATTAACACTCACAGAAGCAGCAGTCAAGAAATCAAAAGACACATTGCATTGGGCAAATCTGCTGCAAAAGACCTCTTTAAAGTGTTGAAAAGCAAAGATGTCACCTTGAAGACTAGGGCGTGCCTGAAAAAAGCCATGGTGTTTTCAGTTGTCTCGTATGCATGTGAAAGCTGGACAGTGAATAAGGAAAACCAAAGAAGAATTGACACCTTTGAATTGTGGTGTTGGTGAAGAATATTGAATATACCAGGGACAGCTAAAAGAAGGAACAAATCTGTCTTGGAAGAAGTACAACCAGAATGCTCCTTAGAAGCAAGGATGGTGAGATTGCATGTCTCATACTTTGGACATGTTATCAGGAGGGATCAGGCCCTGGAGAAGGACATCATGCTTGGTAAAGTAGACTGTCAGTGAAAAAGAGGAAGATACTCAACAAGATGGGTTGACATGGTGGCTACAACAATGGGCTCAAGCATAAGACTGATTGTGAGGATGGCGCAGAACCAGGCAGTGTTTCATTCTGTTGTACGTAGGGTTGCTGTGAGTCGGAACCACCTGGGTAGCACCTAACCACAACACCAACAATCCTCTGCCTGTTATATCTGTTACCAATATCTTTTCTCAGCTCACAGCTTAGTTTCCCACTTTCTTCATGGTACTTTTTGATAAACATAAGTTCTTGATTTTATTAATAGTTGGTGCTTTTTGAATCTTATTTAAGAAATTTTTTCCTTAGTCTGAGATCTGAAAATAGCCCCCCCACACACATTTTTTAGTGATAATTTGGTTTTTTACATTTAGCCTTTAAATTCAGTGGGAATTGTCTTTTGTGTAGGGTGTAGAATATGAACTACTGTCATCTTTTTCCAGTATGGATGAACAGTTTCCCCAGAACCAATTGTCTTTTTCCCAGAAGTCAGTAACCCTTTCTCTGCCATTCATTAAGTTTTCTATTCTGCTCCAAGTCTGTTCTTTCAGCAACATCACACTGTCCTAGTTTTTGTAGCTTTTTAATAAATCTTGCTATCTGATATGACATGTTTTTCTGCCTCATTCTTCTAAAGGATTGTTATGGCTATTTGGGGATCTTTGCTCTTCTTTATTCACTTTAGAGTCTACTCAGCACGTTTCTCACAACTTCAATTAGATTTTGGTCGAAATTGCACTGATTTCATAGATTGACTTGGGAAGAGGAGATACCTTTACAACTTTGAGTCTTCTCATTCATGAGTATGAGCTCTCTATTTTCATCTTGACTTACGGCTTTCAATAAATTTTTGAATTTTTACCTATTATTGGTCTCTTGTAAGATTCATTCCTGACTACCTTATGTATTTTTGTATTGTTATAAATGGTATCTTTTTAAAAATTCAACGTTTAAATTTATTGCCGATATACAGAAATACAGAAGTTTTTTTTTCTTTTGTATTTCTATGTATATTTTTCCCCTTTCTTGCTTTTTTTCATCCCTTTTTTATTACTTGATTGGGGATATTTTTATTTCTTTAGGTGAGTTAGTTTGTTATTATTATTAAATTATTTTCTTTATTGGTATAAAAGTTATCACTCTACTGCTATTGTTGTAAGTAGTTAGCCCCCTAAATTTGCCATGCATACCTAACAAAGTCTGATCTCATAATCAGGCACCATGCTGAACATATACTGTTTGTTAAAATTTGTCTGTGGCACCTGCATGTGTGTGCTAAGACATTAATGTTGTGTGTGTGTATGTAATCAGAATTTGATTTCTTCCTTTCCCATTTTTATACCTTTTATTTCTTTGTTTCTCATTTTTATCCCATTCTTTAACTTTGTATTTGTTCTTAAAGTACTGACTAGAACTTCCAGAAGAATGTTGAATAGAAGCATTGGTAGTGTCTGCCCTTGTGTTGTTCCTTAATGTGTTAACATTAAGAATGATACTTGCTTATGTGAAATTGTATTCTATTCTTAATTTGCAAAAGTTTTTTCTTATGAAGAATGAATGTTTTAACAAATACTCTCTCTGCAACTGTAAAATGATCATGAGTTTTCATTAATTTGTTAATGTGATTAATTACACTTATAGATTTTTTTAAATGTTAAAAAAAAAATCCACCCACTGCCGTTGAGTCGATTCTTAATCTAACTTGGTTGTACACCGTTACGTGTATAAACAGTGCATTTCATTCGTGAGCATAGTTGTCAAAATTCTATTAAAAATTTCAAATCCAGGTGGCTGGATTTGAGTTTTTTTTTAAGAATTTTTGCATCTGTGTTCATGAATGAAATACATTGGGCACACACATTACCTTGTTTGGTTTTGGTATTAATATATTAATTGCTTCATACATTCTAAGGCCACCTTGGTGCCTAAAAATTACAATTGTTATCTTCTTGATGAATTGAAAGATTTATCATTATGTAATGATTCTCCGTGTCCCTTAATGTAACTACTGTGTTTCTTTTGATTAATATTTGCCAGTTATCTTTTTTGCATTCATGTACTTTCAATTTCCCTGTTTTCTGACTTCTAGCTGTTGTTGAGAAATGGTCTGTCAATCCAACTGCCATTACTTTGTAAGTGAAATGTCTTTTCTCTCTAGATGCTTTTAAGATCTTATCTTTGATTTTGTTGCCTGTAGGTTAAGTACAATATGCCTAAATGTGGATTTATTTTCATTTATATATATTGTACTTTCTTTATTCGTTATCTCTTTAGGTAGTATCTCTCCTTTGTTCTCTCTTTTTTCTTTCAAGAATACCTGTTAGACATAGGTCATATCCTCTAACTGTGTCCTCCATACCTCTTAGCTATTTTCTAGTGCTTTCCTTTTTTGTTTCTCTCTGCTGCATTCTACATATGTATCTGTAATCTCTACCTATCTAGAGGAACGTCTGATCTGTCTTCTAGATAATTTGTTCTTTTGTAAGCATTTTAAGCATCTAGTCTTTCTCTTTAATCCATCAAGTTTTGGTTTTATGTCAACAATTTTTTTTTTTTTTTTTTTTAAGTTACATTACCTGGTCATTTTCCATAGTGGCCCATTGCATTCTCATTTTGGTGATTGACTTTTTAATTGTTATTCATCATTTATATTCTACATTTGGCAGTTTTGGGGATCTAAATCTGCTGTTTCATATTCCCACGGACTCTCACTTATGGTAGTGTGTTTGCTGGTGTTTTGGGTTCTTTTTGCTAGTTAACTCGTATTTTATCATTGAAAACAGGTACCGAAATTTAAGGATGATTTTGTTCAGAGAAGATTTCTGTTTGTTTATACTGAAGTCAAGGAGACAGTACTAACGAGAAATGATTTAGCTACTTCCCAGTATCTAGGATTAGCCTGAGAGCATCAAGTTTGGCTTCCCTACTCTGTCCTGGCCCAAGGCTTAGTCTTTAGATTGCAGAGCTGACATAGGCAATTGTAGTTTTAACTTAAATTTTCTTTTGGACAAGGGTGACAGTGTAAGGTACTACTGGGGACATGTTGTATCCTGTGCAATAAAAAACTTGTGTTATACTGGATCTAGTTGTTTTGAGGTGGGAGAGTCTTTCAGGGTAAATGATACACCATTTTTTATAATAAAAAGCCTTAATACTTACTTTAGGGATGTATTATCAATGAATTTATTAATTTATCTAATTCTCTATTTGAAAAGTTTGAATTTCTATTTTATTTTATTGTAATACAAACACACATAATAATATTATATAATGAAAGGTTATTTGGAGAGATTCCTAACATAAATATTTGTCAAACAAAGCTGCTATAGCCAAAAAAAGGAATGATTTTTTGTAAATTTTAAATTTCTATTTCAAGGGCTATGCCAAATAAATGATGCAGTTCATCAAACTGTCACACATCAGACTTCGCCTGTTTACATTTCACTGGTACTGATACCAGTAATTTAAGATCAGTCCTAGGGAACTGGCATTAGCTCCTAGCCTTAAAATACAGTCTCACTGGAAGAAATGAAACATGTGGATATGGTGGTCCTTTTGGAGAGCAACTTGAAAATATTTAGTATACTTGGAGATAGGTAAATTCTACAAGCCAGCAGTCCCATTTTTTGTGCCCACCCAAGGGAAACTCTGACCAAGAGGACGTGGATATATATATATATAGCTAATTCAAGAGGTGGCATATGATCAGGAACGGATGGTACTGAAGGAAGAAGTCCAAGCTGCTCTGAAGGCATTGGCAAGAAACTAGGCTCCAGGAATTGATGGAATATCAATTGAGGTATTTCAACAAACAGATGCAGCACTGGAGGTGCTCATTCATCTATGCCAAGAAATATGGAAGACAGCTTCCTGGCCAAGTAACTGGAAGAGATCCATATTTATGCCTATTCCCAAGAAAGGCGATCCAACTAAATGTGGAAATTATGGAACAATATCATTAATATCACATGCAAGCAAAATTTTGCTGAAGATCATTCAAAAACAACTGCAGCGGTATGTCAACAGGGAACTGCCAGAAATTCAGGCCAGTTTCAGAAGAGGATGTGGAACCAGGGATATCATTGCTGATGTCAGATGGATCCTGGCTGAAAGCAGCAAATACCAGAAAGATGTTTACCTGTGTTTTATTGACTATGCAAAGGCACTCCACTGTGTGGATCATAACAAACTATGGATAACATAGCGAAGAACGGGAATTCCAGAACACTTAACTGTGCTCATGAGGAATCTTTACATAGATCAAGGGGTGGTTGTTTGGACAGAACAAGGGGATACTGAGTGGTTTAAAGTCAGGAAAGGTGTGTGTCAAGGTTGTATTCTTTCACCATACCTATTTTTTTTTTTTTTATTTAATCTGTATGCTGAGCAAATAATCTGAGAAGCTGGACTATATGAAGAAGAACGGGGCATCAGGATTGGAGGAAGACTCATTAACCACCTGCGTTATGCAGATGACACAACCTTGCTTGCCGAAAGTGAAGAGGACTTAAAAAAAAGCACTTACTAATGAAGATCAAAGACCGCAGCCTTCAGTATGGATTGCAGCTCAACATAAAGAAAACAAAAATTCTCACAACTGGACCAATAAGCAACATCATGATAAACAGAGAAAAGATTGAAGTTGTCAAGGATTTCATTTTACTTGGATCCGCAATCAACAGCCATGGAAGCAGCAGTCAAGAAATCAAAAGACGCATTGCATTGGGTAAATCTGCTGCAAAGGACCTCTTTAAAGTGTTGAAGAACAAAGATGTCACCTTGAAGACTAAGGTGCGCCTGACCGAAGCCATGGTATTTCAGTCGCCTCATATGCATGTGAAAGCTGGACAACAAATAAGGAAGACCAGAGAAGAGTTGATGCCTTTGAATTGTGGTGTTGGCAAAAAATATTGAATATACCATGGACTGCAAAAAGGACAAACAGATTTGTCTTAGAAGAACTACAACAAGAGTGCTCCTTAGAGCCAAGGATGTCGAGACTGCATCTTACATACTTTGGACATGTTGTCAAGAGGTATCAGTCCCTGGAGAAGGACATCATGCTTGGCAGAGTACAGGGTCAGTGGAAAAGAGGAAGACCCTCAACGAGGTGGATTGACACAGTGGCTGCAACAATGAGCTCAAGTATAACAACGATCGTAAGGATGGCACGGGACTGGGCAGTGTTTCATTCTGTTGTGCATAGGGTCAGTATGAGTCGGAACCAACTCGACTTCACCTAACAGCAAACAACAAGGACGTATTGCTATGAGTCGGAATCAACTCAACGGCAGTGGTTTTTGTTCTTGGTATATATGCATATTTGTATGTGTATGTATGTATATACAATATTCAGTGCAACACCTCTGATAATAGAGAAAAAGAACATTCAACCTATCTGTTCTTCAGTAAGGGAATAGATAAATAAGCTGTGGTTTATTTATTTAATGGAATTCTATGTACCAGATCAAATGATTTATCTAGAGCTATGTGTTTCAACTTGTCTAATGTTAGATGGAACCTCAAGTCACCAAGAGTGGTGACATTTATGTAAACTTTTAAGCTTCCCAAATATACATAATGAAAGTACAAAACATGTCTGGAAATGATACATACAACTTTGGGATAGCAAGCAGGAAGGTGGAAGGAATTTTTCCTTAACATTTTTTTTTCCATAAAAAGTGATCTGAAGCAAAACACAAAAAGTTAGCATTTGGTATTTGTAGGTACATGGGGAATTGCTTTATTTTTTACTTTTCAATATGTTTTAAAGGTTTTGTTTAAAATTTTTTTTAACAAACTTAATTTAACATCAACAAAAGAGAGTAAGTCATGTTTAATAAAAGGGCATATTTCAACCTTTGTGAAACATCTAGCTTTATTTTAGACAGTTATTTCAGGCAGAATAAATTACAACAGATGTTATCACCTTTGAGTAACTTATCAATGCCCACTTTCTTTGTTTTGGGAAGTGTCATTAACAAAATTTTTACTGCCTCCTTTCCAGCCTCCATTCTACAAACTTATTATGTAAGAATATTAACTTTAAAAATTCTTGAAAAGAGTTATCTGAGAAGGGTACGCACCAGGGGTGACCAACCAAGGGCCTGAGATGTATTCTCCTACTTTATTTTTAAATGTGCAAACCAAACCCAGAACAAAACAATGCGTGTGTACGTACTGTTGTTTCAGGGCTTACTTCCCACCACTAGGGGGTGTGCCCGCCAGGCTGTCAGTGTCACTTGTGTTTAGAGGGTTTCTTCAGTCTGGAGCCTCTGGCCTGAGACGATCTGCGTTCTGACCGTAGTGTATGTCCCAGCCTTTTTGTATGTAGGATAATTCCGTACATTTCCCATAAACAGTGAAGACGACGTCCAGATTTCTTCCATGATTGAAATTAAAACTATCCATATAATTGGTATGTGAATAATCTATTTCCAAGCAACATGGGGAAGCTGGTTACCTACCTGTGTGATGTAGACCACCTCCAAACCAGCACTTGGAAAACGTCAAGGATATTCTGAAGAATGTGCCCATCCTAACCCAAGAAATAAAGCAGAATGTCTGATTCTGTATAGGGCATGACATTGCTACTTTCATGTAGGTATTCAATAAGACCGTTTTTTGTTTTTAACCTCTTAAAATTAGTACTATTTTTGAAATTCATTTTGTTATTTAGGAAAAAAATTGTTCTTTCTTTAAATGGGATTATGTGTTAAATTTAAGAAAAACAGGTTGTTTTCGAGTGCATTTCTTGATTTTAGATATGATAAAATGTTGTAAAAAAGAACTATTAATGTAATATCTGTGTATTTTGGTAGAAGAGACTTCAGATTCATGTAATTCTTATGGCAATTTTAATATATTCAGTTACATTACAGGTATACAGATGACTTCAACTCATAGAGACCCTATAGAACAGAGGAGAACTGCCCGATAGAGTTTCCAGGGAGCACCTGGTGGATTCAAACTGCCAGACTTTTGGTTAGCAGCCGTAGCTCTTAACCGCTGTGCCACCAGGGTTTCCAGTGTAAATTAGGGATTAATATATTTCAGAATTTTTCAGCTTGTCTAACATAGGGAACTTTGTTGTTGGCTTTTAATCTCAGGAAAGCCTTAGCTAATTCAACAACTGTACTTACATCACTTGAACACAGTGCCACGTGCCTGGGAACCCTGCTGCTTGGGAACATTGCCTGGATATGCTGATGTAAGCCAGTGATGTTAGTTAATCAGATCTCTGCTCTGCTGTAACTTCACTGAGCATTAAATAAATGAACCATGGCTTTATTAGTTTTTCACTCTCATTATTTTGTCACCGTCTTTTGTGTGGCTGGTGAGGTAGAAATGCAGTAACTGATGGTGCTGGAGGGGGCCACCATGCCGTCCCTGGTGTTGATTCCTTTTATCGTAATGGACCTCTGGAGTTCATGAAGTAGCAGGAAAGAGAAACCTAGTAGCAGGAGCACTGGTTGTAATCTGTGTTTTTGATTATCAGTGACAGGATCCTAAAATTACACCCAGATATCTCTCCCAGGTTCTGAGATTGAGTTTCTGAAAAAGCACTGTAGCGGTAATAGGAGGTAAAGTGCAGAGTTCCAGAGAAATGAGCTGTGAATTGAACCTGCAATGGAAATTGATCCTATCGGTCAGTTTCTGCCCTTATTCGTAGAAAAACAGGACTGAATGCGGAAGGCAGGAGGATCACTGATTAAACAGGATGCGAAAGTGCTGGAGGCAAGAACTGGGCCTGCTGGTCCCTTGGGTTAGGACTGCGACTGTCAGACTTCTCCGCTTGAAGCCTGGCTCAAGCTGGCAGAAAGAGAACAGAATGAAAAATGCTGCCGGCGCCAGCGGGGGAATGGGTAATAACTCCCTGACTAAGCTGCAGGCATGACAGACACTATACAACTCAGGGAGGCCATTCTGGTCTCTCATCATGAGTCAGGGGCCAAGATCTGACCGGCTGGCCCCACAAGCGATTCCAGCTGGTGGGGCCTGTCCTGATACCATTCCAGAAGAGGAAATGTCTGTAGTGTGAATGTGAGGAGAAATGGCCTGGACCCATTTCAGCCCTCGGCAGCATCTTTATGATTGTGAGGAGAGGGAAGGAAGTGTTCTACAACCATTGGCTTTGTTAATTCAGGGTATTACCCTATTATCTAATCCTAAAAGACTTAAACCTTCACGTAGAATGTTGGTAATAGATGCCAAGCTCTTTTGGCAGTGCTTGTATTCTAGTCCCAGAAATGCTGTGTAAGTTGTAATTAGCCTACTGAAATTACACATTCCTGGTTATGAACTTGTCATTTAGTTCCTGAAATATAGTATAGTCCTATAACAATGCCCTTCAAAGTCTTCCATGATCGTTGGTATAACTGTAGAGTAAAAGTCCCCATGGAAGACCTCATTCACAGTTGACACACTAATGGAAATAATTCCTCCAGAAACACTGAGGATAAAGGTACTATCAAACACTAATTTAAGATGTAATTATTATAAATCCATTGTGGATCAGAACTCAATTTTGTAGAATGGCAGAAGAAGAGAAAAAAAGGCATTGGAATGAAGCAGTTCGTTCAGGATGTGTTAGAAGTCTTGTCAGAGCCATGGACTTAGCCTATAAACACCATTAGAAGAGGAGGGATGTCATCACAGGGAAATGGTAGCCTAGGACATTCAGCTCCTGTTAATGGCTGCCTGTGCTTTACCAGCCCTTTCTCCAGCTCACTGAACTCTTACCCTCAGTCACTGACAAGAGGGATTGGCAGCACTGTCCCTCCAAGGTGCCATGGTACTGATCCCACTTTTCTCGTAAGCTTTTGGCTAATGGGAGAAGTGCGTAGAAGTCAGTCCAGTGGCATTCCACCCACCCACCCGCACTGACATGATTGACCCGCCACACTGATGGCCACATATCAGTAAGACACACCAGAACTACACCACAGGCAAAGGCCCACAAAGGACTCACATGGAGACACTTTGCTTGAAAAAACTTCTGTAAGACACTTTTGTTTTGGTTAGCTGAGATCTTGAAGATGAGACCTGGCTTGATGCAAGCCAGGGAGCCCAAACCTCCTTTCATCCAGAATTTGGACCTCATGCGGCCTCTGATGGTCTCTAGCCTATGAATTACCGTTCAGGACACAGGGACTTGGGAGCCTTGTCATAGAGATGGTCTTTTGTGCTAGGTTAAACTATTTTGCCTGGCAATTTATGAAAAGTTTAAGACCTAATTTTGCCACAGTGGAATCTAAGAACTAATAACATGTAGGAAGGGAGCATGCATTCCACGGGAACTTGACCAGTAGATAGACTGGTTTGTTTAATCCTGGGGCTTAATTTCAGTGTGTATTTTCTTGACTGAGGAATACTGAAGCAATGCAAGTTTATTTATGCAGCGGAAAGTAGTTTTCCATTGCAATTAAGTTACAACTACATTACCTGTTTAAACTAATACAGGAAGCATTTAGTCATTTTATTAGTTAGTAAAATTGATGAAAACCTTGGTAAAATGCTTTAGAACAATTTTTGTGGAGACCAGTAATTAACAGGGAAAAGGAAAAAGAAATACATGGTAATCTGTTTATGTATAAGGAACCTTTAAAACTTTTTGTAAACATGAAATAATGAAGCATTATATAAAATTAGACATTTCCTTTAAATTGTAAAAAAAGAAAGTTATTAATATGGAAAAAGCCTTCATTTTGTTTCTAAATACACTTATTTGTGATATTTCCCCAATACTAGTAATTTAAATTAATTTAGTAATAAGGAATATTCTGTGAGATTTCTTGGGCTATTTTTTTTTTCATTGCACTTCAAATGAAGGTTTACAGAACAAATCAGTTTCTCATTAAACAATTAATACAATATTGTTTTGTTGCAACCCCACGACATGTCAGCCCCCTCCCCTTCTCAACCTTAGGTTCCCCGTTACCACCATCCTTGCACCTTCTTGCCATCTCGTCCTTGACTCTGAGCTGTTGTGCCCATTTAGTCTTGTGTTTTTGTTTTTCTAATGGGTCTGTCTAATCTTGGGCTGAAGGATGAACCTCAAGTGTGACTTCAGTACTGAGTTAAAAGGGTGTCCAAGGGCCACACCCTCGGAGTTTTCTTCAGTCTCTGTCAGACCAGTAAGTCTGACCTTTTTTTGTGAGTTAGAATTTTGTTCTACATTTATCTCCAGTTCTGTCTCTTGTGATCCCTGTCAGAGCAGTCTAGTGGAGTCTGTGGTAGCTGTGGTCCATCAGTCCTTTGGACTAATCTTTCCCTTGTGTCTTTGGTTTTCTTCATTCTCCCTTACTCCAGGTGGGGTGGGACCAGTGGAGTATCTTAGATGGCTGCTCACAAGCTTTTAAGACCCCAGACGCTACTCACCAAAGTAGGATGTAGAACATTTTCTTTGTAAGCTATGTTATGCCACTTGAGCTAGGTATCCCCTGAAACCATGGGCCGCAGCCTTCAGCCTAGTAATTCGGTCCCTCAGGAGGTTTGGATGTGTCTGTGAAGCTTCCAGAAACCTGGTGGTGTAATGGTTAAGAGTTCGGCTGCTGACCAAAACGTTGGCACTTCGAATCTACCAGGTGTTTCTGGCAACCGTGTGGGGCAGTTCAAGTATGTCCTATAAGGTCGCTAGGAGTCAGAATTGACTCGACAGCAATAGGAATGGGTTTTAATGAAGCTTCCATGACCTTGCCTTGATCAAGTTGTGCTGACTTCCCCAGTATTGTGTACTGTCATCCCCTTCACCAAAGTTACCACTTATCAGTTGTCTTTAAAAAGAAAGAAAAAGTACCAAACCTGTAGCTGTGAAGTCGATTCTGACAGAGTAGAACAGCCCTATAGAGTTTCCAAGGAATAGCTGGTGGATTCAAAGTGCCAACATTTTGGTTAGCGGCCAAACTCTTAACCACTGTCATCACACTAGTACCAGGCCATTTTGACTAGTGCATCTGTGTGGTAGGAGCTGAAGTCAGGTAGTGCAAGTCCTCCTACTTTATTCTTTTTCTTCAGTAGTTCTTTACTTATCCAGGCCCTCTTTTCTTTCCATATAAAGTTAATAGTTTTTCCATCTCGTTAAAAAATGTCGTTGATACTTGGATCTGAATTGCATTGTATTTATTTGTAGAACGTTTTGGGTAAAATTGACATTTTCAAAATGTCAAGTCTACCTATCCATGAGCATGTTATGTTTTTTCCATTCATGTAGGTCTCTTTTGCTTTCTCATTCAAGTGTTTTCGAGTTTTCTTTGTACAGGTCTTTTACATCCCTAGTTAAATTTATTCCTAAATATTTTATTTTATTTTTTAGGGGCTACTATAAACGGTATTGCTTTCCTGATTTCCTTTTCATGGTTCTCTTTATTAGTGTATATAATCTAACTGATTTTTGTATGTTTATCTCGTATCCTGCTGCTCTGCTGATTCTTTCTGTTAGTTCCAGTAGTTTTCTTGTAGAGTCCTTTGAGTTCTCTATGTATAGTATCAAATCATCCACAAATAGGGGTAGTTTTACTTCTTCCTTACTAGTTTGGATGCCCTTTATTTCTTTTTCTTAACTTACTGCTTTAGCTAGGACTTCCAGCACAGTGTTAAATAGGAGTGGTGATAAAGGGCATCCTTGTCTTATTCCTATTCTCCGGGGGAGGTTTTCAGCCTTTCTTCATTGAGAATGATGTTGGCTGTTGGTTTCGTATAGATGCCGTTTATTATGTTGAGGAATTTCCCTTCTGTACCTATTTAATTGAGAATTTTTGTCAGGAATGGGTATTGGACTATCAAATGCCTTTTCTCCATCGATTGAGATTATTTTCTTTCCTTTTATTTATGTGGTGGATTACATTGATTGATTTTCTAATATTGAACCATCCTTGCGTTAACTGCTATGAATCCCACTTGGTTGAGGTGTATTATTTATTTGATACGATGCTGAATTCTGTTGGCTATAACTTTGTTGAGAATTTTTACATCTATATTCATGAGAGATATTGGTCCGTAATTTTCTTTTTTGGTGGTGTCTTTGCCTGGTTTTGGTATCAGGGTTATGCTGGCTTCATAGAATGAATTCGGAAGTATCACTTCCTTTTCTGTGTTCTGAAATAGTTTGAGTAGTACTGGTGCAAGCTCTTCTCTGAAAATTTGCAGAATTCTTCAGTAAAGCCATCTGGGCCAGGGCTGTTTTTTTTTTGGGGGGGGGAGTTTTTTATTCCCTTTTCAATGCCTTCTCTTGTCATGGGCCGGTTCAGATTTTTGAACTTAGTTTGTGTTAGTTTAGGTAGGTAGTGTGTTTCTAGAAATTTGTCCGTTTCCTCTAGGTTTTCAAAATTGTTGGAGTATAGTTTTTCATAGTACTTTTTATGGTCCTTTTTATTTCAGTTAGGTCTGTTGTAATGTCCATCATTTCATTTCTTATTTGGGTAATTTGCATCTTCTCCTGTTTTTGTCAATTTGGCCAGTGGTTTGTTGGTTTTATTGATCTTTTCAAAGAACCAACTTTTGGTTTTGTTAATTCTATTATTTTCCTATTCTTTATTATATTTATTTCTGCTCTCATTTTCATTATTCCTTTCTTCTGGTTGCTCTGGCCTTCTTTTGCTGTTCTCTTTCTATTTGTTTGAGTTGTATAGCTAATGTTTTTTATTTTGTCCCTTCTTTTTTGATGTGTGCATCTGTTGCTATAAACTGACTTCTGAGCACTGCCTTTGCTCTGTCCCAAAGATTTTGGTATGATGTGTTTTCATTCTCTTTTGATTCTAGGAATTTTTTAAATTTCACCTTTGATTTCTTCTATTAACCAGTGGTTTTTAAGCAAGGTGTTAGTCAGTTTCCATGTATTTGATTTTTTTCCTTCCTCTTCTTGTTATTAACTTCTACTTTTATGGTATTGTGATCAGAGAAGATGCTTTGTATTATTTTAGTGTTTGGGATTTTGTTGAGGGTTGCTTTGTGGCCTAAGATGTGATCTGTCCTGGAGAGCGTTCCATGTGTGTTGGAAAAGAATGTGTACTTTGCTACTGTTGGGTAGAATGCTCCGTATATGTCTATGAGGTTAAGTTGGTTGATTGTGACTTTTAGATCATCTGTGTCTTTGCTGAGTTTCTTTTTAGGTGTTCTGTCCTTTACAGAGAATGGTGCATTGAAGTCTCCTACTATTATTGTGGAACTGTCAGTTTCTCTTTTCAGTGCTGTTAAGTTTGTTTTATGTATTTTGGAGCCCTGTCATTGGGTGTGTAGGTATTTATTATGGTTATGTCCTCATGGTAGATTGTCCCTTTAATTATTATATAATGACCTTCCTTGTCTTTTATGCTGAATTTTATTTTAAAGTCTACTTTATCTGAGATTACTATTGCCACTCCAGCTCTTTTTTGGTTGCTATTTGCTTGATATATATTTTTTTCACCCTTCGATTTTTAATATATTTATGTCTTTATTTCTGAGGTGTGTCTCATGTAGACAGCATATTGATGGGCCCTGTTTTTTTTTTTTTTTGTTAATCCATTCTATCTCTCTCTGTCTCTTTATGGGTGCATTTAAGCCATTTATGTTCAGTGTGATTATTGATAGGTGTGAGTTTTTTTACTGTCATTTTGTAGTGCTTTTTTCTGCGGTGCTGACATTTTCTTTGTTTCTCTTATTCTTCTGTGTTGAATTCCTTTTGTTTGTGGATTTTTTTTCTTCTTTTGTTTTTGTAGATTTTGTGTTTACTGAGATTTCATGTTTTTCTTCTTTGATGAGTAGGTTTGTTAACTTTCTGTGTGGTCACCTTGAAATTTACCCCTGTCTTCCTAAGTTTTAACCAGCCTTTTATTACTTGATATTGCCTTGACTTCCTCTCCATTTGAAAATTCTATACCTACACCATTTATTCCCTCTTTATTGTTCTGTCATTGCTGCCATTTACAGATTAACCTCTCTCGTTCCCTGTTGTAAATCTTTTAGTTTTGCTTTCTCCTTGAGAGTTCATTAATTAGGTTGGTATCTGACTGATACAGTCTTGTGTCTTAGATTCAGGTTGTTGTCTGATGTTGTTGGTTTTCTAACTGGAGGATTCTTTTTAATAATTCTTGGGAGTTTGGTTTGATTTTTACATATTCTCTTAATTCCTTTTTATCTGGTAATGTCCTAATTTCACCTTCATATCTGAGTGAGAGTTTTGCAAGATATATTATTCTTTGTTGGCAATTTTTTTTCAAGGTTTTATATATGTCATCCCATTGCCTTCTTGTCTTCATGGTTTCTGCTGAGCAATCACAGTTTAGGATTATTGTTTCCCCTTTGTATGTGATGTTTCATTTTTCTCCAGCTGCTCTCAGGAGTTTTTCTTTGTCTTTGGTTTTAGCGAGTATGCCTTGGTGATTTTCTTCTGGGGTCTATCCTATATGGGTTCATTCAGCTTCTTGGATGGTCAGCTTTTCAACTTTCATGATATTAGGGAATTTTCTGTCAGCAAATATTCAGTGATCCTCTCAATGAGCTGCTGTCTCTCTGGCTGAGCAACCGTGGCTCGTTAGAAAGTGGCAGAGGCCATGTAGAGGGAAGAAGGGTGGGTGGTGGGAAATTGTGTATCCCTGCTTACTAGGTGCTCTGTCTCTGTTGTGAGCCCCTTGAAATTGCCTTCCTGTACTCCCTGTCCACAGTCCTTGGTAGCTGAGGTCCCAGATGGCAAATCCAGACAGCAGTGAGCTGGTGTCTCTCTGGCCAAATGACTGGGGCCCATTGGAAAGCAGCAGAGTCCACACACAGGGAAGAAGGTTTGGGGATGGGAAAGCATGTGTCCCTGGTTACTGGGTGCCCTGTCTCCTGTTGGGAGCTCCGTGAAGTTGCCTTTCTCTACTCCCTGTCTGCATTCCTTGGTGGCTGTAGTCCAAGACAGTGAATCTGTTCTGTGTTAGCTGGTAGGGGAACTCCACTCCGTAGCTCTCCTCATTCCATTCTCTATCAGTTTCTTATTCCACTTGGTGTTTGATCAAGTTCTTTACTCCTTCATTTGATGCTTAGGGCTCCAGGATTCACGTTTGTATCTGTTTTACTTAGTTTTTTGGGTCTTTGCTGCAGAGGGATGGCCTGGTGCTTCTGTTCATAGTACCATGTTGGCTCTGCCTACTCCTTGGTGTGTTTTATTCTTACTTGTCCTTCAGTTATTATGGGATGTAGTAGCATGAATGATCATTTTTATAGTTTAAGCATATATCTGGCAGATAAATCCCATCTTGTATATATGATACCAGAATGTTATTTAATTTTAATACATTTTAACTTATTGGAAGTCTTGGGCATAGGGGGTGCCCAGAGTCACTTCTACGTCCTCAGTGATGTAGAAAATAGACAGGAGGAATTTATGCAGAAATGAGAATCAAGACATCAACTTCATTCATAATCCAGACAAGTGTCTAACCTCAAGTACAGGTAGTGTTGTCCAGTAAAGCTAGATGGAGAATATGATGCTGAAGGTTCTCCCTCTATGGAATCAGGAGGAGAAGGGAGATTCTTCCCAGGACTTATTCTTTTGTCTCAAGAGTAATATATTGGCTTTGTATTTTACATTTTTAGATTAAAATATAATATTCTACATTTTATATTTTATTCAAATATCTTATATTTCATTTTATTCTTTTGGGTATAGCTTTCGATATTGTTGAAACCCTCATTTCTTTTATCTGGTTTTCTTTATTTTGGATGTGGCTCTAAGGAGAGTTGAACCACCATATGTTCAGTTATCAGACAGATCTGAATTCAGGTGCCACACTCAAACCTGGACCCTGGTTAAGTTATTTAAGTTGTCTTGGCCAAAATTTTTATATCCCTATATTGAGAATGATGATATCTAGTCCAAAAAAAGAAAAAATTTTTTTTTTTTTAGTCCAGGGATGATTCTGCAGGATAGAGAACACATATATAGAGGCTGTCCCTGGGTTACAAACATATGATTTAAGGACAACTCATACTTGTTCTTTAATGTTATGTAAATTTGCCTTCTCCTTGAAACACCTGAACCAACCCCCTACTTCCAACAAATTCTTTATCACATTCAACTTCACTTGCTGCGTGTGCAGCTTTTAAATCATTGAAAAAGCTTGGAGGCTTTTCTTGCACTAAAGTGAGGCTAGATAAGAACCGTATGCACCTGTTAAACCCTACTGACTTACAAATTCGACTTAAAGGCACAGTTAGAACAGATCTCATTCATAATCTGAAGAATGCCCGTATATATATATATATATGTATGTATGTAAGGACTCATGGTTACCTTATATATAACAGAACGAAACATGGCCTGGCCCTGCGTTATCTTTGCAATTTCTAGAAAAAGTACACAATGAATGGTAGCTATTATTAATTCTCAAGTTTTCCATACTTTTTTTCCCCTTGCCATTTGTAGATCCTTTTACACTTCAAACAAACAAGATCATAATATTTTCGGTTAGGACCTTCCAAAACTCCTGAAATGTAAACTTCTTAAAATAGTGCATAGCACATAGTAAATGCTCAATGAATATTATTTGTTTTGCATTACTGTATTTCATAAACAAGTTTAAGCTCTCTCTGTATGTATTCTTTCTTTTAAACTATTAAAAAATGGTTGTATTCCCTGCATGTCATTTAGATTTCTAAGTTGAAACTCTGTACTTGGAACATGAGCTAAGGGAGAATATTATTGCATTATCTCAGATAGGCAAGAGCTACTTCTGCATTGATTGTATGGAATTCTATGCAAATAAAACCCCAAAATGCCCTGGAGTTCTGGGCAGAAGTTTGTGCTCTCTCATTATTACACTTTGTGCTGAATTCTCAAGTTTTACTAATGTGCTTTCCAATCATATAATTGTAAATTAATTTTAAAAGGTAAAATATATGTATTAAGCATTGGTTTCTTGTGTCAGAAACCCAAAGGAGAAGAGACTTGAATAAGATAATAGTTTATTTTTCTCTAACGAAATGTTTGGAAGTAGGCAGGGCTAGTATGGTGGCTCGGGGGGGAGCAGAAACCCTGGCTCCTTCTTCATTTTTGCTTTGAATTCTTAATGTATAAATGCCTCATGGTTTGTCATGGCTGTATAAGCTCCAACCGTCATATCCTCAGTCTGGCTAAGGGTAAGAAAGAAGCAGCGAAGAAGCCTCTTTCTTATAAGGACACCTTCCAAAAATTGCTCATAACATCTTATCTTGTACTCAAGTCACATGGCCACACCTTGCTGCAGAAGAGGCCAGAAATTTTAGGCTTTATTCTGGGTGACCTTATGCCCAGCTCAAATTTAGGAATTTTATTATTCATGAAGAAGAGGAGACCAGATACTGAGAACAAGTTGGAATATCTGTGACTTTTGGATTTATTGGAGCTTTTATAATTCTTTTCTCTTATGTTTTCTTCTTTTCTAAATAGATCCCATGCGTGGCCCAAGAAAACTGGAAGTAGTAGAGGTCAAATCTCGACAAATCACTATCCGCTGGGAGCCATTTGGGTATAACGTGACTCGTTGTCATAGTTACAATCTCACAGTCCACTACTGTTACAACGTTGGAGGACAGGAACAGGTTCGAGAAGAAGTAAGCTGGGACACAGACAGTTCACACCCTCAACACACAATCACTAACCTGTCTCCGTACACCAATGTCAGTGTGAAACTCATCCTCATGAATCCTGAGGGGCGGAAGGAAAGCCAAGAGCTCATAGTGCAGACAGATGAAGATCGTGAGTACTTTTAAATGATGTGTTTATGTGAAATATAGTCTTTCAAAAAGCAGGGTTTTTTTAAATTTAATTTGAAATATTTATAATGAAAATAGAAAGAACTTGGAAACCCTGGTGGCGTAGTGGTTAAGAGCTACAGCTGCTAACCAGAAAGTCAGTAGTTCTAATCCACCAGGCAGTCCTTGGAAACTGTATGAAGCAGCTCTACTCTGTCCTGTAGGGTCACTATGAGTCAGAATCAACTCGACGGCAACGGGTTTACTTAATGTGTTCAGTATTCCAGATGTGTATTTGTGCTTCGGTATGCTTGAGCATTGATTGAAAAAGGGTAAAGTGAATGAAGATGTAGAATTTTACTATAATTTTTATTGATCATATAGTTACTATTCTGTATATAATACTTCTGTATTCCCCTAAATACTTCTTAGTTCAAGATTTGCTATCATTGAACTAAGAACTTGTTGTTTGGGGTATTTCATCAGACTATTTATGTGAAGTGCTAATTTAAATATATCTTAATGGCATTCTGAAACATTTTCCATAGTTCAGATAAAAATTCAGCACAGAATAGGGACTGCTGAGAAACGGCATCATTAAGTTAACGGTCGTGAAGTAGTTGTTTTTCCCCCAGGAACAATGGAAGGATTGGGTATTACTTAATAAATAAGGACTTATCAAATAAGCCATGTATGTCACCAGTAATTCATCAAAAAAAGTAAATACACAATTAGAATAAACCTCTAAAATAATTTAAAGTAGTAAAATTATGCCTTGAATCCCATAGCGTGAATACAAATTTGCTTTTATGCTGATTATTCAGGGGCCCCCTGGGTACAACAAAATGTTCATATAGCACATAAAATACAATGGCATTGTATCATATATTTGACCAAAAAGTCACGTGCCAGGCATTAGAATAAGTGGCAGAGAACTTGGGAACCCCATTACTTATTCCTGGGAAAAATAGATGTTTAACTTTTTTTTCTCTTTATGCAGCAGAATTTTGATGATTGATTAAAACTTGAATTAAATGCCTGTCAATAATATTTAATTTTATTTAAAGAGCTAACAAAGCACTTTTGAGAGTCTGTTACCTACTCAATACTATGCATATAACTATAGAAGAAAACTGTGGAGAAAGTCAGACTAAAGGTGGAGCCCATCTTACATCCTCCTCTTTGTAGCCCCTCAAGGCCTGCCTGCCTTGGTTGCTCTCCAGTGCCTTCAAATAGTTGTTTATTAGCATTGTTTTTATATGAAACAAGTTTAATTTCATATTAGTGTGATATAAGTCAGTCTTTCAAGGCAGAAACTGGAAGTCCTATTTCTGTTTCTTCCAACTCTTCCTTGTCTCCCAGTAAGTAAGTGTCAGCATTGTCAACAGGTCACCTGGCCATTTCCCCACCTGCCTTTCTGCATTTAATCTGTTCCTGGCTCCTGCCATTTCTGCTTCCAGAAATTAGATTATTCTTTCCTCTCTGCTTTCACTCTTCAGTCCTCATTATTTTATGCTGAAATTGCTGTAACAGTTTCTAAGCTTTCTTTGTAATTTCAACCTTTTCTAATTCTAATGCCCCCTACTCACTCACTAAAGGAATCTGTAAAGTACGTTTTCATCATCTAGCATTCTCCACAAGAGCCTTCAGTATCTTTTCCTGTTTATCTTTATTCCTGAGCCTTATCTCTCCAGCAGTCTTCTATACTCTTGGCTTATGCTCTAAAACTTATCAGTCTACAAAGGTGTCACCTTGGCATGGGTTGCGTATACCAAACTCATTACATACCCGTTTTTCCTTGTTCTCTCCAGCTTCTCTTCTACTAAGTATCTTTCCACCTGTTGTCTCTCAGTTGCATCTCCTTCTCTATCCCTCATAGTTCTCAAGTTTCAGGTTCTTTATAAAGCTGTCTCCAACTGTTCAACCCATATTATGCTCATCCTTCTGACCTTATTTGTACTTATAAGAGCCATAAATCCTGAGCCTCAGTCTCCTCATATGAAAAGTGAGGATAATAATACTTCTCAGGCAGGTTTAGAGTTGGAAGAAATTTACCTAGAACTGGTTTTAACTTCCAGAGAGTGGACATTTAATATATGATTGTTATTATTATATGATTCGTAGCAGTTCATTATGATCTTTCCTTGTTTTCTCATTATTTCGTATATGAATTTTCCTCTAATTGTAAACTGCTTAAGAGGAGAAACCAATTGTTTGTATTCTATAGAAATAATCATGGTACTGAGTAGTTGATAAACACTCAAAAGCACTTTATTTGTCTCTAAATGAAATAAAATATTGTTGGTAAGCATTTCATGTTTTAGTCATTTCTAGGGATGAGACGATCCACGTTGCTGAAGCGTGAACCCACTCAACATTTGGGGGTTGAAAATTGGGAATGACATGAGCTAGGAATTCTGTTTAGTTCTGCAAAAACATGAAGTCAGAGTCACATATATATTTTTTGTTTGGTTAAATTATTATTGCTAGTCCCATAAGTCTGGCATGCATTACTTTCAAATAAAAATCTATTGTTCTCATAGCCTACAGATATTCAGTTAATTTGAAAAGCTTTTATTTCAAATTAAAACTGCTTAAAAAAAAAAAAAAAGGACTTCTGGTGAGTAGCATCTGGGGTCTTAAAAGCTTGCAAGCAGCCATCTAAGATACATCTGTTGGTCTCATCCCATTGTAAGCAAAGGAGAATGAAGAAAACCAAAGACACAAGGAAAATATTAGTCCAAATGACTAATGGAGAACATGGGCCACAACCTCCACCAGCCCAAGCCTAGAAGAACTAGATGGTATCCGGCTCCACCACTGACTGCCCTGACAGAGATCACAATAGAGGGTCCTGGACAAAGCAGTAGAAAAATGTAGAACAAAATTGAAATTCACAAAAAAAAAAAGATTAGACTAACTGGTCTTTCAGAGACTGGAGGAACCCCAGAGACTATGGCCTCTGGACACCCTGCTAACTCAGAACTGAAGCTACTCCCAAAGGCCACCTTTCAGCCAAAAATTAGACAGGCCTATAAAACAAACAGTAACACATGTGAGGAACGTGCTTCTTAGTTCAGTCAAATATACGAGCCCAAAGGGGCAACACCTACCCAAAAGTGAAGATGAGAAGGCAGGAAGGGACTGGAAAACTGGGCAAATGAACACAGGGAACCCAGCATGTAAAGGGAAAGGGGGAGAGTGCTGACTAAACATGGAGATTGCACCCAATGTCACAAAACAATTTGTGTATGCATTTTTGAATGAGAAAAAAACAAGGGACTTCAAGAAAGGCAGAGAGAAGAAGTCAGAAATAGAATAACTGTCAAACAGTAGTGAGTTTGAAGACAAATCAATGGTGAGGTCATTTTATCTACCATTAACAAAGCTACAAATCATTGAACATTGTGACTTATTGTAGCATAATATTTCTATTGTAATATTGATTATTTCAACAAAAAGCGTGTGGAAAAATATTTATCTTTTTCAATCATCTTTAGAGTGTCACTTTGTAGTATAGGACTCAGTTTCACAAACTCAGATATTTTGACTATATATTCCAAATCCTGAATTCCTCTAAATAGTAAAAAAAAAAAAAAAAATAGTACTAGACTGAAATTCCTGTGTGGTACTTTCTTCCCTAATTTAATAAACTTTTCTGTATATGTATAGTATATATGTATGTGTGTATATGTATATTTATATACATATAAATATATATACCTTTTTAACCTCTATTAGGTCTGTTCCTGACCTACAAAACTTACATGAATCCCACTAAGGTCTTCCTGTCAACACTCTCCCAATGCCATCCATTACTGGGTCTCCTCCAGCACATTTTAAATGTCCTCTGATCAACATCATTTTGAATTCCTACCTTTTGTTTGTTTGTTTTAGCCTTATTTATATTAATGGGATGAAACAAAAGGGTTTTTTTTCCCTAAGTTTTTGCCTTCATTACATCTATACATAGGTTAGTAAATATTTTCAGTTAATATCACAAAATAACAGACCATTCATCATAGTTATTTTGGTATTGTCAGAAAAGTGGTAATGATCCTAATCAACACTTTCAAGGGAGAGAAGAGACTTAGTAGAGTGCTCTCTGCAACGGCACGTTTTAGCTCAACCTCTGACTATGATAAACATTTGTGTTGGACTCAGAGGCTGGCATTGTAACTGCTTGAATACTTTGTTTTCGTTGCTTGGATGTAGTCTCACACAGATTCCCTCAGTCTAGGAGAATTACTTTCATATTTATTGATTATCTAGAGTTTGTATATTAAAAATAAGTTAGTCCCACTCTTCATTTTATAAATGAGACAACTGAAACCCAGGGATATCCAATGATTTATCCAGATTATGCGGTTTAAGTATTGGAGCGTCTTAAGTCAGAACCCAGGCCTCCAATCTGAGTAAGTTTTTTTTTTTTTTCCTACTAAACAACATTTAGCTCTATATAGAGTAGCTGTAAAATATCCTACATCTAACTATAAGTAGTCCCTACGCTCAAGAAGTGTAGAATTTGCTTTTGAAATTCTAGGTAATGTTTCCAACCTATGGAGATCTTACCAACCCTTACAAGACTACTTGTATAGTTCCACAATCAAAAACATTTCTCCAACTACTTTTTTCAAGACAGCTTTATTTATTCAAATGCCATAAAATTCACTCATTTGATTTTACAATTTAATAGCTTTTAGTATATTCAGAGTTGTGGAAACCATCGCCACAATAAATTTTGGAACATCTCATTACCCCCCAAAGAAACCCTGTACCCATTAGTTGACACCCCCTGCTCCCCTTACCCCAATCCCAGCCCCAGACAACCACTAATCTACTTGCTGTTTCTATGGATTTGCCTTTTCCAGACAATTCATAAAAATAGAACTATGCAATATGGGGTCCTTTGTGACTGCGTTCTTTCATTTAGCATAATATTTCCAAGGTTCATCTATGTTGTAGCAGGTATCAGTACTTCATTTCTTTTTATTCATAAATTATATTCTATGAATATACCATTTTGTTTATCCATTTGTCAGTTCATGGACTTTTTTTCCCACTGGCTATTATGATTTGTACTACTGAGAACATTTATGTACAAGCTTTTACGTGGATGTATGTTTGCATTTCTCTTGAGTAGACAGGTAGGAATGAATTACTAGATCGTATGGTAAATGTGTGTTTAACCATTTGAGGAACTACTGGACTCTGCAAAATGGCTGTATCATTTTTCATTCTACCCAGTAGTATATGAAGGTTCCAATTTTCCTACATTCTCACCAACACATATTATTATGTGCCTTTATGAATATAGCCATCCTAGTGTTTTTTTTTTTTTTTTTTTTTAGTGGGTAGGAGGAAACCCCGGTGGCGTAGTGGTTAAATGCTACAGCTGCTAACCAAAGGGTCGGCAGTTCAAATCCACCAGGCGCTCCTTGGAAACTCTGTGGGGCAGTTCTACTCTGTTCTGTAGGGTCGCTATGAGTCGGAATCGACTCGACGGCACTGGGTTTGGTTTGGTGGTTTTTTAGTGGGTATGAAGTGGTATCTCATTGTGGTTTGATTTTCAATTGTCTAATGGCTAATAACGTTAAGCTTCTTTCATGTACGTGTTGGGCATTTGTAGGCCTTCTTTGGAGAACTGTCTACTCAGATCCTTTGCCCATTTTTAATTGGGTTATTTGTCTGATTATTATTGAGCTTAATAGTTCTCTATGTATTCTATGTACAAGTCCCTGGCCAGATACATGATTTGCAAAAACTTTCTCCCATTCTATGTGTTGTCTTTTTACTTTCTCGATAGTGCTCTTTGAAACACAAAGTTTTTCATTTTGATGACGTACAGTTTATCTGTATTATCTTTTTTCTTGTGCTTTTAGTGTCATATCTAAAAAGCAATTGCCTAATCCAAGGTCACAAAGATTTATGCCTGTGTAGTCTTCTAAGAGTTTTAGCTCTTATGTTTAGGTCTTAAATCCACTTTGATTTAATTTTTGTGTATTGTGTGAGGTAAGGATTCAACTTCATCTTTACATTTGGGTATCTGTTTATCCAAACACTATTTGTGGAAAGATTATTCTGTCCTCATTGAATTTCATAGCACCCTTGTTGAAAATCAGTTGACTGTAAATGTGAAGGGTATATTTCTGTTCTTTCAGTTCTGTCTCTTGATCTGTATGTCTGTCCTTATTCTGGTACCACACTGCCTTCTTGATTACTGTATCTTTGTAGTAAGTCTTGAAATTGGAAAGCGTGAAACCTCTCCACCCACTTTTTGTTCACTGACTCCATCACCAAAACTTTTTATCATGTACCCACAAATATATATGTATTTATAAATAGGATGGACATGCTAGTACATTAAATTGTCTATAACAAAAAGCTTACTCAAACCTGAATATAAAATGATAAAGATGAGACAAATAATATTTTTAAAATAATTTTTAAATGTTATTTTATGGAAAATTGGCAAGTAGATTTTCATCTTCCCTTTTGTCAATTTGATTTTCTTGAAAACTATTCAGAACTGTTGTATATTTTATGTTTTGAAAGGATGGCATCAAAATTCCCCAAACCTAATACTATCTATTATACTAGTAATTACACTATAAATGAAGTACAGTAAATTTCAAAAATATATTATTTCATCTACATCACATATTAGTACATTAATACATAATGAATTTGTGATGATTTATATAGCTGTAACTTATTTTCACTTTTTAATATTTATCATAACAATTTATTAAACCATTTGGCTTGTTTTCAACTTATTAATATAAAAATGCTGCTATATTAACATTCTTGCTACATACATACAAGAAATTTCCTAGGGAATCTACATAAAGGTGAGGTTATTGGGTCACATGACATGTGCGTCTTTAACTTTTACTAAATACTGCCAAAGTGGTTTGCAAAGTGGCTCTTCCAGTTTACACTCCAACCAAGTAGTGTATGAAAATTCTCATAGTTCCAATCCTTTCTCATTTATTTTTCATGAAAAAGTTTACTTAAAAGGTAATTCTTGAGTTCTATCTAATTGTTTCAGACTTTAAAGACATACGATGAAATTATTCTCTTTATAAGGAGAGTATAGTTAAAATGGTTTTAGATTTCATATTTTTAAAAGAAAACTGAGTGTTTCTATAGACTATTAATTTGTTTTACGTCAATGAAAGATTAAAACCTATCAAGACTAGAAAAATCTACTTTTTTTTTTTTAACCTTGGTTTGTTATTCAAACATTCATACCCCACCTGTTTTAGTCCCAGGTGCTGTTCCTACTGAATCTATCCAAGGAAGTACCTTCGAAGAGAAGATATTTCTTCAGTGGCGAGAACCGACTCAAACATATGGAGTAATCACTTTATATGAGGTAGTGTATCCATCGTTAGTAATTTATTTTTATTATAATTTCTTACAATAGCTAGGCTATCTGTTATTTAAAATGCATAATGACATAAGGCCTTATAAGAAGTTTAATGACTTCAGTGTATATAAAGGTTAATTTAAAGAAACAAAAAACTTAAAAAAATTTTTTTTTGAATTGTGGATAATCTCAGGATGTATATTTACAATGATTTACATGTTCCTAGATTATATGTTATCATATGTTAAAACACAGCATAACGTCATCACTTTTATTAAAAACAACTAAGTATTTTGAAGCATATGTTGACTAGGAGGCAACCACAGAATCCTGTCCCTGCTTAGCTGTGAAATATTTCACTCCTGAATTATAAAGGAACACAATTATCCAATTAGCAAAGTCAATAAAAAATGTGTCAGGAATAAGCCTGCGATAGAGCCTTTTAGTTTCTTTGTGTTAGCAAAACACCCTTTGGACTTCTGTGACGTAGCTCTGTCTCCTGAGCCATGTCAAATGGTGGAATGATAGATAAGCAGCGAAGAACTTGATGAATTGTTCAAGGAAAAAAATAACCCCAGTAGCAGGGGTGACAGTCATCACATCTGTGTGAGCGTCATTTCACTATGCCTATTGTCATAGAAACAAGCAGACGTGTTTTTTTTAAGCTAGCCTTTATTTGAATGCAAATTCAACAAAATTATATGTTGTTAGGTTTGTGAAAACCGTAGCAGTTCCTCACATGGAAGCCGCACTTGAATACCTTTCAGAACTACTGACAAAAGCCTGAGCAGATTAAGCTGTCAGAATGGTAATCGCTGGTAAACCCTTCCCTGACCCAGTCAGCCTCACATTTGTGTTTACTTATAGCTTTTGAAAATTAGCATTGAAATGCAAAAGGAAAATTTTAATTGGAAGCTAAATGAAGTAAGATAAAAGAAAAAAGTTGACTTCAGTGCTAAGTTACTAATGCTGTCCATTGGCTGCTTCATTGTAAGAGAGTAGGTGTAATAAAAATTCGTGGCTCAGCTCTCATAGGGCTGCTTTATAATCGAATCAACAAGTTCCTATTTTTCCCTCAGTGATCGTAATCTTTTAGCTAATATCTTTGGTCCCATGACCCTTTTCAAGTCTCATTTTGGGAGATTCACGACTTTTTACTAGAAAATATAAAGCCTTTGAAAAAAAAATTTTTTTTTGAAACCACAGTTAAGTTCCAAGAAATAAGTTTATCCATCCTAAAAACCAGACCCTGACATCTGGTCAGACAGGAACTAATATAGCAGTCCCCCTTATCCCCAGGGGGTCCAAGACCTCCCACCCAGTGGGTGCCTGAAACCCAACCCTACATATACTGTTTTTTTTTCCTGTACATACATACTTTTCATTAAAGGAAGCACTTTAAGGCTTATCTTTGGAGTCTCCAAATTGCCAGCATTAATACTCTTGTGCTTGGGGAACCTAGTTAAGTAAAGTAAGGGTTACTTGAACACGAGCACTGTGATACTACAACAATCAATCTGATGACCAGCCAGTTACTAAGTGACTAACTGGCTGGTAGCCTGTATAGCATGAATACACTGGACAAGGAGATGGTTTACATCCCAGGAGGGACAGAGTGGGGTGGCTCAGGATTTCATCACACTACCCAGAATGGCATTTGGTTTAAAACGTATAAATTGTTTATTTTCAGACTGCGGCTGACCATGGATAACTGTAGAACCACAGACAAGAAGGGACTACTCTAGCATACGCCTTCTTTCTAACTGCACTGCACATTTATCTTTGTGTATAAGTAACTTTAACGTGAAAAGAGTAGGAGTAATAATTCAAAATAAGAGCCCATTAATCTCTGTGACTTCAGCAGCCAGGATCCCACAGTTGAGCATCATCTAGATGATAGTACAATGGGGAATTGTGCCTGCGCCGTATGTCAGAGTATTAAAATCAGATGTGTATGTGCCGAGAAGCCTGGTTCATTTTTCTAGGCACCAAAGGGGAAATGTCACATGTGTGAGTCAGGCTTAAGTGATGAAGTTTTCTGACCACCAAATCTTGTTCTAGGAGGAAGTTCTCAAGCTCCTCAAGGTAGACTTTAGGTGGAGTTTCAGGAGGGAGCTCCTCTTCCCCTAACACAGACCTGCACGCATGACTCACCTACCCTTTGCCAGGGTCCTACTCAGAGCTGGAGGTGGAGGAAGGAGTCGGTCCCTCCCGGGAGGAGGCCACAGCCTTCTGGGACAGACATCATGCTAAGGAAGCAGGGACCTTAGGAACAGTGTATTCTGTCATGGAAACACATTTTAATATAGGTAAAAACTGGTTGGTGAAACAAATCATCATGGTTGACAAAAAGTTCAGTGATAAAAACTTTAGGGAAAACGGCATAATTGTATAGTTTTTGAAGGAGAGAAGAAAAACTAGATTGAATGTTGCAGACACTGTAAATAAATATGCTGTAGGTTCATGTTATTCTAAATTTCTCTTTACCCCTCATGAGAGATGTGCCAAAATATTAATAATTGAAAGATTCTGACAGTACTGTTTTTTTCCAGGAATTTTGGCAATTTACAGCATGCAAGTATTTTTCTGGTTTTATTCTTTGCCATCGTCTTTATAGCCTCCTAAATCCCATCCATGATTCCTGGGTGGTACAAATGGCTAATGTGCTTGGCTACTAACTGAAAGGTTGGAGGTTTAAGTCTGCCAGAGGCATGTTGGTACTCCCAGATGCACAGACCTAGTGATCTACTTCTGAAATATCAGCCATTGAAAACCCACATGTGTCAGCGTGAGTTGGAATCGACTTGATAGCAACTGGTTTGGTTGGTTAACTTCCATTCAGTTCCCTCTCAAAACTAGGCCCTCCTTTCTGTTCTCGCTGTCTTTGTCCTCGCGTCCTTCTCATCCCTTACCTACCCACTTTACCTGTTTAATTTTGTCAGTTATCTTTCTAAAACCTGGCTCTGATAATTATATCTCTTCCTAAAAAAAAAAAAGAATCTGTTGCCATCAAGTCCATTCCAACTTATAGCAGCCCTATAGGACAGAGTAGAACTGCCCCATAGGGTTTCCAAGGCTATACATCTTTATGGAAGCAGACTGCCACATCTTTCTCCTGCAGAGCAGTTGATGGGTTCCAACTGCCAACCTTTTGGTTAGCAGCCTAGCACTTAACCACTGCACCACCAGGGCTCCTTCTACCTAAATAGATACCTAATGTCTTTCATATTCTTAAAATATAAGTGTAATACTTGATTTGTGCAAGAAAGTACAGAAGTATTCAAAATAGAATAGCCTTGCATCCCAATTTTTACTGTTAACAAGATGCATGCCCTTCCAAAATTTTCAAGATATAAATTATAGTGCAAGTTCATTTATCAGTATACTTGGATAAAATTTAATATATGTTGGCAAATCCAACATTTTATTACGTGAATAACATGCCGCTCACATCACACAAAAATATACCAAATAGATTCATGATCTGAACACAAAATTCAACTTATGAGAGCACAGTAAGAAAAAAAGATGCAAGGACAATTTTGTAATCTTTCTTTCTCATCTTGACAGAAAATCCAGAAGTCATATTCAAAAAGATTGGCAGATTTGAATATTTTAAAATATAAACTTCTAAATGATCAAAGATAGCACAAAGAAAGTTTAAATATAAACAGAAGACATGGGGAAATTATTTTCAACATTTATCTTAGTCAAAGTATTTATAGCTATGATATACTGTGACCTGATATAGATGAATAAGAAAAAGATAAAGCAATCCACTAGAAAAAATGGCCAAAGAGTAAGAAAAGACAGCTCGTAGAGAAAATATCTAAATGGCGTGTCAGCATGTGAGAAGACACCTACCCAACCTTACTAATGATGGAAGAAGCAAGATAAAGCAAGCCTATAGAAAGTTTGACTTGTGGAGTCTCAGGTGTTCAGCAAGGATGGAGGAAGTGTGTGCACAGACCACTAATGGAAACCTTCATTTTGTCACCTCGTAGACAGGTTGAGAGCGTCTATCAAAATTTAAACATTACGTATGAAAGCTGTTTTTAAAAGTTTATCAGTCAGTAATACTCCCAGAGAGGCAGTGGTGGTTCAGAGGTAAAATCCCCACCCTCCTTGTGGGAGACACTGGTTCGATACCCAGCCATTACACCTCACGCGTAGCTACCTCTCATCTGTCAGTGGAGGCTCATGTGTTGCTAGGATGCTGAACAAGTTTCAGCAAAGCATCTAGACTAAGGTGGACTAGGAAGAAAAGCCTGCTAATCTACTTCCAAAAATCAGTCAGTGAAAACCCTGTGACCCACAACGGTTTGATCTACAGCCTATCATGGGGATGGTGCAGGACTGGACAGCCTTTCAGTCCATTGAACGCATAGACACCATGATCCAAGGGCCATCTCGATGGTAGCTAACAACTACAGTACTCCCAAGTGGACAGGAAGATTTGTTCAGCTATTTTCATTATACTTCACTAACTTTGCACAGCGAAGCCTGTGAGAGCTGCAACTGGACAGGACTGCCTTGTTTTTCCAGGTCTCACAAGCTTTCATCCTTTGACAGGATGCAGTCTTACCACTTCCCATCACTCATTTTAGTGGAAAATATTTGCATTTTCCTTCTCTGATAGGTTTCCACCTTACACAGGTCTGGCTTTCATAGGTTTTACTGTATGTTTCTTGATTGCCAAAGGTATAAACTTCAGGAAGACATCAGCAGACTTCTTGTTTTAACGTTGAGTGTGTGTAAGGCATTGGAAGAAGACAAAAGGATAAAAGGAACTGTCCTACTAGAGCTAACAGTCCTATCAGCAGCTAACTATAGAAGAATGAAGTAAATACCAGATGCAGACACTTGGAGTTTAACGTGTGAGTGGGGTGTAAAGGCAGTGCTGCCGAGCACACAGTAAGGTAGAACGGCCAGCTGATTGTGACATTGAAGAGTCAAGAGTCAGATTGTAATCCTGTATACCGGGCTCCGTCGATCACCATAGCAGAGACAGGTAATAGTGCAGAAGGAATGAAAATGTAGAGGCCATGTTAAGTAGTTTGATTTCAGTATCCGAGGCCTTTGTGTATGATCCTACTTCTCCTGCAATTAAATGATTCATCTATGTGGGATTTTCTTTTTTCAAGAATATTCTGAACTTACACACCACTCTGCTTTTGCTTATATTCTTCTTTCCTTCTGATGCCTTTTCCTCTGTTCCCATATTATAGGATTTCTGCTTATCTTTCAGTTTTTCACTCAAAGGTTGTACTTTCCCTAAGTGTCTTAGGTTCTTTCCTCCCCAGAAGTTAGGTTTAATTATTCACCACTTTGCGCTCATCGATTAAGTTGCCTGGACCTGGAGTTACAGACCACTCACGCGCCTGACCAACATAAGCAGCAGTTTATCCTTCCTCACCTCTCTAACCTACCTGAGCTGTTTGTGTGGCAGCTGGCTTGCTTGCTTGTTTTGACTTGGGGAATCCCATCAAATGGAACCCAACTCTGGAACATCAGTATTCTTTCAGGGGCTCCATTAAAATTGCCTTAGTCTTCAGCCAGTGATACAGTGCAAAGCTAAGAGCAGTCCCAGACTTTCCTTCTGGGAGTTTCCTGCTGCTTTTCCTCTGCCTAGCACTCAATAGGTGCTTAATAAACATTTATTGAATCAGATAATGAAAAAATCAAGGCAAAAAGAATGTGTTTCATTTAGGCATGAGCATGGAGGCATATTTTGTGCCCGTGCGAAATACTGTTCAGGTCAACAAATGTTTACAAAGTCTCAACTCTGGGGAAGGCAGTAGGATTACAGAGTCAGATTGCTCCTGTTCCCAAGGAGTTTTCGTATTCCTAGTGTTCAGACTCCCAGAGCCTCTGCGAATGGGCATTAGGGGGGAATCCATGAACTTCTAAAGGTTTGTGTGTACATACAGGCACAGCATATCCGCTTGCTAGGGGTGGGGAGAGGATTGGTCATTTTTAGGGATGCTTGAACATGGGTGTGTGTACACTTTTAGGGATGGGAGAATGAAGAACTATAATTTTTACCAGATTTCCGAAGGCCTATGAGCAAAAGAAACTTACAAACCCCTAGTCTAGCTTATCCTGCAGCTACGTAGCTGTTAGCAAGTAGAAACCCACCAGCCCCAGTGGGCCAGCAAGCCCTTTAATAAAGCATTTGTTCTGTAGTCTGTGCTGGGGGAGCAGAGCTCCCACCTGCCATGGGGTGAGTGTTTATATGAGCACGTGGACACACCTGGTCTCCCCAGGAGACTTTTTAGACAAAGTTATGCTGAGCACCAAATACTTACTGATCACACTGGGATCTGAAAGAATAATAAGACATCACTCACTCTTCAGAAAGAAGACAGTCACATGAAACATTCCAATTTCTTCATTATGTTTAAATCATGATTAAGAGTAAACAAAAGATTACACACACTAGGAATTTATTGACAAATGAGCTGTATGAGCACCATGACTGCAGTAGGCACTCAGGTGATCTCGAGAATATTGGGCCAGATTTTGGAAGGCTTCACGGATAGCAAAATTGGAACTTTGTCTTAAAAAATGGAGGGACTCTTTTGTATCCTAGTCTCACCTCAGTTCTCAGCAACATCTTTTAAAAGATTTCATTCTTAAAGCTTTTGTTTGTTTATTTCTGGGACAGCTCTGAACTCCAGCTTTTTTCCTGTTTTTCTGGTTATTTGGTTGGCGTCTTCTCCTCTGACTGATATCAAATATTAGTGTCCCTCAGGGTTTGGTACCAGGCTGCCTCTTCTATCCCTAAACCCTCTTCTGAATGATCTCATCCATTCCTAAAACCAGAATATCTGTCGAATGCTAGTCACTCCCAAATCTATATGTCCCGCCCAAACCTCTCTCTGATTCCAGCTTTACGTCATATATGGTATCTCCACTTGGCTGTTGTAGGTGTCTCAAATGTAACATGTCCACAGTTGAACTCTTAATGTCTCCTCACTCATTCTGTCCTATTTCAGGAAATGGAGCTATCTTTTGCACAAGCCTAAAGCAAGGAGTCTATCCTTGTTTCTTCCATCTTCCTTTTCCCCACATGTAATCTATAATCAGATTTTGTGCAATATGTCTCTGAAATATGCCAGTTATTTTCATTTATTGCTGTCTCCACTGCCCCTTCTTTAGCCCAGCTCACTGGATCCTGTCACCTGTACCAAGTCACTGGACCCTGGACACCTGCAGTAGTTCACAGTCACCTCCCTACTGCTGTACTCCCCCACCCCACCCCCAGCCAGGTCAGTCTGCCACTTGGCCGCCAAAGCGATCTTTTCATAAAGAAAATCAGATAATTTATTTTTACACTGAAAATTTTCAAAGGCCCACCGTTGTACATAGGCGAACTCCTCATGTTACGGTACAAAGCCTTGCATGGCACAGCCCCTGCCCCCTCCTCGGCCCCTCCAGGGACCCTTCTTACCTCATTTGCTAGCTCTAGCCACATGGCCTTCTTTCTCTTCATTAACTGTGCCCACAGTTTCTTGCTTCACGGCCTCACTGCTGTTCCCTCTGCCGGAAATGTTCCTCCCAAAACTCTTAGCACAGCTGCCTCCTTTACAATGTTCTAGTCCCCCCAACTTAATTGACATCCCCTCAGTGGGCCCTTCCTCACCGTTCCAGAAGTGTGCATATATACCTCTCTCCACTGTACTCTTTATCTTGGCCCACTGTTTGTCTGCTGTTTATTCCCCGCCCCCCATGGAATTTAGCACTTTAAAGTTATTCATATACTTATTATATGTTTCGCCAACTCCACCCTGCCCCAATCCAGACTCTAAGCTACCTGAAGGCAGGGCCTTTAGTGTTGATGTTCAATAAATATTTGAGCTGAATGAATGAATCAGAATAAATGGAGAGAAGAAAGGTATCTGTCACGTTCCCGGCAGGCGGAGGCCTGTGAGCAAGCGCGATGTCACAAAAACCCAGTGAGTGTTTGTGGGGCAGTGAATCCCTCTCCCTTGTTCAGAGAGGTGTCACGTATTCAGAAGTACATTTGGAGAAGAGGGTTAAAGCAGACCTTAAGCACAAAGCTAAGGAGTTTGGCCTTTGTTCTGTATGGGTTTGTATCCCGCTGACATTTTTAGTAAGACAGTAGAACAGATGAGAAGATTAGCTTAGGCCTGGTAGGCAGTTTTCGTTACAGAAGGGAGGGAAAGTTGCTGAAGAAACGGAAGACTGCTGATATGGAAGGACAAGCCAGAGTGGTAGCCAGAGGGAGTCAGAAGGAAGGGATGTTCACATGAAATTGGTAGCCAGAGGGAGTCAGAAGGAAGGGATGTTCACATGAAATGGTTCAGGAATAATTTATAGGAACTGGTGACTGACAAAACACAGCAGACAAGAAGGACATCACAGACCAAAATATAATTTGAAAGAGGAGGAATTTTGGCCAAAATGAAAAAATGAGAAGGGAAGTTGGTTGAGAATAATAAACAGTTCAGTCTCATCCATGGTAAGTTGGAAGTGTGTTGTTAATTGCCGTCTAGTGCGCTCTGACTCGTGGCGACCTTATGTATATAACAGAATGAAACGTTGCCTGCTACTGGGCCGTTTTCATGATTATTGGTGTGTTTGAGTGTATTGTTGCTGCTACTGTGTCAATACATCTCATTGAGTGTTTCCTGTATTTTCACTGACACTCTGCAAAACATGATGTCTTTTCTAGCAATTGGTCTCTCCGGATAACATATACAAAGTAGTGAGCGGAAATCTTGCCATCCTTACTTCTAAGGAGCATTCTGGTTGTATTTCCTCTAAGACTGGTTTGTTTGCTCTTTCAACAGACCACGGTATATTTGATATTCTTTGCCAACACATTTCAAGCCCATCGGTTTTTCTTCTGTCTTCCTTTCTTGTTACCTAGCTTTTGCATGCATATGAGGCAGTTGAAAAGACCATTGCTTGGATCAGATGCACCTTAGTCATCAAAGTGACATCTTTGCTTTTTAAAACTTTAAAGAAGTCTTTTGGCACTGATTTGCCCAATGCGATATGTCATATGACTTCTTGACTGCTAGAAGTTGGAGTGGTACTCATGTACAAATAAGTGTTCAGTTTGCAGACAAAAATATATATCTGAGGTTCAAGGATAGTTAGGACCAAATTTACACTAAATTAGAGCTTGTAGTTTCTAAAAGTAGGCTTTCTCATGGCAGTCTGATAGCTGATGTTCTGAGTAGAGATGTTTATAAAGAAATAAAAGCCTAGAATTATAGGTAGCCCTATGTTAGCAGTTACTATAATTACACAGCATCATAACTGTTGGATTGTTCATTTCTTTCCCCACCAGACTGTTACCTCCTTCAAGGCAGGTGTGGTATCTGAATTGCCATGTGCGATCCCAGTGCTTGGGCACATCAAAGGTGCCGGGTGAAACGCTTTGAATGGGTAAATGAAGGAATGGACAGATTTTGTGGGAGCCAGGCTGCTGTCAGAATTTAGATGTGCCTCTTCTGAACGACCCTCTTCCTGAGGAGTATCAGGATGAAGGACCCAGTAAAAAACCCCAGCACCCGCTGTTACGTTGCTGAAATCCCTTCATTGCAGCTGTGTGGGAGATAAGGCCTTGTCCCTGCTTGACTCCGAGTAGCCTTGGGAGAGAAGTCTGAGAGGGTTAACCGCAGGCACCCTGCTTGCCCAATAACATCAGGCTCTGCCATGATTAACATATACAGCAAACATTTTCAAACCAAAGCTTAGTTGATCCAATCTAAATATTCTTTCAGAGAGGTCTTCTTAATTGTAATGACATGGTATAAATACAAGAAGAAAGAATGTCAGTTATCACTTTGTATAATAACAGTGTTAGTGCTCATGTGCATAAATTATAGGTAAGTTTACCTGCTTAAAAGCAAGTGCTCGGTTTTGCAATTCAAAACTTTGGAATGTGCCATATTTAAAAATTATGTCATTATAACCAGTAGAAGTCAGTAATCACCACTAAAAGTTAATGTTCTTGAATAGTTGATGAACTACTCATATGGAAATTCTTTTAAAAAGTCATTTGAAAGGGAAAAATTTAGAGGTATGTATGTTACATTTAGGAAACCCTGGTAGTGTAGTGGTTAAGTGCTGTGGCTGCTAACCAAAAGATTGGCAGTTCGAATCCACCAGGCGCTCCTTAGAAACTCTGTGGGGCAGTTCTACTCTGTCCTATAGGGTCGGTATGAGTCGGAATCGATTCAACGGCAGTGGGTTTGTTTTTTGGGTTTTTATGTTACGTTTATCTTTCCACATTGTACACCCATCCAACTTGCACTGAGTATCAGCTCCTTATCCATTTTGGCTAGTTGTGTGTTTTGTTCTGAATCAAATATAACAATTTCACCAACTGATATTTTGAAAGCAGACAACTTCAAGGCATTAGCTTAAACCTGAACTCATCCTTTGTATTCTAGTCTACTGGCTTTAAGTTCCTCTGTCTATAAAAGGAATAGCTCATAACTGTTTTGGCTGAGTTCCTATGCCCTTTCTCTGGATTCGGGACTTGAAGAGTCTAAGTGAGTATGAGAGCTTATCATCAAGTGTCTGACAGCGCATACATCAGAAGGGTTTATTGGATAAAGATGCCGTCTTGATCTATCTGCTCCAGATGTTTTATTACATTTTTGTTTTTTTGCAGATCACCTACAAAGCAGTCAGTTGCTTTGACCCAGAAATCGATTTATCCAATCAAAGTGGAAGAGTTTCAAAACTGGGAAACGAAACCCATTTTCTGTTTTTTGGACTGTATCCAGGGACCACATACTCCTTTACCATCCGGGCCAGCACAGCTAAGGGTTTTGGACCTCCAGCAACAAACAAATTCACCACCAAAATATCAGGTAACATTGTAAATTCATGAGTTGTGTCTTTTATTAGAAATTACATCTCTGTACGTTTTCATTCTCGTCATCAAGTACGTGAAGCTTGCCCAAACTAACATGTTCTTAATCAAATTAATACCTCTGGATGCCTAAATTGGATGCCTAAAAATCAGATTCATGGAATTAAATGAAATACTAAAAATATTTGTGATTTGGGAATATGAGATCCTTATGTTTTAGGGTGTGGCCACTGTTTTAGCAGTTGCACTGGGGGACTTGGGTGTGAGGCAGAAGGTTCTCTTCGGTGCACTCTCATTCCTCTGTGATCCCAAGTTTCTAAAGCAGTGGTTGGTATTGGGAAAATCTCTGTAATGAGCCATGAATGATTGAGAGCTCCGCAGAAAGCCAGCATGCTATGGAATCCCCTTCCAGAAGGATCTGCCTTCCCGGGGACCTCCCCTATTAGTAGTTTTGTGTCCTGAAGAGACAGGAGACACAGGGGGTGGTACCAGGCACCGATGGCCTCCAGCTCTTTGCTTTTGGAGACTCAATTATGCCATCCAACAAAAGACATATTTTGAGAAATATTTCTGGGCAAGTGCAACTGTGCAGAAAATGTCTTTGTGCTTCGGACTAGAGGAAATGAAGTTGCCATCTGGTATGGACTATGTAACAGCAATAAACACAATTCCATGGGCATTTTCTTTTTTTCACTATTTTCCTTTGGGTGTGAATAGAGAAGTATTTGTCTGAGTTTGGTGGGGGTAGATGGAATGGAGTGGGAAGTGGGGTGGGTATCCCTTTTAATCAGCCAAGGTTAGATAAAAATATGTAGCCTGATTTTTATACCAGTTGACCCTCATTTCTGGCTTTGTAACAGCTGCTGTTTGGAATTGAAGGAAGGGAAATACAAGTAGAACGTTCTACACTTTCTGCTAAGTTTTGAGAAAAGGAGATTTTGGAATTTTGTTTTTAAGCAATTATAACTAGAGATAATTTTTCATTGTGTAATGATTTTATTTACAAGCATAAACTTGTCTTGAAGTTTAATATACATTTGATATATAATATAAAGAATTATATTAAAGAATTAGGTTATAGGAACAATATGGACAGCTAGAAAAGAGGAAGAATAACTTGGGAGGTTAGAAAAAAATAGAAGTTAAAAAAAGGGCATAGATGTACAAATGGGTGAGTAGAAAAAGCAATTAACTTGAAATTAGAAAAGTTAAGTTCTAATTATAATTTTTCCACGTACTTCTCCCCTGACCTTGACCAAGTGATTTTCCCCCTGGATGCAAACTAAAGACCATAAGGTCTAGTATATGAATTTTTCATGGGGACTTAAAAAGGAAATGTGTGCCAATGGGCATGCCTCCAAGCAGATTTTTAAAAATATCCCGCTTGGACCCCACGTTTCAAAGGCTTTTACGTTAAAAAGGGTATTCTTTATTATTATTATGCTTTAGGTGAAAGTTTACAGCTCAAGTTAATTTCTCATACACAAACTTATGCACATATTGTTATGTGACACTAGTTGCAATCTCTATAATGTGACAGCACACTCCCCTTTCCACTATGGGTTTCCCGTGTCCCTTCAACCAGCTCCTGTCCCGTCCTGCCTTCTTATCCTGCCTCTAGACAGGAGCCACACAGTTGGTCTCGTGTATCTCCTTGAACTAAGAAGAACAGTCTTCACAAGTATTTTATGTTTTATAGTCCAGTCTAATCTTTGTCTGAAGAGTAGGCTTCGGGAAAGGTTTTAGTTCTGGGTTAACAGAGCTTAGGGGGTTCCTCCAGTTTCAGTCAGACCATTAAGTCTGATCTTTTTATGTGAATATGTGTTCTGCTCCACACATTTCTCCCACTCTGTCAGGGACTGTCTGTTGTGTTCCCTGTCAGGGCGGTCCTTGGTGATAGCCAGGCACCATCTAGTTCTTCTGGTCTCAGGCTGGTGGAGTCTCTGGTTTTTGTAGCCCTTTCATCTCTTGGGCTAATATTTCCCTTGTGTCTTTGGTGTTGTTCATTCTGCTTTGCTCCTGATGGGTTGGGACCAATTGATGGATCTTAGATGGCCACTCTCAAGCTTTTAAGACCCCAGACACCACTCACCAAAGTGAGATGCAGAATATTTTCTTAATAAACTTTGTTATGTCAGTTGACCTAGATGTCCCCTGAAATGATGGTCCCTAGACCCCAGCCCCAGCTACACTGTCCCTCAGTGTTTGGTTGTGTTCAGGAAACTTCTTAGCTTTTGGTTTAAAGGGTATTGTTTTAGAAAAAGAATAATTCATTTTTACCATTTTTATTAGACAAAAATTCTGATCAACATGAGACTGACTACCGTTACCACACCATGTCAATATAATTCTGTCTAAAAGCAAAGAAACTTGACATCATAGTTAGCCTATGTAGGCTCATCAAGAATAACTATATGATTTCTGTAGTTTATAAAGAAATTATAGTCTTTGGGCCTCATTCTCTACTTTCATAGACCTAAGATAGAGAACTAGGTGGTATATAAAGTGTAATTCTGTGTTATAAATTGGAGTTAATTTGTAATGGAATTTGAATTAATTTTTAGTACTGAGAAAATCTCATAGATAAAACTGGGAAATATCCAATATCTTTTTTTTTATATGTAAGATGATTTCAAAAGCTATACGTAAGATGATTTCAAAAGCTATATGTGAGAAATGGTCTCTGGCTTTCTCATCAGCCTTCTCTACTTGGGAGTTGTAAAAGACCTCATGCCCTCATGTCACACCCTCCATCAAGTGATTTGTTCTGTATGTGGTGGTGGCGCCATGACTAAGGAGCTCTGTTGTTACCGTATCCTAATAACACTTAAGAATCTAGGGAAGAAGATAGAGCTGGAAGATGTTCCAAAAACCAAACCCACTGCTGTTGAGTCAATTGCGACTCGTAGTGACCCTATAGGTCAGAGCAGAACTGCCCCATACAGTTTCCGAGGCTGTAAATCTTTATGGAAGCACACTGCCACATCTTTCTCCCACAGAGCAGCTGGTGGGTTCAAACTACCAACCTTTTGGGTAGCAGCCGAGTACATTAACTGTACCACCAGGGCTCCTTTGGAAGACATTATACTGAGTGAAATAAGTCAGTCACAAAAGGACAAGTATTGTTTGACCTTTCTTATATAAAAAGACACAAAAAAGGCAAATATATAGAGAACAAAGTTTGTAAGTATAGGTTACCAGGGGTGGGAGGGAGACAAAAAGAGGGAGGGGGGGTTAATGGTAATTGAACTATTGTACTGATTAAGGGTGAGTTTGTACAACTGGTTATTGTAATTGCTGTCAATAAGTTGTATACCTGGAAAAAGTTGAATTGGCAAAAGTTGTGCGATAGATATATTTATAACAACAACAACGACAAAAAAAAGAATAGCTGCTCAGACTGCTTATGTACAACCAAAAAACCTCATGGGATGTGGTTCCTTGGTTTGGAGCTTTAGGGTCATGGTTTCATGGGGCATCCAGTTAATTAGCCTAATAACATGCATAGTGCTTCTGTTCTACCTCCTAGTTTGTTGGCTAATGCCCAGGGTCTTAAAAGCTTGCAAGCAGCCATCCAAGGCCCAACAATTGGTCTCTCTTCACCCAGAGCAACTTAGGAAGAAGGAGCAGCAGGAATAGAAGGAGGGTGTGCAATGTGTGACTAATTGCCTCCATGACCAGCTGCCTCCTTTGCCATGAGACCAGAAGAACTGGACCGGGCCCAGTACCATTACTGATCATTTTGACCAAAGATTCTATCTGATCAAAAGGGGAAAAATGTAGAACAGAATTTGAAATTCTTACAAACTTCAGACTTTCTGGAGCCATGACGGTCGGATGAACTCATGAAACTATTGCCCTGAGACAATCTTTTTACTTTAAACCAAAAATATCTCCTGAAGCCTTCTTAAAACCAAACAATAGTTTAGCTTGCACTAGTAAAAAAGGCCTGCCTTGAGCATTATGCTCTTTTAAGAACTATCTATATGGGATCAAATTGACAACAGCAACTCAAAAGATTAGATGGGAACCTTAGAGGGTGGTGAGGTTATGTTAATGAGGGAAGAATAACTCAGAAAAAAAGGGTGAGAATTGTTGTACAACCTGAAGAATGTAATCAGTGTCACTAAACGGTGCATAAAAAAAAAAAGGAGTCTAGAGCAGAAAGAATGTCATAAAATGGCCCTGGAAACAGGACTCATACTAGGAAGAGAGCTAACATTTGTAGAATTGTATGTGCCTGGCTCTTCATATCTGTTATCCCTTTTGATTCCCACAGTAACCTAGGGGGTAGTTTCCCATATCTTTAAAGAGTAAACCAAAGTTCCAGAGATAAAATTAATGTGCCTAAGTTCCTCTGGGAGGCTTGGTGGCGCAGTGGTTAAGAGTTCAACTGCTAACCAAAAGGCTAGCAGTTGGAATCCACCAGCCACTCCTTGGAAATCCTGTGGGACAGTTCTACGCTGTCCTGTAGGGTCCCTATGAGTCAGAAACAAGGGCAGTGGGTTTTTTTTTTTGTTTTGTTTTTTAAGCCCTTGTGACTGGTTAAAACAAAGATAAAGCTCGAGCCCTTTTTTCTTCAATTCCTGTCTTCTCGACTGCGATACTCTACCTGAGAGCCTGTGAGTTGTCACGGAGCCCAGCAAGCCACTCTGACTCTCACAGCCTGAATCTTTGGTAAATGAAAAACCTTGTCCTAGGTGGAAGAACTGTAAAGTTCATTTTTATGATCCTAGAGATTATTTTTTAAATATGCCTTAAATACAGCATAACACAAAATGTAAACATTTTCTGAAGCGATGTCCTACAAATAGAAAGTACACAAATTACCAGTATAAGTGCAGTTTTTTACCACACCCATTTAGCCAGAACCCAAATCAAGAAATGCAGTATTCCTTGCACCTCAGAAGCCCCCCTCATGTCATCTCCCAATTAAACCTCAAGGTCAACAAGGTCAGTATCCACTTACATTAGCAGTTTTCGCTCATGTTCTATGGAGGGGGTATAGGTCAAGTTTTTCTTGGTTAGCTGATAACTGCAATTTCAACTAAGTGCTCTGTGTTCTTCATGTTCTTCGTAAAAGAAAGGGGAGAGGAAACTGAAAAGATGAGCTGAAGTAATGAGTCTCCATCCTATGCCTTTTCCAGCACCTTCCATGCCAGCTTATGAACTGGAGACACCTCTGAATCAAACTGACAACACTGTAACGGTCCTGCTGAAACCTGCGCAGAGCAGAGGTGCCCCTGTCAGGTAGGCAGGAAGGGAGGGGGTGGCGGGCCCAGAGGGAAGTCAGAATCAGATGGATTCATGTCTGCAATGTGTGTTCTGAGAATTTGCTACAAACCTCAGTCAGTGTGTAAACCTGTATCTTTACCAGCTCTAATTAAAAGAAACAAGAGGAAAAGGAAAGTGTTTTGATGTGCCCTGTTCAAGTATTGTTTAAAGGGTTTGACTCTGATGCAAACGTGGTTGTCCTTTGAAGATCAGAAACCAAGCCCCAGTCTGCCCAGTAGGTGGCCTGACTTCTAAAGGGTGATTGCTTGCTACAGTTTAGGAATCCAAGGGCAGATGACCTTTTTGTCCTGAGCCATTTTCCTTAAATGGATCTTCATTTTCTATTTACCTGGGCTATAAAGTCAGTTAACTTTTAGTAAATTGCCTAATTTTTTCAATTGAATATGTGATGTATAATTATTTTTAAAAGAAAGAGAAAGAAACACGATTGGAAAGACCACTGTGAAGTCTGTATTTGAACTGATTTAAGTTTATTTGAGTCGGAATCGACTCGACTGCACTGGGTACTGGGGTTAAGTTTATTACCAACATCTAGGCCCCATTTCTCATTCCATGATGATTTGTATAGCTTAAAAATTACAAAGTGTAACTTGTACAATAAATGATAAATTTATTCTTCCCACCAAGGGGCAAAAAATGCCTGAATAACTCTTGAGTATGAACTTGTCATAAGCTCATTAAATTTCTACTTGTTTCAGAGCGAATTTGGATCTTTTACCTTCGAATTATCAGAATAGATTCTCTCCCAAGAAACCAATTACTTTGAATAGCTTACTCCAAGGAAATATTTACATTCATAATTAAAGCTGTATAGAGATTGTTTCTATGTTTCTTTTGTAGAATTTGATTTCACTAACCTTTTGAAACCTGGCTATATTTGATCAACGTTTCTACTAGAGTACCCCAGGCAATAAGCTGGACTTCTTCCTACTACTTGACAAAATATATGCAAGCCTTAATTCATAAAGTCAGACTAAAAAAAGAAAGTATTCATTGATAGTGAAGTCAGATTTGGGTGGAATCCCAGACATTTTATTTGAAAAATCTACAAAATTTTATGACATAACTTTTATTCTGTTGAATTACTCAGTGTGGTAGCTTATGTACGGGATTTAGGCTAGAGTCCCTGGGTGTTGTAAACGGTTAAGTGCTCCAATGCATCCAGACTTGCCTTAGAGGAAAGGTATGGTGATCTACTTTAAAAAAAATCAACCACTGATAACTGTAGGGGGCACAGCTCTACTCTGTCACACACGGGATTGCCACGAGTTAGAATAGACTGGAGGGCAACTGGTAACTCGTGGTTACTTTTATACATTTCGAATTATTTCGGACACTCTGGGGCTTCTACCAGTTTGCTCATATAGATGTCATCAGGCCTTCTGTTGTCTATAAAAATCCAGGTTCAAATGCTTGTCAGAGTATCCCAAATGCACACAGACATCATATCACCATCGGGCCCACTCCCTGAGTCTGCTGCTATTTCAGTTCATGTGATCACAGCTGTCAGAATGCCCATTTCCAAGCCTAGCACTTCTCTGCTTTCATTAAACATCATCTAGTTATTGGCTAAACACTCATTTAATTTGTCAGGGTCACTTTGAATTCTGCCTCTATTATTTGTTAGCATCTTCAAATTAATAAATGTATTACCTGTGTTCACCATCCAAGTCACTGCCGATGAGTAGTCCATACTGCTGTAACCAAGGTCAGTGGTGTAGACACACTGTTCTGTGAACAGGACAGGAAAGCCCTCTACAGAGATCACCTTTGCTGGAAGGGTGCCTGTCTTCAGTCAGTAAATTTTCTTGGCATGGATTTGAGAGAGGAAATTATTGCGATCTTACCTCTCAAAAAGATTTCTTTTTATATTATTATTATTATATTTCAGAAAAGTGAGTGTTCTCCTAAAAGGACTCATGTAGTACACCATAATGGGACTGATTATCTATTGAATAGATGTAAGACCAATATATCTAGAAAGACTAATTTGGGAAAAAAATGTCTATAGTACTATCAAACTAAATGGGGTATATTAAAATTTCAAGATTTTCATTTAACGTTTAGAGAAATAAGAACTCTGATTAGGGAATCGTGGGGACCTAAAATATAAAGCCGTAATGTAGATTAAAACGTTTGAACACATCTGGAAATTTGCAGAATGCATATGTAATCAAGCTGCAATACAAGAAAGCTTTTCCCAAAAGATAAGATAAATACTAGAAGAAAGTAGAAATTAAAGTGAACATCTGTTTGCTTTCCTGGATTTTGCACGGTGTTATGTGTTCAAAAATGCTGTCATTGTGTGATTTCCAAAACCTGTTCTTTCAATTGATTTGATTTTTTTAATCCATATTCATTGGTGTTGAAAATTCAGTTGTACTTCATTTATGCACTTCAGTAAGTAAGGTGGTTGTGTATTGATTCCACCACAAACCCTCAGCTTGATTAATGCAGATTCTTGAAATTGCACTAAATGCTCAACGTAAATGATTGTGGTCTTTTTATTGATCTGCACATCGGTTCTGTCACATAAAATTATTTAAATCTTGAGATGGTTAGGAAGAACACAAATTCCATCATTCCATCTAGTAAACAGGCCCCTAGGACATGGAATTTTAATGTCCTTTTTTTTTTTTTTTTCTTGAATAAGACAGGGAAAAGCTTAATTTTCTTTTCCTCCCTTAGAATCACCTCATTTCTCTGACTTCTCCACTCCACTGTTGGTTACATGCAGACATAATCCAGCAGAGAAAACGGTTGTAATTTGGCAGTAACAGAGCAGCTGTAAATAAAGAATGAGTTTTACCAAACTGTTGTGCTTTTCTTGTGCTAACAAAAATGCTTTCTGTGATTATATTCTTGTGATATATACATATATAATCTATCGTGTGCAATGTCCCTCATTAATGATGTTTTATATCTCCTAATGGGTTATAGCTTGAAACTCAATCACATTTTTGTGCTTTGAAGATACTGTCTTCAAATGACTGTCATTTTTGTTCTTTAGGCATTATTGTTTTCATTTGTCCATAAAAGTTTTAGAGGTATATGTCTTCTTAGTTAAAAAAAAAAGTGCTCGAATATGTTAGCTAAATGTTCTGCTATTCATTTCAGTGAAATTTTAATAGAGAACCATTTTAAGTACTCATTCTTTGATTTATCCATTTGGAAAAAAACTACTTAGTGGAGAAAACATCTATTATAGCTGTATATCTCTTTCATGATCGAATTATTTTTTGTTGTGAATTTTTTTGTTGATAGAATGGTAACTGATTATGCTGTTTGTCCTCACAGTCGAATGCTTCCTTAACAGTTATCTATAAAAAGCAACTTATAAACAGTTTCTGTTGCTGAGAATCAGAGCAACAATCTTAATAGTAATAAGAACATTGCTGTGTTATGAATAGGTAGGAGATAGAGGTATAAGGAATGGAAGAGATGTTTGCCTTCCTTTTTTTAAGGACATATTTTTTTTATTGTAGGCCTTCATAAGGTTTAAATGAGGAGGAAATACTATGTTAGTAAAAGGCAAGCATAAATGTTTTATTCATCCAAAATATTTCTAATTAAAGAAGAAAGACTTATAGAACAACTATAGTTTCATGTATAAATCAGGAGTTTATTTTTATACAGGAATTCCAAATTTTTATTACGTTGATTTTGCCAAGACTTCATTATCGCGGTAGACTTCACAAACGTCTGCTGTTTGCTTTTACTCTTCTCTGTCATTTTCCTTATGCGGCATTGCCTTATGTAGTTAACTAGAAAAACATGTACAGTTATCAAAACCTCATTGTTAACTTCTAATATTTCCTGGTTGATTCAAGCTACTCATCAAATATTCTTTTGTAAACAAATTAGACAGAAGATCAAAGCTATATTAAGGGTGCATTTTCCTCATTATCCAGCTCTTTGTCCTCTTAAGAAACCCATGCTATATCCTTGGAATGAGGTGAAGAACAAGTTCAGATTCTACCGAAGAAAAACAGTAAAGCAGTTGACTTTATCTTTTTAAAAATTGTTTCAATTTCAAAGAATGATGGGTTAGACCCAAGAGCTGTCTGGGAAATAAGGTATCGTCTCCTTGTGGGCTTCAGTCCATGCCCAGGCACCCAGCGTTTGTGTGAGGGTGGCTCAGCATAGGAGTGTCAGTCAGTCTGGGAAACCCATCACCTCAGACAGGAACTGAAACAAAGCTTTAACAGTAAAAGCAAGGAAAGAGATAATTATTGTTAATGAAACACAGGAGATAATCACGCACTTGTTTTTAAAAGTTTCCTGTGTTAGAAATTATAGTTTTTGGCATACAGCTGATCGTGGCTTAGAAGCTGGATGTTACGAAGTTGTTGTTAGTTGCCGTTGGGTCAACTCCGACTTGATGGCGACCTTGTATATAACAGAACGAAACGTTGCCAGTCCTGTGCCATCTTCATGATCAGGTATTTTAAAAACTTTTTAACACTCATTTGTTTCCCTTTCTGTAAGTCCAAGGGGAAGAGTCCTTATGGTACATAGCATGAGCATTTGTTATAAATCATTACTGCTAGAGTTATGTTTCTTAAAAACGCATTTGGTCACATCACTCTTCCTCTTAAACTTTTAAACTGTGAAGCTAAGCTTCCTCGGCATGGGCTTTGGTACCATTTGCCATCTGAACTATGCCCACCTCTTAGTCCACATTCTTTATGCCATCACTTCCTTCCCAGACCTGGAGCTTCGCAGTCTATTAACCACCTTCTTTAGTTTCTAACATTCTCTTCTCCTTCATCATGCAAGGAGCCTTTGAGCGCGCTGTCACTTCTGACAAGGACTTGGTTCCCTTTTTCTTCCTGAGGTATTCCTTTCATCCTGCAAAGCTCAGCCAGATATCCCTACCCCCTGCTGGCTTCTCTGCCCCCTTCCAGGCAGAGCTAATCACTCCCACTTTGGGGTAACCAAGTTATTCACACTTAACTTGTTATTGCAGTTATGAGTAAGGCAGCGACTATGTCTGACTCATTTTTGCATCCCCAGCAGTAATCAATAAATGTTCTACATTCTACTGTGGGGAGTAGTGTCTGAGGTTTTAAAAGCCTATGAGCAGCCATGTAAGATATTCCACTGGTCTTACCCCTTCAAGAGCAAGGGACAATGAAGAAAACTAAAGACACAAGGGAAAAATTAGTCCAAAGGACTAATGGACCACATCTACCATGGCCTCCACGAGACTGAGTCCAGTACAACTAGATGGTGCCTGGCTACCACCACTGACTGCTCTGACAGGGATCACAATAGAGGATCCCAGACAGAGTGGGAGGAAAATGTAGAACAAAATTCTAACTCACAAAAAAAGACCAGACTTACTGGCCTGACAGAGACTGGAGAGACCCCGAGAGTATGGCCCCAGACACCCTTTTAGCTCAGTAATGAAGCCACTCCTGAGGTCCACCCTTCAGCCAAAGATTAGACAGGCCCATAAAACGAAACAAGACTGAAGGGGCACACCAGCCCTAGGGCAAGGACTAGAAGATAGGAGGGGACAGGAAAGCTGGTAAAAGGGAACCCAAGGTCGAGAAGGGAGAGTGTTGACGTGTCGTGGGGTTGTTAACCAATGTCACAAAACAGTATGTGTACTAACTGTTTAATGAGAAACTAGTTTGTTCTGTAAACCTTCGTGTACCAAAAAAAAACCAAACCCAGTGCTGCAGAGTTGATTCCCACTCATAGCGACCCTATAGGACAGGGTAGAACTGCCCCATAGAGTTTCCAAGGAGCGCCTGGTGGATTCAAACTGCAGACCCTTTGGTTAGCAGCCGTAGCACTTAACCACTACGCCACCAGGGTTTCCTTCGTGTACAGTACAATAAATTTTTTTTTAAAAGGCACACAAGACTCCATGTAGAACATTCATGGTATACTTTTAATAAAGGTACATTATAGCTTATGAAGGTACAGCAGGAGAAGGAGAGAGAAGGTGAGCATCAGGGGCCCAAGAGACTACCAGGCATAACTCCCACAGTCCTTTCTTATTTGCACAGGACACATCTTCTCTCGGAATTGTGAACCACCAAGCTTTGTATGATAAATTTTAGTTCATTGTATGAGACAGAAGTGACCAGTTGGGTCCTTTATGCTACCCTGCCCACATAACGAAGCCAAGTATCTAAGATGTTACACCAGGTATATGCTGTTAATAAAGAAACTGGCCTTAAATGCTAACAGGGAAGGTAGAGGGTTCAAACTTGAAACCGCACATTATTAATAATTAAATATTACTTCACCGCTATCTTGGCCCAGAGTCAGTACCAGACTTCCAGGCATCCCCAGAGATAACAATGGAGCTATCATAACTTAGGAGAAGGAATCCAAATGGAAATTATTTCAGTTACTGAGTATATCTACATTCTGAGACAAGGGAAATAACACAGGATGATTGCATTATCCTGTTGGATCCATTGTAAGAAGAACTGAGGACAAGTCTTTACCTAGTACTCTTCTGGGTACCATGGTTGTGTTTTAGGTCTCCAGGCATTAGTGTCAGTTTAAAATGATTATATAATAACATTTAGAATATCCAGATATTTCTCTTTCACCAAAATACAAGCACCATCGTATGTGAACGCTGTGTAACTCTAGTTAAGAAATCACAGCTGGACATGCAGTTGAAAATGAAATCTATTTCTGATATATTTTGAGATAAACTGATGTATCACAAAGGTGCTTAACAATTAGAAGAGAGATGCCATAAGAAATGCTCGGAGGAAGAACTTGGAATGTGTAGGTTGAGAATGCATTAGACTTTTCAGAAAGAAAAAAAAATCATGAATAGTACCTCAAAGCAAGCTATTTTATGGACCTAGGGGTGTGATACAGGTCTATTGTCAGGTCCACCTTCATGATCTTTCTGGGATGGTCAGGATTGGGGCCACTGCTCTCTAGTCAATTCTGCTAGGTAATATACTCAATTTATGACTTTTTGGGGCTCTCAGGGTAGCAGTACCATTATCATCTTTTTCTCCCCGCCCCCCCCCATCTATTCTATTGATAAACAGAACTGTGGTCTTGTGAATAAAGGAAAAAAAAAATGCTAAATATAAAGGAAAAATTTTTTTTTTAATTGTCTTTTTCCTTTATCCACAAAGTTGAAGCAATTTTAAGATCACTCTGATTCTTTAGGGCATACTTATTTACCACATGAGCAGATTAAAACCAATATTGAAGCATTCAGATAACTCACACCTTTCAGGGCCTGTTATAAGCTAGGAACTCTGCTAGGAACTGTATGGACGCCCACATTCTAAGGAGGAGTCGGCATGGAAACAGCCGTGTAGCGTAATGCAGTGACTTCTGCAGTAAAAGGCATGGAGAAATGGGGTGGTGATGCTGGGAAACTATCTGTGCTTTTGTTGGGCTGGGAGTTAGGATCGGATACTTCATTGAACCAAACCCACCTACTGCTGTTGAGTCAATTTCAATTCATAGCAACCCTATAGGACAGAGTAGAACTGCCCAATAGGATTTCCATAGAGTGGCTAGTGGATTCAAACTGTCGACCTTTTGGATAGCAGCTGAGCTCTTAACCACTGCACCACCAGGGCTCCTGCTTCACTGAACGGTTTTGTAAAAAGTCGCAGCTCTTTAAAATAGAAATATGTATGTGTGTGTCAAAAAAAAATGTCATTGATCTGATTCCGACTCTCAGCCACCTTATAGGACAGAATAGACCTGCCCCATAGGGTTTCCAGGGATCATCTGGTAGATTCAAATTGCCAACATTTTGGTTAGCAGCCGAACATCACCAGGGCTCCATATGTGTGTGTGTGTGTCTGTGTGTTTTCAAACACTGAATCTTACCAGGGCCAAGCTGAGTTTAACTTATGAAACAGTTGAAATACATCTTCTGCCTTTGCCATCGCTCCTTCTTCCTTTTTGTGCCCCAATCTCCACTTTCTGGTTCCTGCCTACCTAGTTTCTTTTTCTGAGACTTCAGTCCAAACACCTCAGCACCATGGCAGGCCTCTCCTGGCCTATTATCTGCCTCATGGAAACATTGAAGTTCTCCATCATTTCACCAAAGGATCAGACTCCGCCTTGCAAAATGGCAGATGATCTCATAAATGAAGACTTTCTGGTAGGTTCTTGGAAGAAGGTCAGAATGCCTTCACTGGTTATTGGTTCTAGAGCATGAAACCCTTTCACACTCCCAGCATGTGACTTTAGGATTGCGTTATGGTAGATAGATGGGCAGGGAACTGGTATCTATGGAGGCAGACAGCCATTTGTTGTTGTGTCACGCCTCAAACCATACTAGTGTGTGGTTTGTGTTGTCTCTATTCATAGGATCAGTTCTGGTTCTCTAGCTTTTCCTTTTTTAGTTTGCCTCATTTTACTCAAATCTGGTGTCGTGAAAAGTATAATTTTACATGGAAAATAAATTGAGGCTTTAATAGTTAATCTTTATAGGACAGCCAGTGGGAAATGTTGCTCTCATGGCTCAACACAGCTTAATGTAATACTCACCCTTTATGAAGCTAATTCTCAATTCACTTTCTTAAAAGAAAGACATTGTAGTTCAAGTGCCAATTTATGACCATTAAGTTGTTAGGATTGGTTATGTTAGAATTTACCCCCCAGATTCTAAAATTTGTCTTTGTAATCAGAATGGTTTGTCCAGGAGTTTAATCCTTGCTTAGAGGGTCCAGTTAAATAAGTGATTTGAAAATATTTGTATTACTTATTCATAAAAAGTTACTTTTTTATTGTATTTTCAGTAGTGTAAAACCTCACAAGCAATTTACCTGAAGATGCAAAGATTCTGCAATACAAATTTAAATGTAGCTTTAAGTTAGCCGAAATCAGTGTATCATTTCTAAATCTAAACAATGCATTCCCGTAAGTTAATAATGAACTACTTGATCTGTCAATAATTAATAATCAAGATCATTATGGTCTAAAATGCAAGCTAGTCTCAGGTGTTGTGCATAGCCTTCTAGGCAGGCGGGCTCATCTTTCCCCTGAGGCATATTCTAAGGAAGTAAATAGTCTAATATTCAAATGATAATTCTTTATACGTCACATAAACTGTGGGCCTAAATTTTAAAAACCAACACCATGATATAGGGAAAGAACATTTCTTGGCATTGGATAAACCTACTTTCAAATCCCACCTCTCTCTCTGACTAACTGTGTGACCATTTCAAATTTCTTTACATCTCTGAGCTTTAGGTTCATCATATTTCCAAAACATCTTTTCATGTGTTTGGTGGCCATTTGAATGTCCTCTTTGGTGAAATGTCTATTCATGTCCTTTGCCCATTTTATGAGTGTTTGTCTTTTTGTTGTTAAATTGTCAAAGTTTTTATATATATTTTTGTTATTAGATTCTTATCGAATATATGGTTTCCTAGTCCTTTTTAGAAGAAGGAAAAATGTGTTAATCAAAGCAACTGCTGACAGTATCACCGTTTAAAACTACATAAAATGCTAGAACACTAGAAATTGAAAAGCTAGCTTAGCAATGAATGATAATTTTATTGGAAATCATTATTTGTATGAATATTTTTAAATCCCAATTTTATGTGAGCAGCACAAACTTGTGGCCATTATTAGTCTCTCTTCTGGAAAAAGAAGGAAAAAAAAAAGGAAGATAATTTTTCTTCTTTTTCCACTTCTTTACAAGTACCTTCTGGGCCTTCCTCTTTTTTCTTTCTTTACTTCTTCTAACTACACTACCTTTTGCGCTGAACCTGGCTATGCTAGCGGCTTTCAAAATGATGATTTTATGTCTTAAGGTGTGTACGTTACCGCTACTGACTGAATGCTGCAACCCAAAAATGCTTCAGGGTCTTTGTTTATCACAAACCAGAGTGTGAAATGCTTCTCTCAGCTCCAAAGGGATGCTACTGGCATGCTTAATTCTGACTGGGGCCAGGGAAGACCAAGTTTTTGATCATACTATTTTTCACTCCTGTTATCCCGAAAGAAACCCATTCTTGTCTTTGAAAAGATAAATGTCTGAGATTGGAAATACAGATGACATGAAAGCCCTTGAGTGTGATTTACAGCAGAAGCCATACATTACACATGACCGGCTCCTTAGATGTGAGAGTAGAGTATGCTGTGTGTCCCCCACCATACTGACCAACAGCCCAAAGCCATTCCTCAGGGTGGATGGGGTATACATCAGATTGCATCTCATTTTCCCATAACAGTGTAGAAAGCTGTTTCTTTCCCTCCTTCACCTGGACTATCTGTAAATGTTAATGGTGGGATAAATTAGACGTGACTTCAGTTATAAACCTAGGGTACCAGAAGGTTGCAAATGACTGGAATTGAACAACGTATTACCACAGTTACGAACCTCAAAGCTGTCATGCCGTTTGCTCTCAGGCATTGTTAATCACAACTATTGATTCCAGGGAGTGTGAGGGATGAATTTCTAGAGGATTCCCGGTTAAGACTGATAGCCTCTGTGAGTGAGGATCCTGGAAATTTTGATAGAGGCTAGCTGAATTGCCCATAGATGCCTCACCTTCACTTTTTAAAGTGTTAAAATCGCATATATATGTGAGAAAAGATTGCAACTTCTAAGAGGCTGGTGAAGGGCAGGTGGTGAAAGTGACCAAGTATCCTCTCAGAGTCACAGGCTTTCGGAGCTGAAGAGAGGACCCAGCTACTTCTACACGTTACAGTGCTCATTAAGCCCATCTTTTGGGGGGCATACCCTGGTAGCATAGGGGTTAAATGCTACGGCTGCTAACCAAAAGGTCAGCAGTTCGAATCCACCAGGCGCTCCTTGGAGACTCTATGGGGCAGTTCTACTCTGTCCTGTAGGGTCACTATGAGTCGGAATCGACTCGACGGCACTGGGTGGGTTTTGGTTACCCATACAGTAAGCTTGCTTTATGGCCTTCTCTTCAGCAGGACATGTTATTTACCACTAATTATGAACAAAGTATGCGTTATAATTGCATGATATGAGAACACTAAAGCACATAGAAATCCTGGCATATGTCTTCTGTGTCATCCAGAATGATTTTAAGTATATTATTATGCCTGTGATGGTTACTTGTATTTAACTTCCAGCTACTTAAATTAATACTCAATTCTTCAACCTGTTAGGCAACAGAAAGATTAGGGAGTTATGCTTGTTTATTCCATATCTTTGATTCACTTTTGAGTTGTTATCCAACTATGTCCCAGTTTTCTACTTTTACCTACTAAATGTTTTCCCGCCCAGTGTCAGTATGGTTATTTTCTGCTCATGAGAAGTGATAAGAGCTCCCTCCAGTCATTAGTATCTAGTTAAAATGCTTGTTCTTTGAAAAGTGTCACAGGGAAGTGTAGGGTTGATCTGTTGCTCATTCATACAGCCTTCATTCGTTCACCCATTATCTATTGAACACCTATTACACTAAGTCTCTGCAAGGATTGTGGCAAACACTGTATAGGAACTTCAGAGTACTCTAAGAGCACATAACAGAAGGATGGAATCTCAGCAAGAGACCCAGGGAGTGTCTTGCTGAGAATGTGATATTTCAGCTGAAACCTGAAGGATAAGTAAGGAGTGACCCAGTCAGGGGGATGAAGGTTGGGTATAGGTCCACCAAGTAGAGGAGCAGCAGGCAAAGGCCTAGGATAAGAGAAGTTAAAGAGATGTAAACAGTGGTCATCTTAGTAAATAAAATTAAAACTGCACACAGTAATTGAGGCTTGACCAGATTCAGGAGTATTAGTTGGATTTATGTATTTAATGCTGAAATTGAGCATTTTCCTAGGTTAATCATTATGGAAAATGTATGTAAATGTAATAGGAAATGCAAACTGATCACAAAATTATATTCATAATTTAGTTTCTGAATATCATTCAGTACCTCAAACCTAATTAAGTGTGCAGTAAATGTTCATTGAATTGAACATTACCTTTTTCTTCCAAGCAGAAGTAATTATCACCTAAAACTTCTGTAGGTAAGAAACCAAAAAACCGGAACTCATTGCTACTGAGTCTATTCTAACTCATAGCAGCCCTGTAGGGCAGAGTAGAACTGCCCCATAGGGTTTCCAAGGCTGTAAATCTTTATGGAAGCAGACTGCCACATCTTTCTCCCACAGAGCAGCTGGTGGGTTTGAACTGCAGACCTTTTGGTTAGCCACTGAGCACTTAACAGCTGTGCCAGCAGGGCTCCTGTAGGTAAGAAGCTAAAGGCCTGATACTTCATTTTTTCTAGTCAGGAACAAGTAGGGTTATTAATTTATATTTGTATCCCTAAATTAAAGTTAAATACCACTGCCCTTCAAGATACCACAGAAGCATAAAAGAACATCCTACCTTTACCCTTGATCCAATCTGTTAGCATTTTTTTTAAGGAGAAGATTCGTTGAGAAAGACTACCTCGGATACCACACCTTAGAGCACACCTGATGTGGACTCGGAAGACTTGGAGTTATGCCCATGCCGTGCCACCGCTAACTGTATGACTGCCCTCCCAAAATACCTGTCAGCTTGGCTAGGCCACAATTCTTTGTATTGTGTGATTGTCCAACATTTTGTCATCCAATGTAATTTCCTTATATGTTATGAATCCTGTCACTGTGACATTAATGAGATGGGTTATCGGCAGTTATATTGGTGAGATCTACAAGATTAGGTTGTGTCTTAAGCCAATCTCTTTTGAGATATAAAAGAGAGAAACAAGCAAAGAGACGGGGAGGCCCCATACCTCCAAGAAAGCAGCACCAGGAGCGAGCATGTCCTTTGGACCCAGGGTTCCTTCACGGAGAAGCTCCTAGACCAGGAGAAGATTGATGACAAGGAACTTCCTCCAGAGCTGACAGAGAGAAAAGGTCTTCCCCTGGAGCTGATGCTCTGAATTTGGACTTGCGGTCTACTAGACTGGGAGAGAATGAATGCCTCTTTGTTAAAGCCATCCACTTGTGGTATTTCTGTTATAGCAGCACTAGATGACTAAGACGGTAAAGTTGACATTGAATACTTCTCCTGCCTGTCTCATAGAATTGTCATAAAGATTAATATATGTCAAAGTTCTTTGTAAACTAAAATGCTAAAAAAGGGTAAAACTGCAATATTGTCATTTGCTTAACAAACATGCTGACTATACTGCTACTCAGAATAGCTTTTATGCCTCATTTTCAGTAAGATGTTTATGGTTTCTAATCATTTTTGCCCTTTAAATGTCCTGTAAAACTATCAAAGTTTTAGAAGACCTTTTGTTTTGTCAGTTCATTGTAGCAATAAGGCCAGGCCTTGCTGGTGGAAGTAGTATGTAACAGCAGCTCTTTTCTGGGAAGGAAGGTGCAAAGGTGTCAGGAACCATGTAAAATGGACCCACAGCATGGAGTTTGAAGACTCTGAGCTTCAATCTTAGGTGTTACCTGCCTTGTAACCTTGGACAAGTTATGTAACTTTTCTGAATTTTATTTTCCCCATTTATTAGATGTGGTTAATAAAACCTACCTCAAACGGCCGCTAGGAGCTGGGAGAATGAGTGATGTGTTAGCAAAGCACTCAGGAGAGCATGTAATACAAGTGTTATCAGTCAGTGTGAAGCCTTGGTTAGTGCTGATGGTATTCTTGCCTTTAGTGATAGTAATAATGATAGTAAGAACTAGTAGATAACATGGTGACCCCTTTTATTCTATCCCTATCCTGGGGAAATTCCTGCATCCGAGTGCAATCCTTCCAGAACCTTTACTTCTTCTGAGCTGATTGGGATAGAGGAACACTAATTGTAGTAATAGAGTAAAAACAATAAAGCTATTTTGGTTGAGCAGGTATGATGCGTGGGCCCCAAGCTTGATCCTTGACAGCATCATTTCTAATCGTCCAGGGTGATCTTTCCAATTAGATGACATCACCCCCACTGTTTGAGAAGGCTGCATGCTTTCCATGTCATGCTGGGTCCTGAGCTCTGGCCGCAAGGCCACCTCCCGAACCTGCCTCCTCCCGGGAGCTCTGCCTGCTCTCACCAACTCCATACCCTTCCCTGCAGACTGCCTTTGCAACCAGCATGATTCCTGCAAATTAATATCCCCTCTTCATTGTCTTTGCAAGTATTGAGAAAATATATTACACCTTTGGGTTTTTTTTTGCATTTGGAGAAATCTTTGGAGTTAATCCCTATTATTTAATTCTTAGACAAGGGTTTTTGTTGTTATTTTACTATTCCATCATTATTATTTTTAAGCTAAGACTGTGTTTTGTTTTGTTGACAAGCCAACTTCCACCCCAACCTGCTAAATGTTTAGCAGTGTAAATTCGTGTGCAGGAAGAACCGGGGCTAAACAAAATGGTTTTACAGAGGAGTGGAATGTTTCAGTGAAATTAATCTGTCTTTTCTTGTTGTTAGGTAGGTTTGTCTGTTTTTTCCTGTCTCCGTTTTTAATAGTCTCCAGAGAATCAAGAAGGTAAATAACAGGTTTTTTTTTTGTTTTTTTAATTCTTATAAGCAGTGTTTTAATTTTTCCCTCATATTTATTGAAGAAATGTGAGCTGCAGGAAACTCTTAAACCTTTTGGACTAAATGCTCCTTTGTCACAGTGCTTTCTTAAACCTTTTGAAAAGCAATGGATTTGGTTGGTATGGATAGAGGGAAGTGTTGAGTCCCTAGGTAGTGCAAATGGTTAACACACTTGGCTGCTAACCAAAGGTTGGAGGTTCAAGTCCACCAAGAGGCACCTCAGAGGAAAGGTCTGGCAATCTGCTTCTAAAAAAGTCATCCACTGAAAATCCTATGGAGCACAGTTCTACTCTGACACACATGAAATCTCCACGAGTTGGAGTCAACTCGACAGCAACTGTTTTGGATTTTTTTGTTTTTGTTTGTTGGTTTGTTTTAGTTCAGAGGAAGGCACAGACCAAGCCTATGTGTGTCTGGTATCTGCAGGCTTCCTCTACTCCCAGCCTCAGAGAGCAGAGATGCCTCCCTTCTTGTTCCTAAGCCTCCTGTAGGTGGCCATGGGAGTCAGGATAATCAGCCCTGTTTTCTTGCCTGAGTGTGGTTCTGCCAGGAGCCAAGCAGTAAGGGAACCAAGTGAGGCCAACCCTGCCATAATCTGGAGTGTCAGGAGCCACAAAGACTTCTTACCTCGGGGGGCCTGCCTGTTGACAAGGTCCTTGTGGTTCCTTTGCAGCAGATGCAGGCAGATGGTGGCAGCAGCCTGTAGTGGGTGTGATGGAAACCCACTTGGAACGTTGGTGCATTTTATGTGCAGAAGACACTGGAACAGTCAGAGCACTTGGGAACCTAAAGACGTTTGTCTTTTTTGTTTGACTGTTGCAACTGTTCTGTTTTTAATTTGGGGGAAATGTTGGTGGCTGTAGGAGTGCAGGAGCAGTGTTTAGGTGTTCTTGGCAGGTGAGAATGTCTGGACACTTGGTCCGGACCAGGTGCCCTCAATGTACCCAGAACCCAGTGCCGTCGAGTCGATTCCAACTCATAGCGGCCCTATAGGGCCCTTAATGTAACAGACACTAAACAGATTTTGATATAGACTGACATGCCTACCTTGGGCCTCCCTATACTCTGCACACGCCCTTATCATGTCCTTGTCATTGTCCGCATGGCCTGCTTCTAACATCCTTAGACTGGGTTTCTGTTCTTGAATCTGTGCTTAATTCTTCTTTTTGTTCTTCCCTGTCCCTGGCTCAGAGCCTGGTGCTTGATAGATACTTGGAGAAAGAAAGGATGGCGGACACGTTTTCTTCTCATTTGTTGATGTCACAACTTTGCCTAATCTTGTGCCTAGAATCTTAAAATATTAGAGCTTGAAAGGACCTTAGTGGTCAGCCTTTGATTTTGACTTAGGGGCAAAGCCGGAAGCAGTGGCCTCTCATGTCTCCCAGTTCAGTGTCCTCTCAACAGTCCCCATCTGGGTACACCTGCTGTCCTTTGATGATGGCTTCTGCATTCCAGTTCACCTGAATCGAGATTAGTATAAACACACAGGATCAAAGATACTCATTGTGGCTTTGATAGCATTGTATTTCTATTCAAACCACTAGGACTGTTCAAGAGAACATATGCTAGTAACAGTAGCTGATCTTGACTGACAATTTTAGAGTCATTTGTTTGTTAAGAAAATTGTGATGATTAAATTGTGACAAACTTAAGTGAAATAAAATACGCGAAGGAAAATGTCTTCACTTATTAAAAGGGGAAGAGATTGCTCTTAAAGATGTTCCATCTGGGACTGATTTATTGAAATCCAGTGCCTGTTGAGAAGACTCATAACAGGTGGCCTTTACAGAGCCTCTCAGCCTGAGTCTAGTGCTCTAGCTGTTCTTTTATTATCCCAAACTTCCATAACTAAAGGATTTTTTCACCCTGCCCTTTGTTCACAATATGAGACTACAACTGAGTTCATATTTCTCACCTAGCCTTTCAGCTGCAATTAATATTTTATTATATCAGATTTTATCACTATCTAGCAGAGCAGCAGGGTGTTGAACTACAAGTGCATATACAACGTGCACACACACACACACACATACACGTCAATAGTGACTTATTGATGCCAGGCAAGCTCCTTGTAATGAGTTGTGGCTGAGAGAACATGAAATATATTTGTGGTGTCCAGCAAATATCCCAAAGCAATTTATGGCTGATCTTGTCTAGATCAGAGTAGGACAAAGAGAAATTAAAGTTGCTGACATATAATATTCCGCCCCACAGACCTGTTTACGCTGTGCAGCCTGTTACCCAGTGCCCACTGTCTGTATGAGATTGGTTAGGATCAGTTTTCATCTATAATGTAATGAACAGGACTGTGTTAGGCCAACTGCTTTCAGCCAGATGTTACACACTCTAAGTAAGCTTAACCATGAACACAAACATTGAATTCTTTGTTTTTCTGATTTTAAACTGGTAACAATACTTTTAAAACTTAGTTCAATTTTACCAGTTTGTTTCAGAGTACTAAGGTGTCATTTCAGTACAGAATGCTGACAGATTTAGGTGCGTCTGAACAAAGACTAGGAAGAATATAAATTCTGTATTGTTGCTGAAGATACAGTAGCATGGCACTGAACCTTCCTAATTATAAGTCTATTTTGTTTATGCTCTGGGTATAATTCATGTTTTTATTTTTCTCCCACCCCTAAAATAATCTGTCTTCAAAAACATACAAATATTAGTTACTATTCTTTTTCATATATATAGAATTGATGATTTTGTACCAAAATTGCAGATCAAGTTAAAAGTCATTGTTAAACCAGAAAACCAAACCCACTTCCGTCAAGTCGATTCCAACTCATGGAGACCCTATAGGATAGGGTAGAACTGCCCCATAGGGCTTCCAAGGCTGAAATCTTCATGGAAGCAGACTGCCACATCTTTCTCCCATGGAGCAGGGTGGTGGGTTCGAACCACTGACCTTTCAGTTAGCAACTGGGTACTGAAGCACTGCACTACCAGGTCTCCTTTAAAAGCCACTGTTAGGTACTAGGAGATGGATAGTATTATTCTAAGTCCTTGAAGTGATCAGAAGTACCTACTTTAAAGGATTAGAAAAAGCAGCAGTGAAATGGATCATTACTTTTCTGTCCCTCCTTTCCTCATTGTCCCCACCTTCTGCGGACCAGTTGAATAACCCTCTAACACTGTATTCTGATGAGAAATACAGTAAGTGGGTAATAAAAATGGACTTACAACTAAGAGTTTAATCCTGAAATGAATTAGAACAAAAATTTTCAAGTCAATTGCAAATCTGCAGCAGGTTTTTCCTTTCAAAGTCCTCAAAATTAGAAAAGACTGAAAACATTTTATCACATTCAAACTTCCAAGTTTGAAAAAGTACATGGAAGATGTTCGATAGGTGTTCTTTTCTGGCCTGTACTCCGTGTGCTAGTCTATATAAGTACAGATTTCCTCTTCTCCTCGTGAAAGCCTTAGAGCTTTGTTGTAGGAAAACCTAGCATAAATTGCACTTTAAACTCCATTCCATTCCGTAAGGAAGTTCTGATAGAGTGACATCATACTTTCAGTGTGGACGGTTCCTTAATATTGCAAATGCCATAGGAAGATTTTATGTTAATTTAATTCCAAAGTAATGATGGCACAGCTTTAATAAACAGAGAACGTGAGTAAACCTTTAAAGGGGTGACAGGATTTTAATTCAGCTCACTGAGCTAGAAACTCCAGATTGATTTCCTATCCCTGAAAATTTGCTTTTCTTAATCGTCTTTTTTAGAGAAACCATTCTAACAGTGAGATTTTCAAGGCTAGTTCTGAGACTTATAATTGTGGTTAGAGAGATTTTATGAAATTCATTAGTGAAATGATGTTATTTGTACAAGTGAAAAACATGTCAGCTATAAAGTTCTGTCAAGGTCCTGGTGACCTAGGTGCTAATAATGTGTTAATTTCTATCAGGGAGACAGCGGTATGTGGCATTGGATAGCAGACAGGATTTAGCTATTTTTCATTAGCACTTGGACTTTGATAAAGGGGAACAGAAAAGAGCTGCATGACCTTTCAGTGCTTAAATTATTAAAGAGCAAATAGATTTGAGGTCTGGATGCTAGAAATCTAATTTGTCTTGTGGAGCAAGGATGAAAAGACATTTTGGATTTGAAATTGCTCTAGTCAACTTAGTTCTTCCTCTAATAGATCTACAGATGAGTAGATGGTAGCTATTTAAAAAGTAATATATCTGGAGTACAGTGTATGATATAACTAATAGCAGCTGGCTAAAATGAAAGCCCATTAAGTGATTATTTAATTCTCAAATTTTTGTCTAATATTTATAAAATTGCTACTTGGAAAAAAATTCCTTTTTTTCCATGCCATATTCATTTAAATGGTATTTACATTACAAAACAAAATTTTGTTTCATTAGGAATGCCAAGCTTTCTACTCTATTATTCAACTTAAAGTAAGGCAGTGCCTAGCACATAGGAGACACATAAGAAATAGTTGTTGAATTAACAAATGAGTGAACATATTCCCACAACACACATGCTAGCGAGACTGAGGGAGAGAGGGTGACTAGGGAGAGGTGGCGGTGACAGAGGGGAAGGCAGAGAACGTAGAGACATAGCTTTGATTCCCCAAGATTATTTACTTGTGAGTTATCCAGGGTAAACTTAAAATCCAGCCAGCCTCCCTTATCACCAAACCATTCCCTGGTAATTTCTTCCTCTTTTATCTCTTGAGTATACAAGAAATGAATATAAAACAAATTAAATATTAATCTTCATTTGAAGCAAAGCCTTCTTGTGAGTGTCAGTCCATTTCTGTACTAGTACCACATATAATGTGTATAACTCATCCCCAAACACAGGAGAAATTCCTTCTGGATTGTATTACGCTTTCAGATATTTGTTATTTCATGCCCCACTTCATTCTAGGGGTTGAGAGACACAAAAGTGACTAAATCATACAAGATTTTTAAAAACAAAGATAAAAGGCACAGCTGACAGAACACATGTTTGTGCTGGTCCGGAGCATAGCGAGAATGCTTCAAAGTGGGGGTGCAGATAGCCCCTAGGAGAGGGCTCACGATAGAGTCTCGGTCCTTTACCCGATAGGGTCATCATCTGAGTGACAGAATATTCCAGTGTGTTGGGGAAAACAGCACTTAAATAGGGCAGATTAAAGGAACAGAGGAAAAGGTGTTTTGGTAGAAGAAATAAAGATCTTTAGATGGAAACTCCTGTGCTAATTTTTGCCTAGCTTAAATACAATCAGGAGGGAGTGCCTAGCAGGTTGAAAGAGGGGAGAGCGACCAAGGTCCTCAGCACTCTTAGTGAAGAGGTTCCTGGAGGAAATGGGAGTTGAGGAAGACACCAGTCAGATACGGAAGTCACTGCGGAATCTAGGGGAATGCCCTGGAAGTCATCAATGCCAGATAAGGTAGAGGAAGTAATAGATGTCAAAGGCATAATGACCATCTATAGATCCTGTTACATGACAAAAGAGAAAGAATCTTTACCCAGTACTCAAAATAAGTGGATGTGAAAAGTGAACAGAGACTGACTTGTGTGTCAGCTGTGTCTGCAGGGGCAACTGCCAGTCCATCGGGGTAGATGTTGCACGTCAGTGCCTCAGCTGGGAATTTCTGTCCGGAGATCAGGAGAACTAGCTCTAGGGTCAGACCACGGTCTGAGTCTGGTCTCTTCTGCCACTTGGTTACCCGTACCCTTGGGTAGAATGGGTGCATCACCTCTGACACTTGGTTTTCTCATCAGTCAAATGGGAAAATAAGCCCTACAGGTGCTAGACACCTGGCCGGCGTGTAGTGTGTCCTCAGTGGCTGTCAGCTGCTGCCAGTGTTAGCGCTGTTGCCTTCGCTGTTATTTTTTCACCTGGGGAAGTATGAAGGGGATGGGTGAAAACATTGAGGAAGCCTTCTTATTTGGTCCACGCTGTGTATTCTCAGCCATTCCAGAAACTGATGAAGTTCCAGAAGAGATAGTCCAAATAAAAATACCATGCCTATATATTCAAAATGTTTGTCTTAGATACAGACATTAAAACGCTGCCTTAAGACATGATTTCCTTCATCGGTTGTCATCTCTGCTGTTACAGAGATGTTTCCTTTTCTGTCAATGAATACCCAATAACCTAAAACAAAAATGACATTTTGCTAGCACTTCCTATATGGAATAATTTCAGCAAGTTTGTTTTCTTCACGTGTATTTTTATTTTTCCACTTTTTCTAATATGTTGGCTTCCCAGAAGTTGTTTTTAAATTGAAATGTTGAAAATCATGTCATATAGTAAATGAACTGGAAAAGCTGACTGTTTGAAAGAAGCCAGTGTTAAAAATTATTCTATTAAATGACAAATTCTTTTGCAAAGCAAGCAATTTTTTTTATGATTTATACATCTTTTTTGACAACAGTATTTGGATGTTGAGTAAAAATACTGGATATCAAAGCTCTAAAATGCACCTTAGAAAAAAAATAGAGATCTGTGTAATTCTGTCTTTTCATAGGAAAAAATAAGACACAAAGAAACTAGCAGAGCTGAGGTTAGAACCTAGAGCCTGCAACCCCAAGGTCGGTACCCATGCCCCTGACCGTCACACAAACACACACACACACACACACACCCACCAGGCACGTCAAGGCAAAGTGTCACGTGTTGCTCATGCTGTTTGATTTTAAAATAACTTTACTGTGGTAAAGTATATATAACAAAGCATCTGCCATTTTAACCCTTTTAAGTGCACAGTTCAGTGACATCCATGACCTTCAGCACGCTGCAGCCACCCACTATCCATTTCCAGAAGGTTTCATCCCCCCACACAGAAACTCGGCAGCCCTGAGACAGCAGTGTCCCGGTCCTTTCTGCTCACAGCCCAGGCACCATGAGTAATTCCGTGTGTTCATGTAGATGCCACTGAAGAAAAATAATACATTCAATACAGTTTCATTTATCAGGTAAACTGGGTTAATTTTCTGCAAATTCATCTTTAATTACATGTGAGAAAAAGCATTATTTTAAAGTGTCGTGATCACATAAACTGCAGAGATTGCCATATGCAGATTTTTAACGATGGTGAATTTTGTTCCGTCAAGAAGTTGTATTATTTTGGCTGAGAGAGCTCCGTGGAAGAACATGAAGCACCTTCCCTCCCTCTGGTTTAGCAAGTGTTGACCGAGTGTCCGTTATGTATGAAGCGCTCCCTGTTGACTCACTATGCGAATTCAGCGAATTCCCTATTTTGGATGTCCTGTGGTTGCGCTGAACACAGACTGGGTCAGCTCAGTTACCACGAGATAATTCAGGGCAGTACATCACTGATACACTCTTTTTTTTTTTTCTTTCTAGTGTCTATCAAATAGTTGTTGAGGAAGAACGTCCTCGAAGAACTAAAAAGACAACAGAAATATTAAAGTGCTACCCAGTGCCAATTCACTTCCAAAATGCTTCGCTACTGAACTCACAGTACTACTTTGCTGCAGAATTTCCAGCAAACAGCCTCCAAGCTGCTCAGCCTTTTACCATTGGCGATAACAAGACCTACAGTGGGTACTGGAACACACCTCTCCTCCCCCACAAAAGCTACAGAATTTATTTCCAAGCTGCCAGTAGAGCCAATGGGGTAAGTTTTTTAGATGGCTGCTTACTTAGACTATTTAGGGTTACTAATGTGATCACAGATTAAATAAAATAGTAAGAAATGAAGTCATGCTTCTGTGTGTTTTTACTTGCAAACGGCTTTTTTTTTCCATTTTTAGAATTATTTTCATATAAGGAAATTTATGGAAAGATAAATACATACAGTTTTTTTTGTTTTGTTTTTGCAGGAAGAATATATTGCCAACATGATGGCTTTTATTTTCGGTTTTTACTCATTACCAAAAGTTTGGCTAGTAATTCTGCTTAGCTTACTATTTTACAGGAAGATAGTATAGCAGCAACACATATATTCAGCTCATCTAAAATTTTGTGAGATTCATAACATCTGTCTTTTCAGCGTAGTCTTTCCCATTTCCTTGGTTCCACAAGAATTTATGCTTCCTATTTTTTTTAAAGCTGTGACTAAATTAGTTATCTTCTTTTTCTTCTCGTAAAAGTTCGAGAAAGATAAAATGGAAACAAAATAAAAACTATCATTGAGTCCTTTCAGAAGTGTTTCTTTTTCCTGTTCACACTAACCTAGGACATGCTGATAAGATTTTAGAGTCTCTTTAGACAGAAGGGAAAGTTTTTTCCAGATTCCTCAATGGATTCCTCCCTCCTTCACAGCATGAGACTAGGTGTCATGGGTGACTTTACTTTTGCCAATGAAAAGGGGGAATCTGGGATGTGGGGTCCTTCTGTGGTGTCTGCACAGAGGGAGAGTAAGAGGCTGGAGCAGGAGGTCAGGTGCTCTGGAGCAGAGACGTCTGTGTCTAGCTCCCCAGTCTGGTCCAGCAATGACCAACACCACTGGAACTGAACCCAGAGCTAGTATCTGAATGTGGTTCCAGGAGTAACGGCTGTGTGACGTAAACACCTGGACAGAGAGATCTTCCTTGGGCGTTATTTGAATAGAGTACAGATATGTTTCTTTGTTTTAAAAACAACACGAATAATGATTTTTCCCTCTTTATTTGACACAGGAAACCAAAATAGACTGCGTCCAAGTGGCCACAAAAGGTATGTTGAAATCGTGGGGTGCTTTCCTAGTTTATGAGTCGGAATCAACTCGACGGCACTGGGTTTGGTTTTCTTTGGTTTGGTCCTAGGTTATGCCCCCTAACATTTTAAACAGTGTTTCAAAACTTCTTAAAATGTTAGCATTGTTGAAATGAGTACATATGTATGTATGCATGTATATTTTATGTATGTGTGTATATATTAGGATCTTATGGCATTTAACATTAATGGTATTTCATTTAAATACTTTTTAAAAAATGAGAAACCATGCTGCTGTGTTCAGTTTTCAGCGGTTATCTTTTTAAAAATTTTTTTAATAAAATTAATTTTATATGAGCTCAATATATGCTTTTTAAAGCCATAGTACTATACCTAGTAGTGCTATTTCTAGTGAATCTTTATATGCAAGGTAGTAAAAGATTAGCTGCTATTCTTAAACCAATTATCTCATTATTAGATCTCTATAAAGTGAGTCTATGTGAACTTCTTTCACTGAGATGTGAAAGATTACCGAATCCAGTAACTAGGCACCCTGATTGTGGAACTTCTGGTTAAAATTCTGAGAAATTGAGATCAAGGGTGAGATTTAGAAGTGGGTAGGGGAACTGTGGAAACCCTGGTGGCATAGTGGTTAAGTGCTACAGCTGCTAACCAAAAGGTCGGCAGTTCAAATCTGCCAGGCACTCCTTAGAAACTCTATGGGGTAGTTCTACTCTGTCCTGTAGGGTTGCTATGAGTCAGAACTGACTAGATGACAATGGTTTTGTGTAGGTTAGAGGAACCACAAGGAACCCTAGCAACTCAATGGTTAAGCACTCTGCTGCTAACCAAAAGACTGCCAGTTCAAACCTACCAGTGGCCCTATGGGAGAAAAGACCTGGCGATCTGCTCCTGTAAAGATTACACCCTAGGAAACCCTGTGCGGCAGTTCTATTCTGTCATAAAGGGTCACTATGACTTGGAGTCAACTTGATGGCACACAACAACAGGGGAACCACTATGAACTTAGTGTACAACTCCTCCTACAGGTCAAAGTACAGGGGTGTGTGTGTGTGCGCACGTGTGCATGCGCCTGAGCTATGCTGTCATCTTATCGACCTCATGGCGCTGTTTCAGCCATCTCATAAGGAAGTGTATGGAAAATGCACTGAGACATTTGATGCTGTATTAATATGAGGTGTTATAAATCTATATGAGTATTGAACACACTCTTTCAGACCACTAGAGTAACCAAGAGTACAATAAATAAATTTTGCATGGTTTGATTTAGATGTGATGCTGAGAAGGCAGCGTTGGCTCTGTGGCACTAGACTTACTCAGGTCATAGGTAATCACATGATGTGTTCTGTTGGGTAAGAATATCTTTTTGTTGCTGTTTAGTTTACAGGTAACATAGTTTGAATATGCCATGGATGCCAATCCTCATTTTCAAAATTCTCACTGACTTCTTTTTTCATGGAGATACATGGCCTTTTTTACACAATTAACTCAACACCTGTTTCTTGGTTGCATGGTGTGGGCCAAGCATTGTATGAGCTGCTCACCTCATTTGTATTTGTTTGTCCTCATGAGCTCATCATTCTATAGCCTAGACTGTACTTAGGTTAATGTTTAAACACACAGTTCTTATATTGTACCTGACTAAGTACCTTTCCTTACAGGAATAAGTTAGTAATTGTTAATGAACCTAGAGATATTCGTGTGTTTTACAAACTCTAGTACACTATCAACTATTAACTGTTCCAGTATTACAAAGATCTCCAGATCACTGCCTGTGCTAAGAACAGAAATTTTACAGTCCTGCTTTTTTGAATTCTAGTTACCTTCTCAGTCTGAAAGAGTAAATTCAGTTCCAGAGTGCCTAATTTATAATGCCTTGAAATCACTTTCCTACACATGTTCTCCAATTCCTCAGCAATCTGTGAGAAAGGAGACAGGTATTGCTACTTCCATTTTATAGATGAAATCAACAAGTATTTTTGTAGATGAACTGACTTAGCAAGGCCGCTTAGCCAGCAGTCGTGGAATCAGGGCTTGATCCTAAGCCTTTGGACATCTTCTTCCCCACAGTGTTTATTTCACTTTATCTGACAGCTTTTCACCCAGCAGAACCTCTGCCCAAATATAGTATTCCAACTTCCCCTTTAATAGAACTGAGTTGCCATCCAGTTTACGGGGAAAATTATGAAAATTCTGATTCTGTATATGCAGAACTTGATAAAATTGAACAGTACCAAATAGGGCAGTTTTACCTGGAGGGGAGTATCGGCCACGTATTGCTGACAGCATGGAGGCTTAATTGAACTTTCAGATACAAAACCACTTTCCTAAGTAGCATTTAAAATTTACAGAGATTTCAGTGATCTCATAAAGAAAAAAAAAAAAAAAACTCAAGAAAGTAGGGAGGTGGATTTGTTTTCACAAAGAGCTCGGTTTGTGATTTCATGTGAGGGTGTGGCTCTTAAAAACATATTTTATACTATTTATGGTTTTAGTGTTATGATTATTTTAATATAATAAGTAGTTTAAACTCTATGCATTACATTAATCTTCCATAAAAGAATACTCTCCATGTGATGATAACACCTGTGCCTCTCCTGGACAACACAGCCATTTGGGCGCTTCCTTGTTATTCACGTATTTTAAAATTACACGAGTGGCTACTGTGTGTCAGGCAGACAGCACTCTGTGAGACTGCCAATGCTGATAGTAAACATATCACAATTTTGAAGAAGATTTTGAATGAGTTCCTAACATTTTTTTGTTTGCTTTTTTTATTTTTTTGGTGAGTGGTAGGTAGTCATGTGAGTTCATCCGTTTCTTTCCTTGCTGTGGTTGGGCTAACAGTAGGGTAGCTAGAATTCAAAACAAAAATGTGCATTTTCATTTAAATAGTTAAGTAGTTATATAAATACTCCAGTAGTAAATGCGAAGTCTAACAAGGTTGCTGTTTTCACAATAGATTGAATTAGGTGGTGATTTGCATCATTTTCTTCCATCAGTTAGATTTAATCAATATTGTGATTTGCTTTTCAATTCACCCAAGGACGATTAGGCAGTCAGATGACCTGACTGACTGAAGATTCTGCACTCATGTTTTCTGAGTCCGAAAGAGAGAAACAAATTTTAACATTCATTACTTGTCATTGTCATTTATATTTCATAAATCATAGTACAGGAGGGCACCTAGGCGGATACTCCCCTCCAGGCAAAAGCACCCTGTTCGGTACTGTTCCCTGTGATCAGGTCCTGCGTGCACACAACCAGCAGCCCTCCTTCACACTGCAGGGTCATGTGCCTTCACCTTTGTAGTCAGAAACGTTTCTTTTTTCACACTAAAAACGCTTGTTACAGCAGGGAAGCCATTTCATTTGGACTCCTTAGTCAAAACAAAGAAATAGCAAGGCCAGGTAACTTCATCAGTCCTGTATCGTAAAGGTGTTTAAAATGTAAGAGTTTAAAACGCCCTGAGTGTTTTTAGCCACATATTGCTGACAGCATGGAGGCTTAATTGAATTTTCAGATACAAAACCACTTTCCTAAGTAGCATTTAGAATTTACAGAGATTTCAATGTTATCATAAAAAAACTGTTGACAAGTATCTTCATAAAGAAAGTAGGGAGGTGGATTTGTTTTCACAAAGAACTCGGTTTGTAATTTCATGTGAGGGTATGGCTCTTAAAAATATATTTTATACTATTTATAGTTTTAGTGTTATGATTATTTTAATCATATTCCAAGGGTATATTTTGACACTAATTATCTCAAGTATAAAACCTCATAAAAATTAGGCAAAGGAAAAAGCGTAAGGCATGTTACTACATATCTCCGTATGCGTGGAGGGTTGCCTGTGTTTTCACGTATTCTCCTTGATTTTATGCATCTAGGGTGAGTTCCCAGTATTTATGTATGACCATCATTTAATTGTTGACTATAGACAAACTCATCATGGAATATTCTATCTCTTGAGTTAAAAAGGTAAATACACCCTACAATAGCATATATTTGATGTTTGGATGTTATCCTCTTGATACAAAAGTACAGTAGAGTGAATAAAATAGATTTTAACTACTCCTAGATTCTCTAAAATTTTGCTTTTTAGTCACATTTTTATAGCTGGATTCTTTTTAACACAACTTGGCCCAACTGTGTTTTAGCAATTGGTGTGTGTGTGTTTTCTTTAATTTTTATACTCTTTATGGCTGCGTTGTGGTGACTGGTGAGGAGGAAGCTTTTTTTATGCTTGTTTTGGAAGGCTTTGTTATGATGAATTCTAAGCTGACAGAACACACTTAAAAATCAAAGTCTGTCTTGTAGTAAATTAGAGTTCTTCGATAAAATGAGGTATATTCATTTGAATTGATATAAAAGTAGTTTAAACTGTATACATTATATTAATCTTCCATAAAAGAATATTCTCCATGTGATGATAACACCTGTGTCTCTTCTGGACAACATAGCCAGTTGGGTGCTTCCTAGTTATTCACTTATTTTAAAATTACATGAGTTGCTACTGTGTGTTAGGCACACAGTACTCTGTGAGACTGCCAATGCTGGTACATAAACATATCACGATTTTGAAGATTTTGATTGAGTTCCTAACATTTTTTTGTTTGCTTTTTTTTATTTTTTTGATGAGAGGTGGGTGGTCATATGAGTTAACCTGTTTCTTTCCTTGCTGTGGTTGGGCTAACTGTAGGGTAGCTAAAAATTCATGCAAACACATGCCACATTGTTTCCAAAAGTATTAGGGAAGTCAGAATATAAGCCTTAAAAAAAAAAAAAGAAAACAGACTGTTATCCTAATGTGATATATAAAGGTAAATCTGCTACGCAAAATGCTTCAGTGTTTGTACACTTAGTGTTGACTTGACTTCCATTTGTAATGGGATGTGCATGTGCTCTGCTGTAAGACCTTCAGGAAACTAGGGAGGAATTTCATTGTTTCTATACAATTTCTAACTATGTTCAGAAATTTGAATTTTTTTTTTAATCATTAAGCACTTTGAAAAGTTTCTGTAGACTCTTTTTCTGTTCATTGTTTCATTCAAACAAATCCCACCCTTTCCAGGCCACCATGCTAGACAATGAAAGTACCCAATAGAAGAGCTGAAAAGAATGTCTGTTGAGCTATAAAGATTCCTTTTAATTACTCATATTCAATACACGAAAAAAAACTTATATATTAAGAACATTCATATATGTTAATCTTCTATGATTTAGCTATGGGTTTAGAAATAGAGACAAGTATGATACAGATTTAGCATTTAGCGTTTTATAGAGAAAAGGTTTTCTTAATCTGATATAGGCTTCATAAGTATGAGTACATTAAGGCCCCTGAAAAGTTCCTAAAGAAAAAAAACCTGTTTAACTTTTTTCAACCCTATGTTTCCCAGATTTGTTTGACCCAAACTCCTTTTCGAGGAATACTAGACAAACAGCCTGGTAAATGCCGGTTTGTCAGATTCTAGAAGATTGTACTATATGCAGTGGAAACGGCACTTTAGAAGTCTGATAGCTCAATGTCTTTCTTTATTCTTCTATGCATTCCTTCATACCTAAAAAAAAAAAAAAAAACCCACTGCCGTCGAGTCGATTGTGACTCATAGCGACCATGTAGGACAGAGTAGAACTGTCCTATAGAGTTTCCAAGGAGCGCCTGGTGGATTTGAACTGCCAGCCTCTTGGTTAGCAGCTGTAGCACTTAACTGCTATGCCACCACGGTTTCCATACCTAAAAGAGACCCTAAATTTATCAGCAACAGATATTATCTTGGAATTCGAGGACTGGAGTTTCTGAGTGTATTTTACCAAATTTTGTGATATTCTCTTTTATCATGCATTCTTATTGATATTTTAAGGCAGGGGTTAGCAGTTTTTGTTTTTTTTTTTTTCTGTAAAGCAACAGATTGTAAATATTTTAGGCTCTGTGGGCCATTTGGTTCTGTCACAATGACTAAACTCTGCCACTGCATTGCAAAAGCAGCTACAGCCAAGACATAAATAAATTAGCTTGGCTGTATTCCGCTCCTTGGAAATTCTATGGGGCAGTTCTACTCTGTCCTATAGGGTCGCTAGGAGTCAGAATCGACTTGATGGCAGTGGGTTTGGTTTGGTTTTTGGGTGTTCCAATAAAACTTTATTTGCAAAAATAGGCTGCAGGCCTGCTGAACCCTCTTTTAAGGCAATTCATAACATAATCAAGACGTTTTCTTGAAACTAGAGATCCTAAGCACATATAAACCCTTTATAAACAAGAACATAGAGATCGTATGAAAATCCTTTCTAATATTTGGAATGTACTTACTACATGGAAGCCTGGAGCCTCTAGTTGAAGTTTGGGTTCCTTTTATTTGTGAATACATGGCTGCCCTACATCACTGTTTTCAAGTAAATTTTCATTCACATTGCTTACCTTTTTGGGTGCTGGATGGTGCTTTGTTTTCTCCATACAATGGAATTTGTACAGTAAATCACATTTTCCTGTAAGCAGTGAAAAACCACACATGAGTATTGGTTGGACAACAGCAGTCTATGACCAAGCAAAAATGTTAAATTGATGAAACTTAGAATTGGCACCAACTTTGTAACACGTCTTAGGAATACCATCTTACTGTATGCGACTTCTCGTATCAGGATGCAACATTGCTTACGATGCTGTATACGGAAAATGATTTTTATAAGGCCTTGGGAGTTCTCCATTCTCTGACCCAAATGTTGGTTTATTCATCTGTTTTAGTGATCCTAGGATGTTTTCATTAATAATGTGTGAGAGACTATTATGCCATCTTTACACCAGTGGCTGCACTAGTCTAGTTACAGGGAACAGCACTGTTGGAACGGTGCAGAGGGATGTTTCAGAATATCGTGCAGCACCAGTTTTGAGTTTAATTGTCTGCAGATGGTCGATGATCTATTTTCCTTACTCGCTGCCACATTTCCAATGGCACCCAGGCTGTTCCATGTAAATTCGTAATCCTTTTTTTTTTCACGTAAGCCTGTTCTTAATTTTGCAATATTTTTTCTTTGCATCATTTTCCAACTGTATCACATTAGAGCTGACGTTTTAATTTTCTACTTTTTCTTTCGATATCCGTGTGTCATAAACGTTAACCACTTAAGTACAACTGCTGAGCTGTGCAGCCAGACGAGAAGCCTGCCTGGTCAGCGTCAAGAATCGTAACCTTTTTTGGCCACATGGTAGCCAGTGCAGCTATAGCAAAGGCAGTTAGTAGTTTCTGTTTTTTTAACCGAGGCTTTGAGACTGCGTATTTTTGTTACCCTCTTAATGTGACAGACTAAGGCTCCTAACTGGAGATACTGTACATGAAATTGAGTTTTTGGAGAAATTTTTATCCACAAAAATGATTTTAGTGAAAGATGATAATATTCTTCACAAAGGTGATTTTAGTGGGAAAAAAAAAATACTATGACTTAACAGAATTTTAAACAACTTAAAAAATTCAGAAAGCCTGACGGTTGCCTTATGAGAGTTAACACTGAGCCTTTATACGATGCACTCAGTAGCAACTGGAAACACTCTTCAGTCCCCAGACTTTAGGGCCCATGTTTTCTTGCTGTTGTTTTTGATTTTTACTTTTGTTTTTTTCTTCAGTTGATCAATCCAAGATCTCAAGCAAAGCCTGCCACTGTGTCATAGCTAGAAACCTACCTGCCTGACTAAAGCTTGTTTAAGAGAAAAGAATTCAGGAAAACAACATCTTGCTATGTGTTTTTATTTTCGTTGCTGGAACAAACTTGAGACAATTTGATATGTTGATGGGGATTCTTCTTGCTAGCCTAGCTTCAGTCTGGCTTTTTTTTCCCTCATGCATGCTGACCTGGAAATCTTCCTTTGCCTTAGCTGCGATAATCGTGACTCAGCTTACAACACCATACATTCGCATCGCCCCTGCTGCAGGCGACGACCAGCTAACAGGTCAGATGTTCAAGTATAGACAGTCATCTTGCCCATTTCCTGCTCATTTTTCTCAGCTTTGTTTCCCCTCTACATTCCCTCCTTCGCTCAAGGCTTGTTGACAGTGTTGCAGCCCTTTGGTCCAGACCTGTGCCCTTATTAAACTCAGTGATACGCTTGGCCTCTTGTGTGCACGTGTATGTCCGTGCGTTCCGTACCACTCCGCTGCATGCCCTCATTGTGTGTTTTGTCTGTTGGTATGTTCCTTTCTAGCCTAATGTTATACGGAAATGAAACTTGCTGGACTTGGAGTAGCAATGACATCAAACAGGATTTCAGACAAAATACATGAAGATGTATTCCCAGTTTTCCAAAGTAATCTAAGAAGGCTTTGCAGTTTGAGGGCGAGAGAGGTTTGTTTTTCACCTTGAAGGGGCTAGTTTGCACATACATTTAGCAACGCACAATCTTGTCTGCCACTGTTATTAAATGAAGCCGCTCAGAGTTTTTGTGGTGACACTGTTCGACAGCTTTCCGTATACATGTAACTGGAGCAGAGCTGATTGCGTTCTTTATAGATCCTTGTTTCAAAGCAAAATGCTTATGTACAGCAGAGGCACATCTGCAAGTCAAATGCATTGAATCATTTAGGGAAGTTTTAAAAAAAGAACGGCTTAGAGTCATGGAGTTGAACGTGCACTCCTTTATAACAAGAGAAATTAGCTTGTTCATTCATAGTACTTCTCAAGGTGGATAGAAAAGACTCCAGTAAATAAACTCATAGGAAAAGACTCCAGTAAATAAATTCATAGGAAAAGACTCTAGTAAATTGCTCCAGATTGAAGGTGAGTGGTTAGAGTCCCTGAAAACAAACTTTTGGCCTGCAACAAAGTCAAGTCATTGTCAAAACTCCTAACATAATTACATGGGCAGGGCTCCCATCCTGGGTTCAGAAGGACCAGCGATACCATAATTTGCTGCATGTGTAGTCATGCGTGATTAAAGCCCAGCAAGGAACACACACCTGCTTTCCATGTAATTTCTACTGTAGTGATTTTTTTTTCCTTTTGGTGAAATTAAGGAGTCTTTCCCAACATTTAAGAAAATGGTAAAGCTTAGCTCATGGTAAGAAAGTATAAATGCTTAGGTGGGCCTCTATTTTGGAAAATAAAGCGATTGAGACTAAGGAGAATTTTAGACTGATATTATAAGGTAAAGAAATTATGGGATAATCCACTTCCTCCTCCACTGGAGTTCTCTACCTATTTTCAGTCCTCTATTCGAGGGCCTATGAGCTTATAAACCCATTGGCACTTCTGCTTCCTTTGCTTTCAGGGTTTTCTTCTATGCATATTTCTTTTAGTGACTGAAGTTCTACTTGTCACAGACTCTTTCTTATCCTGCACTTCTAGTGTCCTTCCTCTCAGTACAAGCACTTGGGCCAGTGTCTGTCTCACACAAGCCTGCCTTCTCAACCTTTAAGTTTGAGGAATGGCCCATGGAGCTCCATGTAGCATTACGTGTCCATCTGCAAGCTTAGCTGGGCTTCTCCAGCAAGTCTGACCCCCAATTATGTCTGAACTGGCACCAGTTTTGTTAGCGACTTGTCCAGAAAGGACTTGGTCACCCCCTCATAGAAGGAGTATTTATGGGAAATAAAGTTAAATAGACCCTTTCTCGGGCTGTATCTATAATCCACTACCTTCAAATGAAGCATGTTGTTTTGCTAAGCGTGAAGTGAAGCTTCAAATATAGCTTTCTCTCTTAAGCTTGCATGATTCAAAAGTACGTAGTAAAGCAGCCTCCTTCACCAGGCCTCAAGACCTGGGCCCTGTGACGGACGCACCTGGCTACAGTGTGTGGCGACCTTCGTTTCAGGCTGCAGGTGGTTCATTTGGGATTAAAAGGACAACGCTTCAAAACCCAGTAAAAAACTACTCTTGTCCTTTCTTCAGCATTTACTGCTGGTTTTAATCACGGCTAGTCTTGCTCAGACAAATGCAAACTCCACTAATAGTTCTTTTACATTTTCCATTTGGATCAGCGAACAACTTTGATGACATTAACAAGTCTTTTTAATGGACTTATTCGTGAGTCATACTGCCAGCCCGAGACTGAATTCATTCTGTCATTTACATGACATTCATTGAGCACCTTCTGTGTGCCAGGTACAAATCAACCAATTCTTACAGAGTCTTACTTTGTATGGTTGCCCAGATGTAACATCAAAACCTGTATACACACCTACTCTCTTGAAGGAGAAGGTAGTATTGGATATATCATTTAGGAAAGTTAAGAAAAGACAGGAATTTGGTAACTGCTGGAAAAAAGACATGTGTTTTAAAAATCTTTGCCATCATGTTGAACAGCTCTGGAAATAGTCAGTGGAGCATCTCTGAGCACCTGGCACCCAGTGATGGGATATCGTTTTGCTGAGTAGGTCGGTACTGTCCCTTCCAGGAGCCGATAGGAAATACATCTGAAGTGCCTGCAGCCAATCTGTTTGTTTTAATTCAGCTGCTTCTCCCCTGTAAATGCTGTTCCGTGCTACGTTACACCAGGAACCTCTTGTGAGTTGGTGAATCCTTGGCAGGTTAGTTCCTCTTGTACCAATATGAGGTACATGCTGGTAAAATTTGATTTGGATAGATGGGCCCTTCCCACCTTGTATAAAACCAAAGAAAACAGACACTCTCCTGTCCTGACCCTAGCACATAGGACTGTGCCTCATACAGCAAAGAGTCTCAATAAATGCTTGCTAGCTTAATTAGTTGAATGACTGCCCTGATACCAGGAAGAGTCCAAAGAAGGAGCCAGAGTGTAGAGTGCCAACTCAAAGGCAAGTAGCAAGAACATTTAACCGATACATGGTAGGCAATATATTAATTGATAATATATCAGGCAGAATATTAACTGATAATATACCAGTACAGTTGCCACTGAGTTGAGTCCTACTCATGGCAACCTCATGTGTGTCAGAATAGAACTGTGTTCCGTAGGGTTTTCAATGGCTGATTTTTTGGAAGTAGATCACCAGGCCTTTCTTCTGAGGTACCTCTTAATGGGCCCTAACCTCCAGCCTTTCAGTTAACAGGTGAACATGTTAGCTGTTTGCACCACTTGAAAACTCTAAACCAATGAACCAAAAAACCCATTGCCATTGAGCCACTTCCGACTCACAGCGACCCTATAGGACAGAGTAGAACTGCCCCATAAGGTTTCCAAGAAGCACCTGGTGGATTTGAACTGCTGACTTTTTGGATAGCAGTTGTAGCTCTTAGCCACTGTGCCACCGCGGTTCCCAAATCTTTGTATAAAAAATGCAGTATATTAACTGATAATATAGTAGGCAGTATGTTAATTGATTTATACCATAGATATTTGACAAGCGCTGGTAAATATAAGGTACCTTATGTTTGCTGAATTGATTTGTGTGTATTTAAACACGTGTACCCATAAGGAGGGAAAATGACATTAAAGACAGACAAAACCATTAAAAACTACAAGCTGAAAATGGTGCAGATCGTCATGGAGGGTGAGTGGGTTCATGGTGTCTGGCCAGAAAAGCTACTCTGGCCGGTCTGAACCTCCCAGTACTGATTACTCAGAAATGCTGAGGACGGACATGGTTCAATCTGATCATTTTACTCACTGCCTATCAATCACATGCTCAGAATTTTTAGGATAAAAATCGTTAGTCCATGTTTGCTTTAAATTTCTTATTTAAGGCTCAATAGATATAAGTTTAGATATAAGTTGGAATTATTTAGGTGAGACTTCAGTGCATTTCATGACATGGCTATTCGAAGAGAGAAATCATATATCATTATACATACTATTTCAAAGCACATACTGGTGATTTATGTTATAGAAGTATTTCGGGGGGAGGAGCAAGGGGGTGGACTTCTCACAGAGCTTTTCTTGGCTTCTGGCATTTCGATGAGGAGAATGGTACCTGCTGTTGTTGGTGTTAAGTGCCGTCAAGTCAGTTCCAACTCGTGGCGACCCCACGTACGGCAGATGAAACACTGCCTAGTCCCTCACTGTCCTCACAATCTTTGCTATGCTTGAGCCCATTGTTGCAGCCACTGTTTCAGTCCATCTCGTGGAGGGCCTTCCTCTTTTTCACTGACTCTCTACTATACCAAGCATGATGTCCTTCTCCAGGGCTGGTCCCTTCTGATAACATGTCCAAGGTATGTGAGACAAAGTCTTGCCACCTTCACTTGAAGGAGCACTCTGCCTATACTTCTTCCAAGACAGATTTCTTCATTCTTCCAGCAGTCCATGGTATATTCAGTATTCTTCACCAATACCATAATTCAAAGACACAAATTCTTCTTCGGTCTTCCTTATTCGTTGTCCAGTTTTCACATGCATATGAGGCGACTGAAAATACCATGGCTTGGGTCAAGCGAACCTTAGTCCTCAAAGCGACATCATTACATTTTAATACTTTAAAGAGGTCTTTTGCAGCAGATTGGCCCAATTTCTTGGCCCAATTTCTTGACTGTTGCTTTCATGTTTGTAGATTGTGGATCCAAATAAAATGAAATCCTTGACAACTTCAGTCTTTTCTCCATTTATCATGATGTTGCTTATTGGTCCAGTTGTGTGGGGATTTTTGTTTTCTTTATGTTGAAGTGTAATTCATACTAAAGACTGTAGTCTTTGGTTTTCATCAGTAAGTGCTTCAAATCATCTTCATTTTCAGCAAGCAGGGTTGTGTTATCTGCATAACGCAGGTTGTTAGTGAGTCTTCCTCCAATCTTGATTCCACATTCTTCTTCATATAGTCCAGTTTCTTGGATTATTTGCTCAGCATACAGATTGAATAAGTATGGTGAAAGGATACAACCCTCACACATACCTTTCTTGACTTTAAACCCTGTGGTATCCCTTTTTTCTGTTCAAATGACTGCCTCTTGGTTTATGTACAGGTTCCTCATGAGCACAATTAAGTGTTCTGGAATTCCCATTCTTCACAATGCTATCCATAATTTGTTATGATCCACACAGTCGAATGTTTTGCACAGTCGATAAAACATAGGTAAACATCTTTCTAGTATTCTCTGCTTTCAGCCAGGGTCCATCTGACATTAGCAGTGATATCCCTCATTCCACATCCTCATCTGAATCCAGCTTGAATTTCTGGAAGCTCCCTGTCGATGTACTGCTGCAGCCATTTTTGAATGATCTTCAGCAAAATTTTACTTGTGTGTGATGTTAATGATAGTGTTCTGACAGAATGATGATATTATAGAGTGCTAGTATGATTGATAAACAGACCCATCACTGCACTGGAGAGTGTTTTTGAGCTTTTTCTACCTCAATTCACAGTAAGAAATAGATCATCATTCCATATGTACACATACACATATACCTAGGTTTAACTGAAACAAAACCTGTAAGAAACAGCCTGCCAACTCACAACTCACTGCTTAAGATGCACTCTGATTTTTTTCTATTCTGTACTATCTTATTCTCTTTCATTTTGAAAGAAAAAAATTCTGGGTGTCACTCACTAAATTGATTTCATTTCCCACTAATGGTTTGTAACCCGGTTTTAAAAATTCTTTGCAAAAGCACTGGATCCAGGAGACTCTAAAAGAGAACACAATGTATAATTGGAATGCAGGTTCTGTCTGTCGCAAAAACCCTGGTAGCGTAATGCTTAAGAAAGAGCTAATGGTATTAACCAGAAGGTCGGCAGTTCGAATCCGCCAGGCTATCACAAAACTCCTATCCAAAGAGAACATTTGAAGAAAGTTCTAGAACTTGGAAGTGCTTCTAGTCTCTATTCTGTTCCTTTTATCTTGTGATTCATTGTCCCTAATACAGAACTGCTTTGAGAAGAAAATTGTATATGCTAGAAATTCTCTTTAAGAATATTTTGTTAATTTTATAAACGTGTCCGGAGTATTGGTTTTATATTAAGGTATTTCTATTTATGATGTAATAACCCAGCCAGCTACGAGATGCCATGGAGAATGATTTATTTAACCAAACGTTTTGTCATCCATTTTAGTTAACCCGTACATCTGTTAAGATCTGTGTCCTACAATGTTCATAAACAAAGTGACTTCTGTGACTGAAGTACAGGTCAGATATATCAGAGCATGTAGAGTTTCTTCCTAGATATAATTAGTACTTTAAAATAGTTAGTACCAGAGGCACCTTGGAAGAAAGGCCTGATTTTCCTTCCAAAAAATCAGCCATTGAAAACCCTATGGAGCACAATTTTACTCTGACATACGTGAAGTCACCATGACTTAGAATTGCCTTGACAGCAATTTTTTTTTCCCCTACCTTGGGAATACTCTTCTTCCGACAGCCACTCACCTCCCCCTCCTACAAGTCTTTGCTCAGATCCCGTCTTCTCAGTGAAGCCTGTTTGGAATACTCTCCCTTCTGAATATTAGAGCCCGCTAGGGTACCTCCCGGTCTTTCACCTGATAGCTCCTCCCTTTTCATCCGACTCATCACCTTCTACAGGTGTTCTTTGTTATAATCTTTCTCCCCTCTAAGAATATAAACTCCCTGGGTGCAGGGATCTTTGTCTAATGTGTTCTGATATTCCCCAGGCACCTAGCAAATATGCTGCTGAGATTCACATTGAATTCTTATTACATATATACATTATCATGAGAAATACTGACTTTTTAAGACAAATTTTCCTGTAAGAAAATATATTTCTCTGTTTATTCAGATCTTGTTATAAGACTTCTCTTGAATTTTGAAGTTTTCTGTATTCAGTGACATTTCGCCATTTCACTGCCCCACCCTGGCCTAAGCCACTCCCTCTTGCCTAGACCACTGCACAAGCATTTTACCTGGTCTCCGGTGCTCCCTAGTGGCTCCCGATTAATTCATTTGCAACATAGCAGCTGGGCTGATTTTTTTGGAAATTAAGACCTGGTCCTATCACACCTTTTCTTAGCCCTCAGATAGCTTCCTACCACCCTCAGAGTGGAGCCCTGGTGGCACAGTGGTTGCTTGGCTGCTAACCTAAAAGTTGACAGTTTGAACCCACCAGAGGCTCCATGGGAGAAAGATGTGGTGATCTGCTTCCATATTTACAGCCTTGGAAACCCTATGAGGCAGTTCTGCTCTGTCCTATAGGGCCACTATCAGTCAGAATCCACTCAAAGGCAATGGTAATGGCCTTAGAGTAAATGGCAAATTTCTTGTCAGGCCTGAAGGCCCTGAGTGGCTGGGCTCCTCTTACACTTGGCACTCATCCGTGCCAGCTTCTCCCTCTCACTGTTCATCTTCTCTGTTTCTCTAAAACACCAATTTGAGCATGCACCAGGGCCTCTGCACTGCTGTTCCCTCTGACTGCACTCTCTCTCCTAGTCTTCAGACTACCAGCTCCTCTCAGCATTTGGGATTCATCTCAGACGTCAGTTCCTCAAAGGACTCTCTCAACCACCATCTGAAGCGGCACTAGTGGCCCTGCAGTCACTCTTTAGCCACCACTCATAGCCCTTGCCTGTTTTTGAAGGTACTTGATCCCCGCGTGTCCCTTCAACTGGAATGTGGCTATAGACCATGGCATGGGCTTTGTCCGTTTGTCTATCTTCTTTACCAGGGTACCCCAGTGGCAACTAGTGGGTGTTCAAAATTGTCTGCTCAATGAATGAATGCCTAACAGTCATTCCTTCTTGTCACATTTATTTCCAGGTGTTTCATTGCTTCTTATCACTATCATGAGTAAATTTTGAACAAAGTCGATTGAGGGCAAGAAACTTTTGAAATTGGCTTACTCTGCCTGCTTTTGACTGATTATATCTGTTACTCGATTATAAACTATGCCTCTTCTTTATAGGGTATTCTTTAATCCAGTGGATTTTTTTCATTGCAAATAAAATGAACCAGGTGGTTTTTCAGCCCATTTACAAAAGCACAGTTTTAATCAGCTATTTTTTTTTTTTTTTTTTTGGCAAGAGCCATAAGAAAGATTTAAGCTACAGGCACAGTAGTTAAGTGTTATATATCTTTAACATGCAGTGCTGGGCCCTGAAAGGCCCTCGGACTCCTGCTGTTATTTTCTGTTGCAGTGAATTAATTTATGAATTATAGGTGTTTACAGTTGGTGTGAACCAATTTCCACACTTTTTTTTTTCTAATAAAATAACATCTCTAACATAGATGGAGCTCCCAAATATAAATGCCGTCATACAGCAGAACAGAGGCAGTGACCATTGGTTCACCTCCCTTCACATAGTTGTGTGCAGGGCACACAGTTCAATTCTGAGAGAGAGAAGTTGTAATGTTTCAACCCCTGAGACACTTGGCTTTAGGGAACGACCTTCTGAGCTGAGCCAAGTCTATGCACCGTCCTATGCTTTCCTAGGGGAGCGTTCATTTATTCACCATTTCCCTTGATGAGCTCCTCAGCCTCTTGGAGGGCGGGAGCATTCATTCATTCACCATTTCCGTTGATGAGATCCTCAGCCTCTTGGAGGGCAGGAGCATTCATTCATTCACCATTTCCCTTGATGAGATCCTCAGCCTCTTGGAGGGCGGGAGCATTCATTCATTCACCATTTCCGTTGATGAGATCCTCAGCCTCTTGGAGGGCGGGAGCATTCATTCATTCACCATTTCCGTTGATGAGATCCTCAGCCTCTTGGAGGGCAGGAGCATTCATTCATTCACCATTTCCCTTGATGAGCTCCTCAGCCTCTTGGAGGGCGGGAGCATTCATTTATTCACCATTTCCCTTGATGAGATCCTCAGCCTCTTGGAGGGCGGGAGCATTCATTCATTCACCATTTCCGTTGATGAGATCCTCAGCCTCTTGGAGGGCGGGAGCATTCATTCATTCACCATTTCCGTTGATGAGATCCTCAGCCTCTTGGAGGGCAGGAGCATTCATTCATTCACCATTTCCGTTGATGAGATCCTCAGCCTCTTGGAGGGCGGGAGCATTCATTCATTCACCATTTCCGTTGATGAGATCCTCAGCCTCTTGGAGGGCAGGAGCATTCATTCATTCACCATTTCCCTTGATGAGCTCCTCAGCCTCTTGGAGGGCGGGAGCATTCATTCATTCACCATTTCCCTTGATGAGCTCCTCAGCCGCTTGGAGGGCTTGCTATGTAATTAGCTCCACGTTAAGAGATATGGAGAATTCAAAGAGTATAGCATGTGCTCTTTGCAGTCAAGAAACTTAATATCTATGAGTTATGTTAACACCAACATGAACAGTTTAGTAAATATTCCAGATCAACAAATATCCCTATACATTCAACTATTTGTAATAATGACACGTAGGTAGTGAAATAAGCTAACATGTGATACCCAGAGTTATTAATTTAACCTTTTTTAGAAGCTTTAATTTAACCTTTTTTAGAAAACTTTGGGTAAGAATTGAGGGAAGAAAATGCTACCTTAGGCTTCCCTTTAAATAAAAATGACCAGCTTCTTCATTTAACTGATCATCAGTTTATTGGAAATAGCAGTGGATTTAGAACTACCATTTCCAACTAAGTCGGTGTCTCATTTTTCATTAAATGTGGTATAAATCGAGATGGTTAAAAATTCACGTGCCACGTTCCTGTGCCTTTCCCGGGAAACCACCATAAACCAGGAATGTCAGTGCCCTATATTTTGGCCATTAAAGCCAGTATAGACCCAGCTAGAGGAGAATTTGCTTGGAATTTCAGCAACTCTTAGAAGGGTTGCTTGCGGACTCTGAAATTTCCTCTTCGGCTAGGAAGAATGTAAAATGCGGGGGAAATTTTCTTTCTACACACCAGCTGAATGCATTTTAATGGGCTGTAGTGTCACTGGTGATTTATTGCCCTTTTTTGTTCTTTTATGTGTTATATTTGTCATTTTGCTGTGGCAGTTTCATCTATAAAACAGTACAGTTACAAGAAAATGGTGAGAGGTTACAGGAATGCCAGGGAGGTGATGGTCCTTCTCCCTTGTCATTATTTGGAGTGAAATGCCAAGTCAAATGACAGGCATTTGGTTTCAGAAAGAATATGTTTTAAAAGATGTATATTCCACATTTCTGAAACAGTATTGTTTTCCATTTTTACTAAATGGAAAAATTTTACATAAGGATTTCTATGTAAAAAGATTCCCAATACGTAAGAACAGTTGATTATAAAACATCCTTTTATGCCTTCTGTTTTTACCAACAATATAAACAAAGTAGCCTGTTTAGCTGTTCTTCATTTGCTTAATACATGGAACTTTCTGGCTCGAAGCGCAAATGACCATCTTCCATTTCAGGCTATCTCTCTTGTAATTTTTATAGTAATGTGGTATCTTGTGCTTGTCTGAAAGAAATGCTGAAAGTAAAGTTTCTAAGCTCAAAAATAAGCCAAGATTTCGGTCAAAGATGCAATGTACTGGTTTAAAAAAAAAATGCGGTTTCAAAAATTGTTATTTTGGATGAAAGATTTTATATTGATAAATTATTCCTGCCTTTCCTGTAAGGAAACATATTATTTCAATCTTATATTAAAATTAAATTACTTCATCCTTGATATTAACAAAAATGGAAAAGGCTTTGATATTTTTTTCCATATTTAGCAGAGTTAAGTGACAGTCTGTCTCACTAGCTGTTTACCCGCAACAACTGTTAAAGAAGTAGACACAGTGGCTATTCACTGGCTTCTTGTTGATAAACACCAACTATGATATTTTGATTTTCATCCCTTGCTTTAGAAAAATATTACTGGAATTTAGAGCACAAGACACCAGGATTCGTTCTGGCAGTTTTATGTCTAAGACACCTAGTGAACTTCATTCAGAATTTGTAAACAAAGAGCCATGAGTTTCACATGCTGCTCTCTGATTAACGTTTGGTTAATTTTTGACTCGTCTGGCTTGTGTTTTTAGATGACTGTAAAATATGTAGTATTTGTGCGAGTGCCATGAAAATATGTACTGCATGATCCAGTGTATTTAATCAGAATAGAAGGGAAGTCAGGATTTCCTTCATCTCCCTAAGATAGCAGGAAGCAGAGACACCAGCAGTTGAGGAAACATCAGGGGTTGAACTAGGATAAACAACTCATTTGCGAAGTAGGAATTTGTATTTTAAATACATTAACGACCTTTAAAAAACTCAAGGGCAAAGTCAGGACAGGAGAGTGAAAGGAAAACGGATGCTGCTACAGAGATGCTTCTTGCCTGCCCATTTGGACCGGATCAGTGTCAAAACTTTCCCACCAGTGCCTCCAATGGCTGAGAGTAAGGCCCAAAATCTTAGAAAAATTACCTCTAAAATTCTAGAATGTTAAAAACACCCGCACCCACGCATACTACTTTCTGACTTGTCATTGTTTCTAGCATGAGACGATCTTGGGTTGGGCTTTTAATGTCTGATTCTGTCTCAAGCCAGTTTTGCCAGCCTAGCTATTGCACAGTCGTAATCAAATAGGCTTTCTCCACGAGGAAGGTTGTCCTGTGGAGCCGTAGCCCTTGACCAGCTGCTTCCCCGGTCTCATACACTCGTCAGACTGGTCCCCGGCCTTCCTGGAGGTACAGGGCCAAACGGCCACATCTTCCAGGAGCATCCATCTACTTGGTGATAAAAAATTTAAAACATTTTTCTTAAAAATCACCATATTATGGGGTACACTGTAACATTTGCATGTTTATTTTAAAAGATAAAACAGACTCCAAAGAAATTTCCAGATTGCGGTGGGCCACTTAGGCTAACCCTCTGACTCCTGCCTATAATTCGAGTATGTTAAAAAACACCCTGCACACACACGCACTACTTTTAGAATTAATCATAGTTATTGCTTTTTTTTATTGCTTTTAGTGTGAGAAGATCTTGAGTCGGGCCTTTAATGCCTGATTCTGTCTCCTGCCACAGCTTTGCGAGCTTAGCTATCCTAGAGTCTTAATCAAATAGTCTTTCTCCATCGGGAAAGTTGTCCAGAAGGAAAAGATGGTACAGACGATGGGAACGTGTGAGAGTCAGGCCTCCCTGACCTGCTCCTAGCTTCAGGTGGGCTGTCCAGGGAACAGTGAACATCTTTGAGGTCAGAACCCAGATTGCTTTCAGACCCTCTTGGCACCATTCCTAGGGCAGTTTTCAAGCATGTCAGATAAGAATCTGGGCCTAGCAATTCTCTGAACCTGATTTTAATAGTTTAGTTAACACAGGAACTATGGATCCCAGTACACATAATTTGAAAGCATTTACTTTAGAAAGGTTTAACAAACCAGCTACCGTTGAGTCGATTCCAACTCATGGCAACCCCATTGTGTGTCAGGGTAGAACTGTGCTGTGGCTGGTATGTCAGAAGTAAATTGCCAGGCCTCCCTCTTGAGGCACCTGTGGCTGGACTCAGACCTTCCAGTTAGCAACCGAGCATGTTAACCATTTGTACTACCCACGGACTCCAGACACACAGTAGTGGGCTCAAATCTAGGCTTCTTGGCCAAATTTCTTAAACTTTCTAAATCTTAGCATCTATAGCTATAAAACAGGGAGAATACTGTTTATGAGCCTCATACTGGGCTGTAGGGGAATAAATGCAGCAATTGAAGCAGCTGGCACAAAGCTAGGCCCAGAGTAAGCACTGAGAAGTGTCAGTTGCTCGTGCTTTTGTGGCTTGGGGTGGTTTTATGGCCCATGTGGCTCTCCAGAGAACTGTGTAATTTAGCCAGGCCACTCCAGTCCCAAGTTTGAATGCTGTAGCCCTTCAGAGTGATCGAAAACTGAATTTACAGGGAAGTGAATGGATTTTTTGATGCCGTAAACCAATTAGACCAAACTCATTTTTGTCGAACCCATTCTGACTCATAGCGACCCCACAGGACAGAGTAGAACCATCCCATAGGGTTTCCAAGGCTGTAATCTTTATAGAAGCATGCCACATCCTTCTCCCACAGAGTAGCTGGTGGGCTTGAGCCACTGACCTTTTGTTTAGCAGCCGAACACCTAGCCACCATGAGACCAGGTCTCCTTCTTGATGCTCTACAGGGTGTTATTTACAAGAATACTGTGGAGCGTTGTGGTCTTCAGGAGCACCAGTGCGTGAGAGGAGCACTGTCATTCTGTCATACCTCAAGGCCTATAATGAGTCCTCACAGAGGCTGTTTTCCATTTGCCTGTCTTTGGGATATAAACAGCATCAGCATGACCCAGGATTTTATCATGCTTCTGGCAATGGTGGTGATGATGATCATGATGAAGAAAGTTACTGCATTTTCAAATAAAATGACTTTATTTGAAGCAGTAATAGCCCAAAGCAGTGTATAACCTAGTCTGTGTGTCCCTGTAGCCCAGAACACAAAATAAAACACGGGCCTCCCTTTGTTGTCCTGGCCAGTTGGGGTTTCTCTGTTCCTCAGTGTCCTTGGTTTAAATGTGGACACCTTTTTTATGTTTGTCCTTCAGTTACATCAGTTCTCAAGAGAGCACAAGAGGATGTGCTAGTTAATAAAACCCCATGGAGACTGAGTCTGGATGACCTCACTACTAAGTTTTTCAGACACTGGGTAACTGGAAAGACAGGGGATCTGTGTAAGGGAATGAGCCTTAACAGAAGCAGGGCTTAGCCACAAGTTTCCTTCAACATGCTGTTTTCATTTAGAAGAGTAAATAACTGTCTCTGGGAAACAATATTCGAAAGTAAGCCTGACACCTGCCTTGGAATTAATAAACGGTATCTGCTCAGCACATCTATCAGTATCTCTTGTGTATTTCCCATTTACTCTAGTAAATATCCAAGCAGTACATCATTTTAGCAATATAATTGATATTCATTTTAATGTGTATAATTTACATATTAATATTGCTGATGGTATAATTATTAATTATGGGTCGGCATAAATTACAACATAGTTTATTCACGTTGGAGCTCTTGGCCAAAACACATGTCTATATACCAATTCTTGTCTAGGGTTTTACTTAGGTGTTGCCCTTACAGTGATTTAATTTTGTCTTTTTTACTCAAGATTATGTACATTCCCGTGATAAACATGATAAAAACCAGAATTATCTTTCTAATGATATTGCCTGCTTGGTGGGTTCTCCTTACATCTCTTTAAGTAGTTTCCTCAGATATTGATGTATGTATGCATGCACACACAGGGATGAAGACCACACCAGAACATCAGAGTGATTTACATGTCTTCATAAACTTGCTTAGGAACTTAATATTTCTATCTTATTTGTCCTATGAGTATTAAGGAACTTAGAAAACACTCCCATGACAGACAGGGTCATAGTAATGAGTAAAATTTTTCTTAATAGTTTGA